>NC_090021.1:201733422-202058877 GCF_037176765.1 Anolis sagrei | reverse complement strand
CTTCTCTCCCCTTCCCACTCAAATCAGTGAACTAGTGCAGGTTGATACCACTTTAACTGCCATGTCTCAATGGTATTGCATGCTTGGGAAGTAGCCAACTAACCTTCCAACTTCTTCCTATGAGAGATCTTCTCTGCAACAAGAAGTGTGTTCCCTGCCACAATTTTTCATTGCATCAGAAGTTATTTTCATGAGGAAGGAGTGGAAGTGTCCATCAGCTGCTTCCCATGTGACAGAGGAACAAGCTCCTATTCATCCCAGCAGATGCTACCTGGTAAATGGGAACTGTGTATTTTCACCATCCCAACACATCCCCTGAACAATGGAACACTCAAGGATTGCAAATAAGAAACTGTCACAACTGTGTACCTGTAGTTTACACAATTTCTAACAGTTCAAATGGAATCTTGTCAGAGTAAATAAGTCACATTTCCCCACTCTTTCAGGATATCTCAGATCCACTGTCTGTGGTGCTTACGCTACTCTGCCTCATGGTGGGTTTGGCCCTGCTTGGATTGCACTGCAAGATCTGGAACATGGATTCCAGCACCTGTTATCTGAACTGCAAAGGAAGTGGCCAGATCTTTTCCATGCGTAAGACTTCCTTCAGAATAGAGACATATAGAGTTATTTTCACACTGCTGGCTCTCATGTCTTCGGAGTAACAGGAGCATATCTATCTTTTCCAAGTAAGAGGAGAAGCAGCTTAATTTACTTTCTGTTATTGCCATATTTTAGTTGAATCATTCTTCAGAAATGAGGAATGTGTGGGCTGTTTCAGCGTTCCGCCTCCCAATCTGTCCTCCTCTTGTTTCTCCTGCTTGACACCGTGCACTCTGGCTGCTTCTGATTCAGTGGGTGGATCCAGATTCTTCCTCTCCCTTCCATGAACCAGACAGGGTGATACCTTTTACACATGACACCTATTTACAGGTCCTGGCTGTAGCAGGATCTGGGTTTTTGCGTTGTTTCTTAAGCCAGAAGAGTGAAAGGCACTGGAGGGAAGTACTGAGCAATAAAACCTTGTGAAATGTACTCATTCTATATTTGCAACAACTTCTGATGCGTAGAATCTACAGACACCACCCCCCTGAATCAATTTCCTAAAAGTCAGCAGTAAACCAAAGATGTCTCAAGAGGATCACCCACTTCTCCTCTCTTCCAAAGGCCTTCAGGCTGCCTTCCCCAAACTATAGAGGATTTTCTATTCTTCTAGAAACAACTTTGGTGTGCACAAAGTGGGGAGGCCAGAATAAAAAAGAGAAATCAATAATCCCACCCCAGTTCTACTATATTCCATACTCTGCCTATGGAAGTCTGCCACTTGATTCGGCCTTTCGTCTCTCGGAGTAAAAAAATAAGGGGAAATTTCCCGGAACCTGAAAGATGAACATGCAACATGTTCCAAAGCTGAAGATTCCACAAAAATTGTTATTTAGTTGATATTGTCTTTATTTAGTTTATATTATTGTTATTATTGACTTACAGCAAACCTAAGGCAGACCTATCATGAGGGGTTTTTGATAAGACTTCTGAAATAAAAAGGCTAGAATTGCCTTCCTCTGGAGCTAAGACAGTGTGACATGCCCAAGTTCCCCCAATAGGTTTGCATGGCTGAGCAGGATTTGAACCCTGGACTCTTGGACCCCTATTCCAACACTCAAACCACTACAGCACATTGGCTCTTGCTATTACACTTATAGTCCAATGCCCTGAAGATAGCTAACAATTATAAACTAGGGTTTTAAAGGATCAGAGAGCACCTACACTGTAGAATTAATCCAGTTTGATACCACTTTAACTGCCATGGCTCAATGCTATGGAAACATGGGAGCTCCTGATAGCCCAATGAGTTAAACCCTTATCTGAAGACTGACAGGTCGGAGGTTCAAATCCGGGGAGAGCACGGATGAGCTCCCTTTGTCAGCTTCAGCTCCCCTTGCAGGGATATGAGAGATGCCACCCACAAGGATAGTAAAACATTAAAATATCTGGGCGTCCGCAGGGCAACATCCTTGCAGACAGCCAATTCTCTCACACCGGAAGCGACTTGCAGTTTCTCAAGTCACTCCTGACACTAAAAAAAAAAGGGAGGGGGAGTTTTCCAAGTTATTTAACCTTCCTTGCCAATGAATGCTGTTGACTCACAAAACTACAATCTGTAGGATTGCATTACATTGCATTCAGCCTTAGCAGTTAAATTGGTGTCAGACTATATTAATTGTACAGTGTAAATGCACGCAAATTCTTAATTAAGACAAGACATTAAAAGAAGCATGGCAAAACACAATTATGAACACAACAATTAAAGAAACAGGCCATAATTAAAGTTCCTTGCAGCACAGGATTTGATTGTATGCTGAAAGCTGCCTAACTGAATGAATGGAAATTTCTTTGCGTGTTGTTCAGGAGCTTCTGGATAATACTAGACATATTCTAACCAACATTTCCAGTGGTCTAACATGATGAACAGGGGTGGCACATATCAAGCAATGTAAATCACATAAGACTTTCCACTTTTCTCCGTGAGGCAGTACTTCATTGACATTTAGAAAGGATAAATGTTCGATTTAAATTAATCCAGCAAAGCCAGGTCCAGTTTGCAGAAGGCTGTTTTGACAAAATGGCATAACGCATAACACCTTCAAAAAATCTGGTTGAAAAAGACAAGGTTGTTTTCTGATCTTCTAGGCAAATCTGTTCAACAAGTAATGTTCAGTTCAGAGTTTGTCGCCAGGACTATGGGTCGTTATAACAAGCAAAAGCAAAATAATAGTTTTTAATCCTATAGCTCCATACTTCTATATTGAACAAAATATAATAAAAATCCTTACATCATTAATGCTTACAAGAGTCCCTTTCTTTAACTACAATTCCTGGAATACCTCCACCCAAGGTATGATTACGATGCACAGAAAAGCAATGATACACTAATAATACACTATTACATAAAACTGCATGTAAATAAAGGTTTAATCTTAGGCGGAACAGGCAACTTCTAATATGTAGACGGCATATCTTTGAAGGTAGAGGAAGCAGGTTTAGGGGGGGAAAATCTGCTGCTATGTTCTCAGAAATGCAGCATTTTAATGTCAACCTGGGAAAGGTCTGGGTCATGAATATTTACATTATATATTGAAGTAAAATAATTAACTTGAGTTCTGCACAGTACTGTCCCAAATTACAGGAAAGAACAGGAATACTTTTTGATTGAGTGTAGTAAGTGCTAAATCATATTTCCTAACGTTCCAGCTGCTCTGTTCACTAAGGACAGCTCCTATTATTTGGTTCCTGTCCTTGTTTGTGTCGTTTTTGTCTCCATTAAACTCTTATAGAGCAGTTCTATTGGCAGATCTCTCTAGTTGGTAGATCTCTGAGATTAGCTGGCAGGAGTAGATTTCTTCTCCCAGGAGGAAAAAGTTGCTCCTAATCTTAAACAAGTACATTTTACTCTACTCACTTGAATACCCAAGTATGGAATTTCACTCTTATTAGACTATTATTATAGTGCCGTCCCACAGATGTTTTCAGAATAATTTTCAAAAGCAGAAATTAAATCATATGTACGTCCACTATTGGCATAAACAATGGAGTTGGGAGATGAAGCCACAATGTAGACTTAATGCAGTTTGACACCACTTTAACTGCCACGACTCAATTCTATGGCATCCTGGGAGTTGTATTATGGCAAAGCACCAAACTATTGGGTAGAGAAGGCCTAAAAATTGTAAAATAATTCCCATGCTTCCATAGCATTTAGCCATAGCAGATAAAGTGGTGTCAAGCTTCATTGATTCTGCAGAGTTCATGCACTTTGAACCTTTTTCATTGTTCCAGCTGGAGTGTGTACCTAATGTGATGGGTTTTCATGTAGTTTTATAGCCTTTTCACATGAATTACTCTGGATCAGGGGTTCTCAAACTTTTTCAGCTGCAGAGCCCTTTTTGAAGCAAAAGTTTCTCGTGGAGCCACAAGAAATGTTTGTGTGTGTGTGTATATATATATATATATATATATATATATATATATATAGGGTCCCCTGATGGTGCAGTTGGTTAAACCGCTGAGCTGCTGAATGTGCTGACCAAAAGGTTGGTGGTTCAAATCCGGGGAGTGGGGAGAGCTCCCACTGTTAGGCCCAGCTTCTGACAACCTAGCAGTGTGAAAACTTACAAATGTGTGCAGATCAATAGGTACTGTTTCTGCGGGAAGATAATGGTGCTCCATGCAGTCATGCTGGCCACATGACCTTGGAAGTGTCTACAGACAACACTGACTCTTGAGCTTAAAATGGAGATGAGCACCACCCCCCCCCCCCCCCCCCCAGAGTCAGACACAATTAGACTTAATGTCAGGGGAAACCTTTACCTTTTTACCCATTATATTATATAATGTGCAGGCATGAGCAAACTTTTTGACCAACATAAACCTCACCGTATTCCAGTGGAAGACCCCAGGGCCATCCAATCCCTTTTGCCATGCAAGGAAACCACATTCAAAGCACCTCCTGAGTGGTAGGAAGGACATCGTGTTTTAGAAGCAAGCAAGGTGAGGTGGAAAAGATCTAGGTGGAAAGGAAGGTGATGGAAAAAATGCTTTTGATGGCAAGGGAAGTGTGGGGAAGTGTCAGTCGCCCAGCTTTCCCCTGCTGTTGCCTATTCAACATGGGAAGTCTCCCATGTTTCTTTGGCAGTGACATACGATGCTCCCTCTTCATTTGTGCCACAGAGCCCTGCCTTCGATCTTCGGGGGAGGCCCTCCTTTCACCCCTACCAATCTCACAAGCTCATCTTGTGGGCACAAGGGAGAGAGCCTTCTCCTCTGTGGCCCCCCGACTCTGGAACTCATTACCTGGAGTGATCAGGAAAGCCCCTTCACTAGAAACGTTCAAAAAGAACCTTAAAACCTGGCTCTTCCACTGTGCCTTGGGCGAGTAGGTGCACAACATGATATTACTGCTCCCCTCAACGCTTCTGCCACTGGAGTACATGCCCCCCAAATGGGAAGTTTAGTTTCACAACTTTGTTTGTTTTTATTAGCCCCGTACAAATAACCTGCTCCTATTTTTATCTCATCAGAGTCTTTTAATTGTTTTATCCTGTACATGTGGCCCGCCCACTGTTACTGTGAACTGTGTTTATTGGGGGAAAAAATTCTCCTTATGTAATTTCAATGATGTTTGTTTGTTGTTTATGTTTCTGGTTTTATTCTGCTATAATATGTTGTCCGGGCTTGGCCCCATATAAGCCGCTCCGAGTCTCCACTGGGGAGATGGTGGCAGGGTATAAATAAAGTATTATTATTATTATTATTATTATTATTATTATTATTTACATCATGAATGGAAGCCAGTGGGCTCCATGCTCAAAGTGAAGAGGGAGCATAGTATGATGGGCCGTTTTGCCCATCAGATGAGGTCTTAAAACCTCCTCCTGGTATTCTTCCATTACACACATTTAGAATGTGCTGTAAACTCTGAAGAGCTTGGTCAGCTGCACAATATCCGAAAAAAAAGGAAACGTCTCATCAGATATCTCCAAGCTGCACTGCAATGACCAGATTCATCTCTGGTATTCACATCACTCATACAACTCCAATTTTCTTTCAAATTGTTCCTAGTTTATTTCCAGTCACAAGTTAAAGTTCTTGTCTGTGAGGCCTAGACAAAACATTAGGAGAAGATGCTGCTGTAAAATGGCGATACAGCCCAAAAAACTCATTGCAACCCAGTGATTCCAGCCATGAAAGCCTTTGATAATACACTTGAATAATGTTGTTGCTAACTAACAAGGGCACAGACTACAGAGGGATGTAGCATTGACTATTGATTAGAATTAAATATAGGTTTGGGTTTTTTACCTTTGTAAAAAAATGCAACTAACAATTTATATTTTGTATTTTTTTAAAAAATAGCACAACAGTGTTTTGGAATAAAATTAATTATAAAGTCCTGTAAAAATACTTTACTTTTCACTGACATTTTTATTGTCGAAATGTGATTTTTCAACTAAGAAAAATATTCCTTATTCTTCTTATTTAAGATACCTGAAGCTTTAATAGCAATCTTTGATGACAGCAGCCTTAAATGGAAATACTTCCTGAACTGAAGTTAGAATTATTCTAATTGATCTGTGGGCTAATCCATTGCCTTTTATACTTGATATTGTTGTATTACTTGTCCTTGCAAATTAAAATAAATTTAGCTCTTTGACATTTTGTGCTTTTCATTTTTTCCCTTCAAGACATCTGTTTTTGACAATTGAAATTAGTAGTGTGTGTATAAGCAAGTAATTAGCCTTGCCCAGGGTGCAAAATTGTCTGGCACAGGACTTAATTGAAGACCAGGATTTAAGAGCTTGCTTGATCATCTCCACTCACTGCAGAACTTGGCATATCATTTTAAAGAATGAGCAGAGAGAGATGTTGACACCTCCTGAAGCTTGATGCCCCAAGTCCAAGAACATTTGGTCATTAATGAATCCCTATGTGTCCAGTATATAATATTTTGCTATTCTTGTAAAGTTCCTTCAAATTGACTTCAATATATAGTGACCTTATGAATGAAAGACCTCCAAGTCACCTTCTCATTGATAGCTCTGCTCAGGTCTAGGAACCATGACTTCCAGAGAACCATAGGATCATAGAGTTGGAAGAGATTACACAGGTCATCCAGTCCAACCCCCTGCCATGCAGGAAAAGTGCAATCAAAGCACCCCTGACAGATAGCCCTCCAGTCTTTGCTTAAAAGCCTCCAAAGAAAGACCTTCCACCACATTCCAAAGCAGGGAGTTCCACTGTTGAATAGTTCTTACAGTCAGGAAGTTCTTCCTAATTTTCAGGTGCGATCTCCTTTTCTGTAATGTGAACCCACTGGGAGTAAGTCTATCTATCTGGGAGACAGTCCTCCTTTTTTCCAATTGTTGAAGGCGTTTCCATTAAATTTCCTTCTACTTTATTGAGCATTATCATATTTTCTAATCATGAGACATTTCTTCTCATAATTTCACCAAAATAGACAGCCTCATCTTGGCTTATAGGGAGAGTTCTAGGGCCCATTTAATTATCATAGCGAATCCAGTGACTGTTGTTGGGAACCCATCATCCCACACTTCGCATTGCCTGGCTCAGCAGGAAACTGATCTCATGGGGAAATTGTTGACTGTGCAGCCTCCTCCCATTGCTTTTTTTGTGCAACACGGGAAACCTTCCATATTACTGCCATGGCTGTATAAATTGGCTCCGCTCTAGATGACCCACGGAGCTCCCCCAGAAATTCCTGTGTCATCAGATGGGAGCTGGTGGGTCATAGGTCTATCAGTTTGATGAGGTCATAGGTCTATCAGTTTCTTCTTCATTGCTTTCTTTTAAAATATGTGCATTAACGCACTACAGAATACAGAATTTATGACTGCCACCAAACATACTTAAATATTCCTTCTTTGGAAGCTTTTAAACAGAGGCTGGATGGCCATCTGTCAGGGGTGATTTGAATGCAATATTCCTGCTTCTTGGCAGGGGGTTGGACTGGATGGCCCATGAGGTTTCTTCCAACTCTTTGAGTCTATGATTCCAAATCTCTTACCGTGTTTTCTGTGTTCATACACTAATTGCAAAATTAAAGCTACTGTTATTAAGCTGACAGTGTACCTGGAAATTAGCACGATCTATTTACTAGCTATCTACCATACAACATTTGACAACCAGCCTAGGATGAATAGATTTTTCTGGGGAGAAATAAAAAGAGAAGTTGATGAAACCCCATTCTTCAGTGGTGATAGAGATGGATGTGTGCTATAATATCACTCAATAATAGTTTGGTATTCACCATGTTTGAACTTCATGCCAAAGGTGAACCCTTTTCAATCCATTTGTGTTGTATGATTGTAATCTACACATTCAATACGACAAACATCCACACAATCCTAATTTTGCTCTTGGCATTCAAAAAACTGGCCTTTTATTTTTCAGACTTCGCCTGCTATGGAATCCTTACAACTGACAAAATAATGACCTTAAAACCAAAAGTATTGTTTACTATGGATAACGAACTGAGAAATAAGAAAATCACAGATAATCCTGTCAGCAAATACCTATCACTCTTAGATTCGTTTGTTCGTTCATCCTTCATTTGCTTTCTCGTGGTTGTTGTTCACTTCCATTTTTGCACTCTGCCTTTCAGTCCATCAAGATATGCTTTTTCCACCAATAATAATTTAATTTTAGCTCTCTGTGGCTGCAAGTATAATAAGAACAGGCAAAATTCCTGTTGCACAAAATTCCATAATTGGATATAATATGATATTGCACATACACTTTCTCTCCCCCATTTATATATTAGCATCTGTTGGCAAGTTGTCTTCACTTTACACTATTCACAGTACAGCAACATTTATTATTTCCTATCCTGAATGTCTAAAAATAGTTTTAATACGATCCTATGCATGTCTGCTCTGAAGAATGCCCTGCTGAAGGCAGTGAAGTTAGGTTTTAAATAACTGTCAATAGGACTGCAGACTTGGAACACAGTCCTATGCCTATTTATTCAGATGTAGACCCCACTATATTCAATGGGGCTCACTTCTAAGTAAGAGTGTACAAGATTGCAACCTTAGTGTCCCATGTGATTAGTAAGAACGGATCTGATTTCAATTGAGGCGTTATATATGTTGTTTGTTGATTTGTCCTGTCTGATTGTTAATTGTTGTGGATCGATGTATTGATCCTGTTGTTGCACTGTTATGTTTTAATTGCACTGTAAACCGCATTGAGTCGCCTGTTAAGGGCTGAAAAATGCGGTATAAAAGTGAAGCAAATAAATAAATAAATAAATAAATAAATAAATAATAAAGAGGATCCTTACCCTGATCTTAATCCTTATGGACAAATTAGATACTACTGGCAGTTCTACACAAACACCATAATCCAGTTTGGAAGTGGATTAAAACAAATCAGTTTTGTTGTGAAGTGACTACACAAACACCTGGTTCCAGGCTGGGATGTTGCTCACAACATTTGCTGATTGCAAATCGTAACTGAACCCAGGAATTGCAGCATCCAGAGATAGACAGCCACCAGAAAATGCAATGTTTTTTCTTAACCAATCCACTAAGATGTGCTGAAACGCATATCCATGTCTGTTCGGAATCACCCTGGTTTCGAGCTCTATGTAGAATATACTCTGATCAGCTGCAGCATGTTATCTGACTTATTTTAGACTTTCCGATTAGTTTTTTAAGACATGCTGTTCCTGGCTTGATGCACATTACAGCACCCATTGGGAGGTGTACATTTAGGGACACCCCATCCTTGAGCAGGCTTCAAACTGTAGTATAGTATCTGTGTAATGCTGCCCTGTGTCTATTCTCACATTCAGATATCATTTTCTAAAATATAGAGAATAGCAGTATGTGACTAAGATTCTTTTATATCTTCACAATCTATGGCCTTACTGCCTGAGCCACTGAGCTATTTGCTGTGGCAAGCTATGTGGTTTTGTTTAACAATCAGAGACCAATTGAATCTCATGGCTAGAGGTGACCTGTTGGATTTATTGAGAAAGTGAGTAAATGATGGTGAGGAATGTGAAGGCCTATGACAAGAAGTGAGTTTAATCAATGCCTTTTCTCAAAATGGGAAGTGCTTTGTGACTTTTTTTAAAAAAAATGTAATGAGTTTAGTAAGCTCATCTGTAGTACAATCAGAGTTTTTGATGTATGTTGAATCAGTTGTATGGTCCAGTCATAAAAAGGAATTACTCTTATGAACCTGAAATGCTCCAAGTGTGAATGAACTCAAATATAGACTTCTGGGCAACATATATTTAACTTGGAGAAGAGAAGGTTATGAGATGACATGACTGTCATGTTTAATATTTGAAAGGATGTGTGGAGAAAGCAGGCTTGTTTTCTGTTTTTCTAGAGACTAGAACATGAAGCAATGGATTCAAGGGCTGTGCAACAGTGGAATACATATCTTGGAGTGTTGTGGAGTCTTCTTCTCTGGAGGCATTTAAGCAGAGGGCAAAAGGCAATCTGTCTGGAGTACTTTAACTGTGTGATCTTGCATGGCAGAAAGGGGTTGGGCAGATGGCCTATGGGGTCTCCAACTGTTGAATGATAAGTCAACACATAGGTAAATCCCATTGATTCCAAAGTTCTGTTTCAGTTGAAACTGACAACAAGATCAAAGCATTATCCGGAATTTTTAAAAAATGATTTAATAAGCTATCATACTCAAACTAAGCACCAAACTCAAAATGGATTGAGAACATTTTGTACAGCAAATATTTTCATTTTATTTTATATGGTGAATGAGACAGCATGGTATAGTGATGCACTGAATGGCACTGGGCAAGTCACACACTGTCAGTCATAAAGGAAGGCAAATTAATCTTGCCGAGAAAACTTTATGATAGTCTACAGATCCAGCATGATATAGTGATTTGAGTGGTGGACTATTTTCTGGAAGACTGGAATTCAAATCCCTTGTATTTTGGAAACCCATTGGATGACCTTGGGCAAGTCATGCACTTTCCAAGCAGGAAACAGTGGCAAAACTCCTTTAATTAATCTTGTTAGAAAAACCCTATGATAGGACTGCCATAAACTGGAGATGATGTAATAAAAGAGTTGTAATTTTTTTCTCACATTTCCTTTTGCTGTTTTCATCTGATTCTACTTTTTAATACTGCCTGTGTTTACGTTTTTATTTATGCTCTTGTATTTTGCGCCTGCAGCTGGCTGGGTACATTTGTCAAACCATTACTTGATTGTAATCTGTTGGATTTCTTCATGTTCTGCTTGCTCATCTTATATCTAGATAACATAGCCATTACAGCCAATCCCTAAATCTACTCTGTATGGACCATATTTATTGCAGCCACACACATCTAGCACACGCTGGGGGAAGACATGGTTATATAGCTGATCCTTCTTCATCTTTTAGTCACTTCATTCACACCAAATGTCAGCATGATGTCACACCATCATCTGTCATGATTTAAAAATAAATGGCCCCTTGAGCAAGACAAGAGATGTCATATCATTTAAAAGATAATTCAATTTATTTGCAATAGGAATAAAAATGAGCCTGTTACATTGCATTTGTATTCCAAAACATATTAGGCAATATATAAGAGCTTGTTTCAATGCATATCCAAAGCAATCACATAGATCTTTGCTTGGAACAGCAGGAAAAAAAGCTGTTACTAGATACGCATGTCACAGCTGCCTTTCTGCTGAAACTTCCCTTGGGCTACGAAGCACCGAGACTTAGCCCACAAACTTTGGTCTGGTAAGGTGAGGTGGCTGCCAAAGGCAGTAGAATGTCAAATATTTACATGAAATAGCATCAAATGGTTACTGAGGGCTTTTCCACACAGCCATATAACCCAGACTACCAAGGCAGATAATCCACAATATCTGCTTTGAACTGGGTTCTCTGTGTCCACACTGCTCTATATTCCAATTCAATGTGGATTTTTATACAGCTGTGTGGAAGGGAGCTATATATTTTGCTGCCAGGGATAGGGAAATCTTCTTTTGTGCTTTTCTGGCCTAGCAGCCAAAATAATTTTACTACTTTTGGACCTCAGTTTGGGGAAACAGAGAATAACATTTGCTCTGCCATTGAAGGGAACAACACACCATGGCTTGAATCTCTTGCAAGCTATCTACCACTAGCAACATTTATGAAGGTGTTTTTTTTAAAAAAAAAATTAAAATGATTTTTTTTCCTGCAAAAACTCTGAGCATTTGCCTCTGAGTGACCAGGAGGAGATTCCAGATATGGAGCCAGGGGAAGTACCACCTCTCTAAGGAGAAATGATGGATTTGCTGGCTTTGTGGAGAGAAATCGTCCCTTGACTTCATTGTTTCTTCCCTATCAAATGATCCATATTATACAAGAACTCCATCGGGGCCCTTCCACACAGCCCTATATCCCAGAATACCAAGACAGAAAATCCCACATTATCTGAGTGTGGACTCAGATAACCCAGTTCAAAGCAGATATTATGGGATTTTCTGCCTTGATATTCTGGTATATAGGGCTGTGGAAGGGCCCTCGGGGATGGACCCATCTTGTTTGAGACAAGAATAGTTCTTCTACAACAGTAAGGGAAGTTGAGTACCCCATATCCTGAAATCCAAAATGATCCAAAATCGTCCTCATGGGTGGCTGAGGTCCCTTCCACACAGCCATAAAACCCAGAATATCAAGGCAGAAGATCCCACAATTTCTGCTTTGAACTGGGTTATCTGAATCCACTCTGCCATATATTCCAGTTCAAAGCAGAAAATGTGCGATTTTATTCAGCTGTGTGGAAGGGGCCTGAGATAGTGACAGCTTTTATTTCTGATGGTCCAATTTACTCACAGTTTGGTGCATGTACAAAATGTGATGTATAAAATTTCCTTCAGGCTATGTGTAAAGGTGGTATATGAACCATAAATGAATTTTGTGTTTAAAATTGTGTCCCATCTCAAAACATATTCCCATTTAAAAAAAAAATCTGAATTCCAAAATACTTCTGGTCCCAAGCATTTTTGGATAAGGGATACTCAATCTGTAACAGATTTGGTGCTCATGGCTACCATCAATTGCCAGCCCAACATACCATGGTACAGAGATCATTGAACAACTTCTGGACTGGAAAAAACTAATTAAGGAGCTGATGGAAGCTAAGGTGCAGGCCTTATGATTCCACTTTAAATGCCATGAGAACAGCCTATGAAATCCTGGGATTTACAGTTTAGGCGTGTCATTTAGAGTTCTTAGCCAGAAAGCTCCTCTGATGCCTCTGACCAAGCGATAAACCCTAGGCTGTTGCCATGGCAGTTAAAGTGAGATCATAGCACTATAACTGCATGGTGTGAAAGGTTGGGTGAACAACAGGAAAAACAGCACAGTAATTATAGAGGCAGAAGCTGAAAACAGATTTTAGAGGATTGTCCATGATACCCTTTTTAGTATTAGTCATCCTTGCCTACAGACACATGTAAATGATGCAACAAAGGAACTAAGTCTTCTGATCATTTCCTACAAAATGATTTTCTCAAAAGTATTAAGAACCTTGTAATGATAGTGGTATGGACAAAGAAATTTCCCTGGTAGCAATGGAGAGCAATGTGGAAGAGTTGGTTATTAGATAACTTTCCCTTGGAGAATAGCTTGTGCTCAGTAGGTCACCAATCAGAAAAGTCTCTTGTCAACTTCAACCTCAGCTAGATTTGAATAAAGCAAAAGAGGCACAAGGTTTTTTTTAATCTTGTCACCAGTCACTTCCCTTGAGCTGTTCAAGTTAACTAAAGGCAAAACACTTTAGCATCAACTCCAAAGCATCATTTTGTCAAGCAGATGCTTTCCATCATTGTCAAAGCAATTCATCACACAATATATAGATGCTATGTCAAAAACAATGCTTTGGGCATGGAGGGTCTGGCCTCCTGTTGGCTACAATCTTGTACTCGATGGTGAAAAGTTGGCCTGTATGCACCAAATGATAAAAGCACTACAAATCAGATGAGGCAGCTCTCAATTTTAGCTGCTGACTTCCATAATAAGCCACCAGTTGTGTACATTTCAGAATTCCTTTGGTCTGCTATATGAATTGCTTCCCATTATTCATAAACAAAGAAACAAACGTGGGCTAAAATGCCACCATAAAATATAGACTTCCTGAACAAGCAAGCAAAAAGATCAATAAAGTGTATGAGAGCTAACGTGGTTATATTTAAGGGTTATGACTATAAATTCAGGCATTAGTTCTCAAGGAGGAAACTCCACTGAACTCATTCATATTTACTTTTGACTGTACAAAGGATGGGGATAAATAGCCTCCTAGGCATGGAGTCCCTTCAGCTCCCCTGCCAACAGCCAGCCCTTTGTTTTGAAATTATGTAAAGTGCTTACAATATATTTAATATTGGTAATGCTTCCAGTGGTTGGTAAGCTTCACTCATTATCAATCAGAAAAGTTACATTACCTATCATAGAATCATAAAATCATGGAGTTTGAAGAGACCTCATGGGCCATCCAGTCCAACCCCCTGCCAAGAAGCAGGAAAATTGCATTCAAAGCGCCCCTGACAGATGGCCATCCAGCATCTGTTTAAAAGCCTCCAAAGAAGGAGCCTCTACCACACTCCGGGGTAGAGAGTTCCACTGCTGAACGGCTCTCACAGTCAGGAAGTTCCTCCTAATGTTCAGATGGAATCTCCTTTCCTGTAGTTTGAAGCCATTGTTCCGTGTCCTAGTCTCCAGGGCAGCAGAAAACAAGCTTGCTCCCTCCTCCCTGTGGCTTCCTCTCACATATTTATACATGGCTATCATGTCTCCTCTCAGCCTTCTCTTCTTCAGGCTAAACATGCCCAGCTCTTTAAGCCGCTCCTCATAGGGCTTGTTCTCCAGACACTTGATCATTTTAGTCGCCCTCCTCTGGACACATTCCAGCTTGTCAATATCTCTCTTGAATTGTGGTGCCCAGAACTGGACACAATATTCCAGGTGTTGTCTAACCAGAGCAGAATAGAGGGGTAGCATTACTTCCCTGGACCTAGACACTATACTCCTATTGATGCAAGCCAAAATCCCATTGGCCTTTTTTTGCCGCCGCATCACATTGTTGGCTCATGTTTAACTTCTTGTCCACAAGGACTCCAAGATCTTTTTCACATGTACTGCTCTTGAGCCACGTGTCCCCCATTCTGTATCTTTTCATTTTATTTTTCTCTGCCTAAGTGGAGTATCTTGCATTTGTCCCTGTTGAACTTCATTTTGTTAGTTTTGGCCCATCGCTCTAATCTGTCAAGATCGTTTTGAATCCTGCTCCTGTCCTCTGGAGTATTGGCTATACATCCCAATTTGGTGTCATCTGTAAACTTGATGATCCTGCCTTCTAGCCCTTCATCTAAGTCATTAATAAAGATGTTGAGCAGGACCGGGCCCAGGACAGAACCCTGCGGCACTCCGCTCCTCACTTCTTTCCAGGATGAAGAGGAAGCCTTGGTGAGCACCCTCTGGGTTCGTCCATTTAACCAATTACAGATCCACCTCACCGTAGTTTTGCCTAGCCCACATTGGACTAGTTTCCTTGCCAGAAGGTCATGGGGGATCTTGTCGAAGGCCTTGCTGAAATCCAGGTACACTACATCCACGGCATTCCCCGCATCTACCCAGCTTGTAACTCTATCGAAAAAAGAGATCAGATTAGTCTGGCATGACTTGTTTTTGATAAATCCATGTTGACTATTAGCAATGACCGCATTTGTTTCTAAGTGTTTGCAGACCACTTCCTTAACAATCTTTTCCAGAATCTTGCCTGGTATCGACGTGAGGCTGACCGGACGGTAATTGTTTGGGTCATCCTTTTTTCCCTTCTTCTGCCATTTTCCCCATCATTATACCTCACAAACATAAATGAATCAAAAGAGCTAAACTTATCTGAAAATTCTACAGATATAGTTCTTCATACAAAATGCCAATACAGAAAACAGAACTGCTGAGTGTACCTACATGCATTGATTCCACTTCAGAAATGATCCCATTTAATTCACAACTGCAAAATCTGTGGAGTAATTTAGTTGTGGGTACCTTTGGAGGGATTTTCAGTTAGATGCATGTAACATATTCAATACTAAAGTCAGTAATGGTGATTTTTGTGGATTGAAAATACAGTAATGTTTTCTGATCATATGCATGACTAAGCTATTGTGTTTCCCCAGCTGCTTTTCATCCATACTGAATTAAACATATGAACAAATGTGACCCATATATAAAAATTTATTAGATGGTGGGATGATGCCATAATGAGGCATAGAAAGATTTGGGTGGCAATTGCTGGAGTGTAGGATTTGTGTGTGTGTGTCTGCGTGTGCAAGTCTCTCCTGGTATGAGAGAATTGGCTGTCTGCAAGGACATTGCCCAGAGGATGTTTTACCATCCTGTGGGAGGCTTCTCTCACGTTCCCACATGGGAAACTGGAGCTGACAGACGGGAGCTCAACTCACTCCCCGGATTTGACCCACCAAGCTTTTGGTCATCAGTCCTGCTGGCACAAGGGTTTAACCCATTGCACCACCGGGGGATATAGTCAGAGTCACGAGGAATGAAAGAAACAAATAAGTCTAAATTAATAAATTTAGATCATGTTTGCACAAAGTGATGAAAAATGCTACTTTCCACATGACCTTGGAGGTGTCTATGGACAACACTGGCTCTTCGGCTTAGAAATGGAGATGAGCACCAACCCTCAGAGTCAGACACGACTGGACTTAATGTCAGGGGAAACCTTTACCTTTACCTTCCAGCATTAAAATAAAATAGGAATAGTTTAGACTGGTTTAGATATTTCTCGGTCTGAATGAGAAGAGTATGTGCGAGACATGAACGTAGCCAACTTGCATAAACAGAAAAGGCACATCAATTCGGTTCATGAGCCTAGACTTTTCAATACTTACATAAAGAATAGTCAGACATCAATGAAGAATGATCAGGGCCTGAGGAAACAACCCAGCCATATCAACAGTGATATACATGAGGAGTGTACAACAAGCTCACAGAGCCTTATCTTGACAAAGAAACCAGGCCTTTCCCTAATACAACACGGCTCCCAAGGGAGAACATTTCCACAGTGAGAATGCCATTTTGAACACTGACCTTCATGATCCCTTTCTGAAGCCAACCAAATCTGAGGAGGATAAGAACTAATTTGCTCCATCCTCTCATACTAATACTTCCTTCCAGAGAGCAAACACAGGAGTGTTTTCCTTATGCCTTGACGCAAATATGGTGCTTCAGGTCTATACCCTTTGTGAACAACTCTTCTCATTTTTTTTTATTGGGGCTGGGGGCAGGGGGAGAACTGTTTTTACAGAATTCCATGTAATGCATCTTTTAATATTGGCATGCATGCGGATTGTGTTCATGCAACAAATGGCTGAGAAACACACTGAACTAATTTTACTCTTTATTATCTAATAGCAGTGAAAATATCAATGCAATTTCCGTTGACCGGACCATAAACTAGTGCACAGTTATCAGCCAATGTATTTCTCATTGCATCCCACTTTAGTCATTTGTGCACTGCTGCTTTATTTTAATTCCTCTTTTATCTGACATCCTTGAATAGAAAACTGTTCAACACTCTGTTTATATCTATATCCGTACTTAGAGCTATATCATCTGTTTCTCTCTTATTTTCCCCCCTCTCTGAATGAATCATAGGTATATATGTTTCATATTGTTCTGTAAACCTTTCAACCTTTATAGATCAGAGTAGTACTAATAAAATCAGCAGATCTACTGTCGTAAATACTTGGGATGAATACACTCTGAATGCTGCAAGTCTTGCTTTTGAAGCTAAATGTGTACACGCTGCATGATTATAACAGTTCTTCCCGCTGGAAGAATGAGTTATTTTAACTATATTTATCGATAAGGAAAAGGTAAAAGTTTCCCCTTGACATTAAGACTAGTTGTGTCCACCTCGGGGTGGGGGGTGGGGGATGCTCATCTCCATTTCTAAGCCGAAGAGCCAGCGTTTTCCATAGACACCTCCAAGGTCATGTGGGCAGCATGACTGCATGGAGCATCGTTACCTTCCCAACAAAGCAGTACTTATTGATCTTAGCATGTTTTCAAACTGCTAAGTTGGCAAAAGCTGGGGCTAACAGTGGGGGCTCACCCTGCTCTCCAGATTCGAACCATCGACCTTTTGGTCAGAATTAGGAGACAGAGAGATGCATAATAAAATTGATAATATTTCTCCAATCAGTGTTGTTCTTTTGGGCCCCTTCTACACTGCCATATAAATCAGAGTATCAAAGCGGATAATCCACATTATCTGCTTTGAACTGGATTATTTGAGTCTACACTGCTATATAATCCACTGCTTATATAGTAGTTTAGAAGGGGCCTTGGTGGTCTCTGTCAGCCTGTCTATCAGTTCTAAGGCAGTTCTGGGTTCAGGGGTGGAAACTGTGTGACCCATTGTTTGTTTGTGTAAAATCACATCTTTCCAAACTGTCTAATTACCCCTCTACCATTGTTTTCAATTGATTTTCTTCTATCCTGTTCATTTTACTCTACAGCTTTGCAAGACATACTATGTTCTTCATTGTAAACTTTCAGTTCCCCAACCAGGTATGAAACAGTGACTCCAGAAGGCGGATCACGGAATTAAGGAACAAAGTGTTTCTAAGGAGATTATCACAGCAACCTATAAACCACATTGTAGACTCCTAGACATAACTAAAAGCATTTTTACTCCATGATGTCTCAAACCAAGCTTCAAATTGTCCCAATGTTGCAGTAAATGAAAACTGATTTTATTCCATCTTTTGGGTTCTGAATGCACTTCCAATCAACATTAGAAAACCGATTTTACAACGCAGAGAGAGAAATGTACCTTAGTCACTTGTTTCGGCGAAAGTGACATCTATTGTGGGCTGTCCTTCCCGGCTGCAAAGGAAAAACATAACTTTTTTCTGCCTTATTTTTTAATTGCTCTCCTTGACTGCAAAGTAAGGCCTCTGCTACACTGCCTTATAATTCAGGTTATCAAAGCAGATAATCCGCATTATCTGCTTTGAATTGGATTATAGGAGTCTCCCTTCTACACTGCTTTATAAAATCCAGATTATCTGCTCCTATAATCCAGTTCAAAGCAGATAACGTGGATTATCTACTTTGATAATTCAGGTTATATGGCAGTGTAGAAGAGGCCTAAGTCATTTCCCCCCTAAATAGTAATGATTGCTTCCTTTTTTTCCCTTGTTTTTTAAAATAATTAAATGAAAAAAACGGTGATAGTCTCTGTCAGCAACAAGCCGTTTCCACTGTTCATTGAACATTTCTTTTTTTTCCAAGGCAAGAACATTTTGCAGAACTTTCCACTCATGCAAGCTTTTGCCTCATTACAAGAGGTAGAAAACTTTAAATTACACCCCCCCCCCCCAAATACTGAATAAACAAATACAAAATGTATTTACATTGCAAAGTGCTCATAAAAATACTTTTTAATATATACATCTCCGGAGCTTCAAAACCGTGAAAATACAAGAGTTCAGGGGGTGTATAGCTTTGAATCTGGGAATGATCAAAGCTTCACAGTTCTTATACAAAACATTTCTTTAAAGGGGGGCATGTATGAAAGGCTTTCCTTCAGAAAGGATTTGTATATGAAGAAGTAGGGCTAGGCCATCTTAGAAGGGGAGTCACCATGAAAGAACCCGTTTTAGGAGGCACATGTGATAATGTCCTAAGTGCATGTTGAGCCAAGCACGTCATTGTTAATTAACAGAACAAGAGCTTGTTAGAGATGAGGTGAGGGATTTAATGGGTTCAAATCTATTGTTTTGACATCCCACAAAATACACACATTTGAAAAAGTGAACATGGAAAAATGTATGCAGTTGAAGGACATGAGCCAATATGCTTCGTCCAACATAAAAAATTGCATATATATGGGGGAAAACCTAGCAATCCAACATGGACCCAAAGCAGAACAAAATTGATGGTTGACAAATTAGAGCTTTGATGAGATCAAGTTTGACAGATTTGCCCATATGTTAAGTGCTCACACACAAATCCTTTCACATACAAATCTACTACCGGTTACTCCCAAGCATTCTTGATTTTGGCAGCCTAATTTAGACTTCCCAATAGAACTCTTCTCAAGCACCACATTTCGAATGAGTTGATTTTCTTCCGATCAGCTCTCTTCATTATCTTTTCACAACATGTTGATGCTCTAACCTCCAGACAGACTTCGACAGCACATGGAGAGGAAAGGCAAAACACCCCTTTCTGCTTTTACCAAGGAAGAGTTCTGACAGTGGAATAGCATTGCTAGAATGGAGGGGTCAGATACAGATACTCCGTGTTTCATTTTCTTCAACTATGTTCATGCTGGCAGATAGATGCATTTTAATCATTTGTTCCTAATTCAACCCTAAAGGTTGCCTTTCAGTTCATTAAATGGCAAATTTTGTTTGATAGTTGTACATAAGGTTGTCCATTTATATTTCATATTAAAACTCAATTTTATTTTGGCAAATATATGGGATAAACTCCGAATCAACCTTTTTTAAAACTTCCAAAGACTACTTTATATCAATTTTTAAAAATCAGGAAATGCTATTCTGAGGAGCAGCCAGAATGGGACTTTGCAAGTGCCTTGAAGCCTAGGCATACTTCTAAAATTAGCTGCCTTTTGCTTGCTTTTCCAGGGGCACATTTATGCTCCTTCTGGGGGAAAAAGAGAGCAAAAGCCCCACCTTGTGGTGAATGAATGGCGTATTTTTCCATGTGCAGAAATATCTCTCCCTACTTCCAAAATGGGCTTTTAAAAATAATAATAAAGGTGGCTAATAAAATTATTATACCAAGATCAAAAGAGCGCCATTAACTACAAAAATGTTTTTTTCATGGCACGCTGAGGCATTGTTTTTTGTTCTAACATGAACTTCTCCCAAACACTACATCTTGGAGGTCATCTTTGGAAAAAGGCTTTCTTCAGGATGCTGCAAGAAGCAATGATTACACTTTATGCCAGTTACAACTGGCATAAACAACGGCTACATACAAATATCTTGGACCCAGTCTTGCTCAGATCACATCTGCAATCACATATCCTGTGCATGTATACCCAAAAGTTGAATATTATACTCTGTGCAAGTGCATTGTACTCCAAAGGCACATTTAAACTGACATTTTGGGGCCAATCTGGCATGCTGGGTAGTAGATCGGCCCTGATAGATGTCACCCCAGGGGCTCCCCTGGCCACTGCAGAGGCAGGAGGGGTTCCCCACCTCCTCCTCTCTTCGCTCCCTTCTTAGCGCTTCAATCACCCCAGCTGATGTCAGGGCAAGCAACGGGGAACAGAGAGGCCTTGCATCATGGCTAGAGACTGCTGCAACACAGGAGCAGGAGGTCCCTGGACAACCTGAGTTTGGGGAATGCAGTATGACAGTGTGGACAGTTATGATCAGTTTTCCATTTGGGAACCAGTCTAACTGTACCCACTGGTCCTAAATCAGAGGAAAGACCAAATCCTGAGGCATGATTCAAACTTTTCCCCAGCTTTGAGTAATGCGGCACAAAGGTGCATTCAGTCGGCAAATAAGCCCCCTTTAGCTTATATGCAGGGCTGACTCTCATATACACTAACCTAAGTGATCAGTGTAGATGGGGCCCTAGAAAGCTTGTGCTAAAATAAATCCATATATTCTAAAGACTTATAAGAGCATTGGAAGCTTTCTCATGTTGAGTCAGACCCTAGAGCAGTGGTTTATTTATTATTTCTTATTTACAAGGGGGGACTCAGAGCGGCTAACACTGGCAGCAATTTAATGCCACAAATCACAATATAACAACAATATAAAACCATAAATACATAATAGATTAAAAACAATAACATTCGTTATATGTACAATCATATAGCTAATTCCATTATTATAACAATCATATGGTCCAGTTCAGTGTCCAAAGTGCCATTATACCAAAGGCCAAAACATCTGGGGACCCACAGGATGAGAACCACTGCCCTACAGCTATCAGGCCCATTCTTACCAGCTCTGACACACAGCAATTATGTAGGATTTCACAAGTAGGTTTCTTTCCTAACTAACCCTATCAGAAAATACCTTAAACTTCTGTGTACAAGGATTTGTTGTTCTGCTTTACAATGTGAACTCAAGAAAGTATATCACTGCTGAGTTATTCTGGGTGTAAATTCTTGTTTTGTGCCTTGTAGTAAGCACAAAAGAAGTTTACTTATACCCAGTCAGACAATACTTCCAACACATCCAGTGTTGTCTTCTCTAATAGGTGCTAGCTTGTCGAGGCCTTTCCATGTCTGTAATTTTTTTACAGGTGATGCTATGACCCTATGCACAGAGAGTAGCCTCTCTGCTTTGGATATATCTTCTATTGAATGGCTTCCTGCGTTAAGTGAAATTTAAAAGTAAATGAATGTTGAAATGTTTCATATAATTGGTATTGTTTTATTGTACTTGAATCCCAGTCATGGGGGAAAGGCAAGATAGAAACGAAACAGTAAAATTATGAATGAGGGTGAAAGAGGGGGGCTTGAGGTTGTCGTCAATAGTCAACTATTGCACAAGCAGACCCATCTACACTGCCAGAAAATGTAATGCAGTCATATTAGCCAGGGGCATCCAAACAACGCACCTAGCATCAGGTTTACAACCAGGTTAAAAATGCCTTGAAAAGTCAAATTTTTGTAGGTATTGAGGCAGTGGTGACTGCCATGTTGGATCACCATTCACAATCCCAGGTGGCATCCCCACAGACATCCCATGCCCCATGGGTTTAGACAGCCTGGGGAGGTGTGATGGCAGTGCCACCCTTCTCTCCCTGCACCCTGTTCCCCCCCCCCCCCCCCCAAAAAAAGGGAAAGGCTCCTGTTCCTGGAAGCTATCCATTGTCTTCTTCACCTCCAGTGATGACACAATGGAGCTTGGAGAGGGAGGAATGGCTAAACTGGGGTCAGAAAATATTTCTTTCAGGGCAAAGCTTCATTGGAAGCAAGTTTGAACTATATGGATATTATTTGCAAAGAACATATCGGGGGAGGAATATCATAGTGCTGGAGTTCTCCTACCAGTTTTTGAAGTCACACTTCTAAGATTTTGGCATGAATGTTTTCATTACCATTTTGCACCTTTTTCATAGAATCTTGGATTTTGAAAGAGCCACAAAGGCCATTTAGTCCAATTCTCTACCAAGCAGTAAACCACAATTGCTGTGTTCCCAAGGAAGACCATTAAAAAATCTTAATTCAATGGGACTTAAACTGGAACAAGTTAGACATAACTCTGAATTTCAATCGGACTAAAGTGTGACTATTAGAATCTAGGTCCATACCCATTGTTTCTTACTGCGTGAGAGAATCTCAACTCATCTATATCTTATGGGATTCATATACTCCGTGGACTCTATTGCCCTTTCAGCATCACACCATATTTATTTGAGCCTCACTTTGCAATCTTATTGTTCAAAGCAACTTACAATATATCAAAAATTCACAAAGCCGTAAGTGAAATATTAAATATTTACAAACCAAAATCAATACCAGAAATAGCAGCACACCTACCATCACCATATCTTTAAGGACGAAGCATGAGAGAACAAAGGAATCTTCAACTGCCTGCTCAATATCAAGGTAGTGATCAGGTAAACATGCCCATCCTTCTTACCTCATCATCTCTGAAAGCAGGGGGACAGAGATGTCCCTTTAGCTCTTTCAAACATTTTGGATCTCACTTAATTAGGGATCTAAAGGGCAAGCTACAGTTGACCCTCCAGATTTTTGCAGATTTGATGACTCATAGATTTGATTAAAATATATTTTCCATATAAATCTCTGGTGGAATCCTATGGTCAGCTTCCAATGGAAGTTAATCTTAGAACATTGCTAGAAGACTTACCAATTTCTACAGGGGTGTTCTCTTGTTATGCGATTTCAGCTTCCACAACGACAGCAGGTTCAGAACCTGGTGTGACTAGCTCTCAAAGAATCAAATGGGATACAGTCAGGATGAAGGCAACAATCAGAGGCTTTATTCTTCTTGACCAAAGAGGATGTCAACAGAGGCAGCACTCCAAAAAAACCAACATGCTGCAATTGCAAACATACAAGTTTATGTATAGCGCTTTGGCAGCTCTTCAAAACAAAGGCATGTTGCCATGCCTGCTCCTGATTGGTCCATACTGGTGCCAACTAGGATAGGCTCCCTGGTTGGTTTGGGATCTTGTCTGTTGCTAGAGTTGATTGGCTCCAGTGATGGTGGGAAATTTAATAAACTGTCATTGGATTATTGTGTCATTGGCCAAGGAGAGGAGTGTGAGTGAAAAGAAATGTGGTGAGAAAAGAGATAATGGGCTGAAATGCATTTTGATATCTCTGCTCTGATCAATACAATGGGTGTCAGTCAGGTAATAATAATAAATAATAATAAACACTTTATTTTTAACCCACCCCCTCTCCCTGAAGAGACTCGGGTAAACAAAAGGCTATTCAGGGTGTTGGTGATTTCAATGGACACCCCAAGGAGGGGTTCCAATTTGGCCACACAGATGAGGAAACATTCCCAGTAATATATCAGATCATATCAGGAAAAACAGGAAGAGACCCAGCAGCTCTTTCTTAAGATGATTCATTGTATGTTCTATGTGTTTTCCCTGGGTATTGTGAGGGAGTTATGCTAACAAATCCTCTTGAGGTCTGCTGTATGTACAACGCTTCCACAACATTCGGGGGAAGGGGGTCAATGAAACATACTTTGAAACTAGGAATATAGTCAACCTGGATTCCCTAATTAATTTCTCTAGAGGACTGTGGAGTTCATCCTTTTGGGGCCTGATTTTTCAATAACACTCTTAGGCATTTTTTTAAATTTGTGGTTTTTCAATTTCATGGGTTCTATGCCCCTAACCCCAGCAAATGTGGAGGACTGACTGAAGTGCCTTGAATGCCCAATACAAGCAGAAAACTGGTATAGATCTTGTAAAAAGACACCATGTGTTTGATGAAGTGTTGGCTCAATATTTTGTGATCTGTTGCATCATAAACATGAAATGAAAGGGATTCAGCAATTCCTCATCTGATTAGACCAGGATATGAGGTTTCTTACTTGACTGCAGAAATAACACAGTAAACAGGGGGGGGAAAAGGAATGTGGGAGGACCTTGATGGTTAACTGGGGGGTTTAGCATGAGCATTTAAAGCATGATCTTTCACTGATATAAGATCAGCTTCTTCAGATGTGGTATATTCTTATGTGAAATACAACCCCTGAATCCATCATTTCATGTATCCATGCCCAACTACATAGTTTCTCCTTAGGCATTTCCTAGATCCTCCAGTGTAACTCTATGGTATTCTTGGCCCAGAAGCCCTTCATTTTAGTAGGATTCATTATTATCCATAATTTCATGTATCTACGTGAAGTCAAGAAATATATTCCTCCATTATGGGGGTCATACTGTATTCCCAAGGCAATCTGTTCTACTGCTAACAACTATAGCCGTTAGCTGAAACCCTATAAATTTTATCCTTTGGTTCTTGTTCTGCAACAGAGGTTTAAATCTGCCCTATTATGTGATTTTCTTCTAAATTTCTAAAAGAACTGGGTTTTTTCCTCCAGTTTTTCAACTGCTAATTTTTCAATACAAATAAGTGTTTGCATTATTTCAAAGATTCCCCGGATCCCTCACTCATGGCCCGACAAACTGACAAATTTGGTTTAACTGTTTTGATGTAATAATCTAATTAAGCAATGGGTTCAGCGGTAGATCATGTTTTTTGTTAATTTCAACCATCTGCTATAGAATTTGTTTATATGTGTTCCAGATTTCAATGCTTCTCTGCTTTAATAGTCATTAATTGCAGTCTTAATACGTTACATATATAATATTATGCAGCAATAATTCACCAAAGATCATTTTAGGGAGCAGATTATGTTTATTTAGCAGGGATGCGTAGAAAATTCCTCAAATTCCTGAATGCTATATATGAGTCAGTTACCTAGTTGTTTTCCTTTCCTCTTAATGAAGTTCTTAATGTAATGCACATCTTATGCATAATTTGAAATTTAAAAAATACCACCAGGTCAGTATTAGCATTTTTGTTTAAAACATGCTGTCTGCTTTTACAAGATGCATATTTGCCAAATATGACCCTTTCACACATTTGCAAGAGACCTCATGTTGTTTTAATTCTAAGCTCTTGTAAATATATTCCAGAGCAAACACATTCCTATATTTGGATTTTTTTTTTAATTTTGCGTTTGCAGTAGTCTTTTTTCCTGAAGGAGGAAATCAAATTTAGATCATGTTGCATTTCTTTTCCAAATTTGCCTAAATGTCAAACCTTTATTTAGACTTTTTAAAAAGAATATGGGCTATTACAGCGGGATCTAGACAAGAAACCATGTTTATTAGGGAAGTCACAGTGTTTAGACTACAGAATGAATGGTATATAATACTACTGTAACTGTTATGGCTTAATGTTATGGAATCACAGAAGTTTAAGTTTAGTGAGGCTCCAGCTCTATTTTTGGGCAGACAGCTATACAATTGCAGCTCCCATTATTCCGAAGCATTGAGTTATAGCTATTAAAATTAAATTCTGCATTTGGTGTAGATTTATTTATTTATTTATTTATTTCGTGTGTAGATGCATCCTAAATTACAGCAGAGAAGCTCCCTGTTTTTCAAGAGGTTATGGAAGGGTGGCATTGTTGTTTCTTTCACTTTTGGTAAGGATTTCCTCAAATTTACCCCAAAAAATCCTGTTCAACAAAAGATATTTAGATTTCTTAAAATATCTGAATGTGGAAGAAAAGACAACTGACAGCCAAGCACAGTTCTTAGTTCTGCAGTTGAATTCCTGTATATTCAGTAATATTAATGATGACTTAAGGTTGCCATTGGAGGCCCCAGTGGTGCTGCGGGTTAAACTGCTAAGCTGCTGAACTTGCTGACCAAAAGGTTGGCGGTTCAAATCCAGGGAGCAGGGTGAGCTCCCATGGTTAGGTCCAGCTTCTGCCAACCTGTAGTTCAAAAACATGCAAATGTGAGTAGATCAATAGGTATCGCTTCAGCAGGAAGGAAATGCCGCTCCATGCAGTCATGCCAGCCATATTACCTTGGAAGCATCTACAAACAACCCCAGCTCTTCGACTTAGAAATGGAGATGAGCACCACCCCTCAGAGCCGGACATGACTAGACTTAAAAGACTTAAGGTTGCCATTTCTTTTTTCCAAGACGCTATCCAGAGTCATGTATGGCAGACTAATAAAATAAAGTCCTTTTATACTAGGGTGTGCTGTACCTACTGAACCTCACCAAGGGAAAGTGAACAAATTTCATTGCAAGCTCATTAAAAAAGGGAATGTACACATATTTGCTGATTACTTCACGTTCAGTTCAGAAAGAATCATAGGTATTAGAAAATGGAATGCAGGAAGAAGTGAAACTGTCATATTTTCTCATCTCTGCAAAATGTGATAAAAACTACTGAATTTTTCTCATCTCTGCAAGCGGTCTTGAGCTGGAATTAGCTCTAGAGGCACATTTGACTAACTGCTGGCATTTACGTTTCCAGAGGAAGGCCAGGCCAGTCAATTTTTTCTTCTTTCTTTCAGTTGTCTGAGGTGCACTTGTACATATTTCATGGTCTGTAAGTAACGGCTACTTCCGCCACTCCATCTTCTAAGCTGAAGATGTCAATGTGGCCTGGAACAAGTTCCTTTCTCTCTTCCCATCTTTACTGTTTAACATCCAGCCTGAAAAAAGCAAGGGAAACCGAGAAATTCAGTAGTTTTTATCACATTTCATAAAAGTGATGGCCAAAATCCTACGTGAGTCACTTACCGTATATACTCAAGTATAAGCTGAC
Organism: Anolis sagrei; assembly: GCF_037176765.1. NCBI lineage: Eukaryota > Metazoa > Chordata > Lepidosauria > Squamata > Anolidae > Anolis > Anolis sagrei. The sequence continues at coordinate 202,031,452 of NC_090021.1, read as the reverse complement.
ATGAATAAAAGCTGAGACACCTAATTTTACCACAAAAACTGGGGGAACTTATCAACTCAAGTATAAGCCTAGGATAGGAAATGCAGCAGCTACTGGTAAATTTCAAAATAAAAATAGATAGCAATAAAATTACATTCATTGAGGGAACAGTAGGTTAAATGTTTTGAATATTTACCGTATTTCAAAGAAAAATAGTAAACTAGCTCTGTAAGTGGAAAAGTAGGGTTTACAAAAACAAAATGGTATCAACAATAACATAACAACAACAACAACAACAACAACAACAACAACTTCATTTGTATCCTACCCTATCTCTCCATGGGGACTCAGGCTGGCTTCCAACATAGGCAAACAGCCAATATCTATATAAATTATAGATCTATAATTATATATACTAATTTCACATATGCATTTTCCCCTGAAATGTTTGCAAATCCTCTATATATGTGCATTTCCCTCCTGTAGTATTTGCAAGTCCTATATATCTATCTAGACATATCTCTCACCTTCCCCCCCCCCGTCTCTCTCTCTCTCAATATATATGATCTATAGGGCTTGCAAAGGCCAGTGAACACTTCTAAGGGAACAAAAATGCACATATAAAGTTAATACATTTAGATACACAGAAATTGGGCTTGCAAAAGTTTTCAGGGGAAATTCATATATAAGATGAAAACGCATATAGATATATACAGATAATACAGGGCTTGCAAAGATTTCTAGGGGAAAATCTATTTATTATTTACAAGCTTTGGGGCATGCATTTGCCCAAGGAAGAACACCCCTTCTCTCTTTTGAAAATAATAATAATAATAATAATAATAATAACAATAATATCTTGCAGATTTGCAAGTCTTTCTCTTTTTCTTCTCCTCCAACCCATGCAATCTTTCCCCTCCTCTCCCCTTGCAAAACATTCCCTCCTCCTTCTCTCTCTCTTAAAAACTTTTTTTTGTTGTTCTCTGTGTGAATTGACATGACCTACCAAATATTTAATCTTTTATTATTATTATTTGAATAAGTTTGCTGGGGACACTTTTTGTACTTCGATTTTAGTGGGCAACTCCAGCCTGGGAGGAGAAGCGGAGTGAGGGAGTCTTCGGAAAACAAAACACACTGTTAAGAGGGGAGAAATATATCATATATTGCAAACAATGGCTCAGAGCCTTGATCCCATTATAAGCCGAAGGAGGCTTTTTCAGCTAAAAAAAGAGCTGAATAACTTGGCTTATCTTCGAATATATAAGATGGTTATGAACATGTAACCAAGGCTAATTCTACACAGCAATTTAATCTGAATTAGGACATGGATAAAAGAGATCCAGTTTGCTGTGGAGTGTCTACACAGGCACCCCATGAACCTGCTGGAAGCTGGTCTGTCCTGATGGTTACCAGGACACAGCAGGATGATGTTACCACCCCTCTCCTGCCATTGATCTGCAAGGTCTCCTACTTCTGATTTTCACTTACTTCTGTGTTGCTTACTGGCAGGAGGAAGCTGGAAACATCCTGTTGCACTGTCCCCACCATCAAAATAGACCTCCATTGCTCTGAGTGGGCGGGATGGAGAAGGGCATTTATAAATATAGCAATAGTGCCATAAGTATGAATACATAATCTAATTGACTTTGATGTACCTATGGATCTGTCATTCCAGATTACAAATCTGTATCTGCCCTTGGGCCACAGTGGGTTGAACTGCTGAGCTGCTGAACTTGCTGACCAAAAGGTTAGCGGTTCGAATCCGGGGAGCGGGGTGAGCGCCCACTGTTAGCTCGTGTTTCTGCCAACCTAGCAGTTTGAAAACATGCAAATGTGAGTAGGTTAATAGGTACCGCTTTGGCAGGAAGGTAATGGCGCTCCATGCAGTCATGTTGACCACATGACTTGGAGGCATCTATGGACAAAGCCAGCTCTTCGACTTAGAAATTGAGATGAGCACCACCACCACCACCCCCCCAGAGTCGGACACAACTAGACTTAATGTCAAGGGGAAACCTTTACCTTTACCTTTGATCTGCAGTACAGGAAGCCAGCCACTATTCTATAAAAATATACTATATACTTTTTTGGTTTACAGTGGACCATTGGCAGAGGCAGTCCTAGGTAATTTTTAATGGTAAGCAAACAGTATTTTGCCCCCCCCCCCCAACCAATCACTGATATATATTTTCTGTTCGTCGTGGGAGTTCTGTGTGCCATATTTGGTTCAATTCCATCATTGGTGGAGTTCTGAATGCTCTTTGATTGTAGGTGAACTATACATCCCAGTAACTACAACTCGCATATGTCAAGGTCTATTTTCTCCCAAGAGCACCTCAAGAGCGCCCCTGGGCAAAATCGACTATACTGCAAATGCTTACTTTGCATAATGGGTTGAGCCACCCTTGGCCATTGGTATCCACAAGAGTTTGGTTCCAAGTACCACTGTTCATTAAAATCTCATTATATACAATAGCAAAGTAAAATATTGCTTATATAAATAGCGAAATCAAGATTTACTTTTTGGAGTTTTTTGGAATATTTTCAGGCCATGGATGGTTGAATATATGGATACAGAATCCATAGATATGGAGGGCCGACCATACATTAATACTTTTGTTGATTTAATTTGAAAATAACATTTGTACATACAGATTAACAGACTATTCCAAATTCTTACATGATCTTAGGTGTTAATATAAAATAATAATGGCTAGAATCTTTCCAAATCATTATGTAGTAACTCAGAGTTGTACTTTTTATAAGATGGCATAAAAGATACCCAATGCCAATTTTCACAGTGGGTTTCTTATTGAAAGTTTCAGTTCAATGGGACAATATAGCCCTGAATACAGGCATAGCTCCATTCTTCCCATTATTTAGAATAAGAATGACCACTGCAAGACCTTAAAGAACTTTGCCTTTGCAGAAAATTTATGCTCCACCATACATGGAATAGGAACTGGAAGGAAAAAGGTTGTGAGGAAGCAAATTTTAAATAAGAGAAAGACCACTTCTGAAGCTGCCAACAATAAAATGAACAGGCTGAACTATTGAGTTGCTAAAATATATGAAAAATCATAATTTATGTCATCACATTGTTTTTTAATCTTCTTTTTGATTAAGTATTGTGACACAAGATCAAATTAAATTGGCCACAACTTATGAATCATACAACTTGCAACTTCACATTCTTGTTTGTTTCATTGTTAAGGGTGTGATCAGCTTTGGAACAAAAGAACATGTCCCCAAACTGGCTCTGCTTTTCCTTGCATTTACACTGAAACAACACACTGAAATCTCTTGCTGAGCATGCACCCTTGGGTGAGGTAGTTTAAGCTGATTTCAAAACTGAAATTAGAAAAGCTGCATAAATATTCAGGCTGAGGCTTGTGCCCCTACAAAAGGGAACAGCTAATATTTGCCATTAGACAATTCATCAGAAAGTATGAAAGACGGAACAACTATTCTTATAATTAGTTGCTCCGTGTCACATAACAAGTCTTTAGGCATGCAAGAATGTTAACATCTAATTACCACTTATGTGATTGCTAACAAAACATTAGTAAAGTGGCAAATGTTGGCAAAGTGGTAAAGTGTGAAGTTGCAAAGTGACAATTTTTCCACATGAATGGAACGGATCTGAAGCATTGGATTCAAAGTTCAATTACGAAACAGTGAGCTTGAAATACTTAATGGAATTTGCATGAATATTCAAAACAAACCTAATATTCACTCATGCATTAGTGCATCCTCCGTCCAGAGAAAGATACGTTCCTCCAGGATATTATCAATTCCAGTGAATGTAGAGAGAGAACTACATGGAACAAAAGCCATTTGTGAGTTGCAATGGCTGGATTTATTCCTGAGTATATTTAGGACTAGCCTGTTATACTTGATCCCAGACATTTTGATCAAGAAGTGGGAAAAAAAAAGAAAACAAAGGCTAAACAAGGCACTGGATAAAATAAATGTGTATGTGAAAAAAAAACTATGTAGAGGGTTCTTCGGTCTTTGCAAATTGCCATGCAGAATTATCCTAAAGTATTATTTATTTTTACTGTATTTATATTCCGCCCTTCTCACCCTGCAGGGGACTCAGTGCATATTACAATGAACATATACATGGCAAACATTCAATGCCCTAGACATACAACATATATAGACAGACACAGAGGCAATTTAACATTCCAGCTTTCCAGCTTCATGGGGGTATGATCGATTCTGGCTACAGGGGGAGCTGCCCCTTCACCGTCCACTTGTGACATTGAATCCTTGATGGAGTACTTTCTCATTCTTACGCATGCTGCTGAAAGGTTTTGTGGCCTCATAAATTAGTTAAATTAGCCTTCCCGCATAAAGCTAATTTAACTAATTCCTACTTGATACATTCAAAGGTCAACAGCAAGCTAGACTATTAATGGTCAGGAGCTCACTCCAACCCAGGCTGGCTTCGAACTCATGATCTCTCGGTCAGTAGTGATTTAATGCAGCTGGTTATGTATATTATTTATTTATTTATTTCGAATATTTGTACCCCACCCTTCTCAATCCCCTGGGAGGGACTCAGGGCAGCTTCCAATCGGCAGCAATTTGATGCCTCAATATATACATAATAAAAACAAACAATCAATAATTATAAATAGTTAAAAACATTAAAACAACACAATTAAAATCTACTAAGTATTACTACATGTAATATACATTCATAAATTAATGATGAAATATGGCTTTTGTAGTTATTTCTTTTTGCATTAGATTTCTACCTTCCCTTTCTTCCAGAAACATCAGTGATAGGCATCAGATAATGAAACAACAGCATTGCTATAACATAACAAACAATAAATGATGTAACAAAGCAATAAATAATGAAACAAACCCATGATGTCGTTAACATATAAAGTAAGAGGGAACATGTTTTTGCCTTGCTAGTTGATAACGTGTTTCCCTGAAAATAAGACCCACCCATAAAATAAGCCATAACAGGATTTCTAAGCATTTGCGCAATGTAAGCTATACCCTGAAAATAAGACATAGTGATAGGCGTGGCTATGCTGGGTAGCAACACGGAGCAGAAAAGAAGATGAGCAGCCCTTCTTTAAATCCGAATGTGGAATTCCTGGCTGAGGCGTTCAGGCATGCGGCTTTCTAGAAGCCCTCCTTCTAGGGTTCCTTCTCCTCCTTTTTTCTTTACGGGCCTCTACTTGCCTCCTTTGGAAGTCCTAAAGTTTAAAAGTATAAGGTTCGCAGCAAGGCCTAGTGGGGTGCTTTGTGGTGCACGGTTTTCTTCTTCCTGGTTGCCCCCCCCCCCCCCCACGAGGGTCTTCCTCCAGGGGCAAACCAAGAATGGGCAACCTGGAAGTCCCTGAACTGTCTCAGAAGTAGAGTGGGCAGATCAGAAGACAACCTTGCAAAATGGCACTACCTAGAAGTATCCTCCACCTTGTGCGATTGTGGAGCAGAACAAACAACTCTGCATCTGTATGCCTGCCCACACCACCCTGCCTTATGCACAGAGGAAAAACTGTTTAAAGCTACAGACAATGTGGTTGCTTTTGCCCATTTTTGGTCTAAAATTATTTTGCCGCTTGTGCTCCCTCTGTTTTATCAGTTTTATACGTTGATTTATGCAGTTCTTTTGACATGAAAGAAATAAAACAGTAAAATAAAAAAAGATTTTGAAAAGAATGCGGCCAGGTGCCGGTTTCAGGTACTACCAGGAAAAAAGTGAAACATTCTCTAGGCTGAAATCCAATAGATTAATCCCAGATAAGCAAGACCTGTTGAATCAATGGCTGAATGGTGTATCAGGTCATAGGTCAACCCATTATTCTATGGGAACTGGTAGAGCCAGGAGGTGCATTCACACTGTAGAATTAATCTAGTTAGAAACCATTTTAACTGCCATGCCTCAGTGCCATGGAATCATGGAAGCTGCAACTTCACATGGTCATTAGCCTTCTTTGCCCAATAGTACAACCAAGTAAAACTCCAAGAATTCCATAGCATTGAGCCATGGCAGTTAAAGCAATGTCAAAGTGTATTCATTCAGCAGTGGCCACAGTGGTCCACACTCTGGTTACATCCCGAATAGACTACTGCAATGCACTCTACATGGGGTTGCCTCTGAACACTGCCCGGAAGCTCCAACTAGTCCAACACTTGGCAGCCAGGTTGCCCACCAGAGCAATGTACAGCGCCCTTGCTACGGCAGCTCCACTGGCTGCCTATTAGCTTCCAAGCACAATTCAAAGTGTTGGCTTTTGCCTATAAAGCCCTGAATGGTTCTGGCCCTGTTTACTTGTCCAAATGTATCTCCTGCTATGATCCACCTAGGACCCTAAGATCATCCAGGGAGGCCCTGCTCATTGTCCCCCCCCCCCCCCTTCATCACAATCGCATTTGGTGGGGACAAGGGACAGGGCCTTTTCTGTGGTGACCCCTCAGCTGTGCAACTCCCTCCCAAGCAAAATCCCTCCTGACCTTTCGGAAACAAGTGAAATCCTGGCTATGAGATCAGGCCTTTGCAGACTAGGCTGACCTGCTGGCAAAGCGATGGCTTTAATGGACTTGACGGACCGCTTTTAGGACGATGACTTAAATTGGCAACTGTTCAAATGTTTTTATACTGTTTTTATATTGTTTTTATTTCAATTATATATTTATGCTTTTGATTGTGGGCACCATGGTGTGCCGGTTGTTAGCCGCCCTGAGTCCCTCTGTGGAGGTCGAGCTAGGACGGGATACAAATGTCCGAAATAAATAAATAAATAAATAAATAATACATGCATGGGCAAACTTCAGCCCTCCAGGTGTTTTGGACTTCAACTCCCACAATTTCTAACACCAGGTAGAGTTGAAGTCCAATATGCCCGAAGGACCAAAGTTTGCCCGTGCCTGGTGTAGTAGATGCACTGTGGGACTAACAACTTGAATTCAGGCCTCTGGTTTAAATGACATTTTAAGATGTGTGGCCTAGCAGTGGTGAATCTACTTAAAGAACCTCCCTTGTATTGCTAAAGCATCAGATCTTCAGCAGGGTAGAGTTACAACCTTTTCGAAGGTCCTGCATTTTTAAAAAGAGAAAGAATAGAAACCCTCCTGCATTATTAAGCAGGAGATTTCCCTGTCAGTGTGAGACTGACCCACAATATTATTCTAATGTTAGAGTGGTCCGGAGTTAATTAATCCGTTCATGCCCATAAATGCTCCTGTCTCGTGTTTAGCTAGTCTGTTCAAACAAACCCCTGCACATTTCATATTTGCGGAGCAGGAAAAGCAGAAGGCAAAGTTTACGGTGGGCCTATTTGACCATGCCATTCCCAGCTGTGAAATGTTTCATGATTCATAATGTGCAAGCGGAGTTTAACAGCAAGGGTATCTCCCGTCACTCAATCTGAATAATTCATTCATCTGATGGAGGACTGGCTAAAATCCACTCTATTTTATTTTGGGCAGCCACTTTTCAGAGAGTTATTACTGGACAGCCCTGGCATATTTTTTTTTCAACACCACAGAATGGCAGCCTCTGCTGCTCCCAATGACAGTGTGGGTGGGTGCATCTGCACTGCAGAATTAATGCAGTTTGACACCACTTTAATCGCCATGGCCCAATGCTATGGAATCCTGGGAGTTGTATTTTGGCGAGGCAGCAGCACTCTTTGCCAGAAAAGTTCAAGATCTTGTAAATCTACAGCTCCTATGTAGTCACGGATTAAACCCTTGTGCTGGCAGGACTGCTGACTGAAAGGTCGGCGGTTCAAATCCGGGGAGCGGGGTGATATCCTGCCTGTCAGCTCCAGCTTCTCACGTGGCAACACGAGAGAAGCCTCCAACAGCATGGTTAAACATCCAGGGGTCCTCTAGGCAACGTCCTTGCAAACAGCCAATTCTCTCACACCAGAAGCAACTTGCAGTTTCTCAAGTCGCTCCACAGGAATAAGATATATTACATGAATGGGAACCTGATAAATTGACACTTGGGAGTCATAGAATTGAAACAGACTACAAGGGTCATCTAATAGAGAACAAGCACTTTACTCTTCATAGTTCAGAACATATATACAATGTGCCCGGTTGCATCAACTCACAAAATATCCTTTTATGAGAGATTTAAAACGGTCTTTCTTTGTTCATGTGGAGAAACTCTTTCTAGCAGATCATGAAGTAAGAGCACATACCAAACCGTGTCACTCTCTGCTTCTCTCTCTGCACCTGCACAGCCAGGCATATAGCCGGGGGGGGGGGGGGGCTTGAGGGGCTTCAACCCCCCCCCCCCCAAATTCTCATGGTGGTCCACGAGAAGGCTTACTGGTGCATTATTTAAACTGTTATGTTTATTCATATCATGATCTGATCACCATACTCAATATATCCCATATGCATGAGGGTATTGGGGTAACGATACAAAAGGTTTGGTAGGGTAGACCCTCTTTCACTCAGACTCAGCCCCTGCCCGAAACTCAGCCCCCCCCCCCCCGAAACCCCCTGAAAAAAACTCAAAATCCTGGCTACGGGCCTGTGCACAGCTCAAGCCCGAACAAAAATGTAACAGTATCCAAAAGTCCCAGGCTCAGCCTGCTCCCCTGGCATTGCCCCACCAATCAGCTTGATGCTTCTTATTTTACAGTTGATACACAAACATTCCTTGCATGCTCCAAACCGTTGATCATTTCAGTCACCCTTCTCTGGACACCTTCCAGCTTGGTCAACCTTGAACCAGTGTCACTGATTCAATGGGCTGATTGTAGCTGGGTGTATTAACTACGAATGGGCGTTAAAATCAGCGAGAAAAGAGAATCATAAAAAAGAAAAGTAAGTAAGGGAAGGCGTCTTCCGCAGCCAAGTGTCACTCTCCTGCCTTCTCCAGGAAAAGCCGCTCGCTCTCTCTCTCTCTCCAGGAGGGACTGGCTGGGCGGAGGAAGGAGGGCGGGACTGTCTCATGACAACAAGGCAGCCACGAACCCGAAGTGACTCACGGGTGGAGTGAAGTTTTAAAAAGAAAGGAGGAAGAAAGAAATAAAAAAGCAAGAAGGGAGGGAGGAAAGGAACGAAGGGTGAGGGAGAGAGAGAGAAGGGAGGGAAGGAAGGAAGAGAGAGAGAGAAAGGAGGGAAGGAAGGAAGGAAGCAAGAGAGACAGAAAGAAAAGAAGGAAGGAAGGAAGAGACAGAGGGAAAGGAGAAAAGGAAGAGAGAAAGAAAGGAGGGAGAGAAGGAAGAGAGAGAGAAAGAAAAGAAGGAAGGAAGAGAGAGAGGGAAAGGAGAAAAGGAAGAGAGAAAGGGAAGGAAGAGAGAGAGAGAAAGAAAAAAGAAAGGGAGGGGGAGAGAGAGAGAAGGGGAAGAAAGGAAAGAAGGGAGAAAAGAGAGAGAAAGGGAAGGAAGAGAGAGAGAGAAAGGAGGGAAGGAAGGAGGAGGAGAGAGAGAAAGAAGGTAAGGGAGAAAGGAAAGAGGAAGGAAGAAAAGAGAGAGACAAAGAAAGGAGAGAAGGAAGGAAGGAGGAGAAAGAGAGAGAAGGGGGAAGGAAGGAAGGAAGAGAAAGGAAAGAAAAAGAAGAGAGAAAGGAAGAAAAATTGGAGAAAGAAAAGAAGGAAGAAGAGAGAGAGAAAAGAAAGGAGGGAGGAAAGAAAGAGATAGAAAGGAGGGAAGGAAGGAAGAAAAAGAGAGAGAAAGGAAAGAAGAAAGGAAGAAAAAGAGAGAGAGAGAGAAAGGAAGGAAAGAGAGAAAGAAGGGAGGGAAGGAAGGAAGAGGAAGGGAGGGAGAGAAGGCGCTGGCTTAAAAGGGAAGGTGCAACTGAGAAGTTTTGCAAGTTGGCGTCCTCGTCGGAAGTGTTGGGTTACAACAAAAGCAGGAGGAGAAGGTAGAGAGAGAGAGAGAGAGAGAGAGAGCCTTGTGCAGCTGATCCTGAGAGAAGTGGCAGGAAAAAGAAAAGTCCAGGGAAAGTCTCAGCCGCGGAGACGCGGGTGCCGGGCTGCAAAGCTGCCACGCAAGCAAAGGCAGCGGCAACAGGCTCTTCTTCTTCTTCCTCCTCCTCGTCCTCGCCCAGCTCAATGCAGCAGCTCAGGCGGGGGGAGGCTGCCAGTCAAGGTCCCGTCAGGACCCCGGCCCCGCGATGAACAAACTCCGGAGGCTTTTCCGCGGGAGCGGGCGCGCCTTCGCCTTCATCCTGGCCGCCTCCATCCTCTGGGTGCTGCTGGACATGGCAGCCCTGCGCCTCTCCTTCAGCGAGATCAACACCCGCGTCCTACGGGATGAGAGGATCCGGCTGGAGAGGGAGAGGCCCCGAGGGGGAGGAGAAGGGCCCCGCCTGGAAAGGGGGGCCAGGGGGGACCCCCAAAGGATGGGGAGGTGGAAGGGCAGGAGGGACGCGGAGGAAGGGCAGGACCAAGAGGTGGAGAAGGGCTGGCACAGAGCACCCCCAGGAGCCCCCGCTGAGAAGCCACACAGGACCATCCCCATTCAAATGGAGCACATTGAAAGGCAGGAGAAGGTGGTGGCCTCCAAGCAAGCAGTGCCACCACATCCCAGTGAAGCTCTGGAGCCTCACTTTGCAATGCCAAAAGGGCAACATCAGGCCAAAGTGGACCACGGCAAAACCACCGCCAAGGTTGACGTCTCTTTGAACGTGCGCGGACCCTTCGCCAAGGGAAAACAAGAGGTTGGATTGAAGTCTCCCACCCAAAGTAGGCCTGATCATCGAAACGACGGTCCTCCTCCTGTCGCAAGTGAGGCCAAGCATCCATTAAACAGGACTATTCAAAGCCATCGTGTAAACCAGAGCTTGGAGTTGCCAGGCCACAAAGAGTTGGAAGGAGACTCTGTGATGGGGACACTGACAACTCCAGGAAAGGTGGCCAAAGTGGATGGCCCAGAAAAGGCCCAAGCCAAGGAAGTGCTGGCGAGGGATCCAGTGGTCATTATAACCAAGGAGGAGGCCCGGGTGGTCTTCCCCACGGATCAGGGCCACCCTGGCACCACCAAAAGGATGGAAATGGACATCAAGCCAACTGGAGACAAGAGCAAAGATCTCCAGAAAAACATTGCTAATGCAACCAAGGCTGCCGGACTTATCAAGGCAGCAACTGTTAAGGCAGTGACTCCAAAAGCAAGTCTGACAGAAGGAAAAGAACTAAAGGATGTCAATGCAGTTGGTTTAGTCGACCAAGACCAATTAAGGAAAATCAATCAAAGCGACAGTGCGATCCATTTCAAAGAAAACACTAAAGTGCACAAGGTGTTCAGCATTGACAAAACGCTCGGCCCAAGGGACCCCAATGCGGCAGGTCAGTTTGGGCGGCCCGCTGTGGTCCCAAATGAGAAGCAAGACGAGGCCAAAAGAAGGTGGAACGAGGGAAATTTCAATGTCTATCTGAGTGACGTAATCCCCATAGACCGAGCCATTGAGGACACTAGGCCTATTGGGTAAGAGCTTCTTCCTTGCGTCATACGGCACGGATTTGGGCAGGTGTGAGTTCTCTAGGTCTTTCCTTATTTTGCATAATTGCTGGGAACACTGGCTTCTGGATATTTCACCAAATATTTGCACACTTTGAGGACTACTGAGACTATGGGCCCTTCTACACAGCCCTATATCCCTGAATATCAAGGCAGAAAATCCCATGTTATCTGCTTTGAACTGGAATATAGGGCAGTATGGACTCAGATAACCTAGTCCAAAGCAGATATTCTGGGATTTTCTGCCTTGATGTCCTGGGATATCAGTCTGTGTGGAAGGGCCCTAAATTTTCTTTCTTTCTCTGAGTACACTTAGCAATGGAAACAATGCTAGAAACATCTGTGTTAAATTTAAAGAGATGTCACAAAAACTGGCAGGATGCTCTCCACGTACTATGTAGTCTCTATATCAGACATGGGAAAACTTTGGCCCTCCCGGTGTTTTGAACTGCAACTCCCCGGCTGTTAGGAATTGTGGGAGTTGAAGTCCAAAACATCGGGAGAGCCAAAGTTTGCCCAAGACTGCTCTATATAGTTTCACTGTGATTACAACAATACTCTGTTCTTTCAGTCTGCATTTTAATCCTAGCACCTATCAGCATAGCCACTTATGCATTCGTCTATTAATTTCTACTCATAATTTCATAACCCATTCATGTGGCCAAGCAAGCCTAATGAGATGACAGCTATGTTTACCTTGAAGATCCTTTAAGGATGGAGGTTTGTTTAGCTTGGCTGAGTGGGGACATGGTAGCCATGTTTAAATATTTGAAAGGATATCACATTGAGGAAGTGACATGCTTGTTTTCTGTTGTTCTAGAGCAGTGGTCCGTGGACCACCAGTGGTTTGCAAGAACTAAAATATGGTCCGTGGCCTCACTATTACTACACCGTTGCAACAAGAGTGACTGGTCTTGCAAAACCCACTCATAGTGCCAAGGCTTATTAAATATGGCAACTAGTGGATGGCTTATGTTATGTATCAGAACTAGAGCTGATGTGGTCTATCCAGTGCAATTTTCTGGATCAGCACCCCAAATAACCAAACCGGATCTAAAGTTGACCAAAAACTCATTTGTAACACTTTTGGTACTAATTTTGGAGAGTGGTCCCTGGCCAAAAAAGGGTTGGGAACCACTGATATAGAGACTAGGGGTCCTTCCACACAGCCCTATATCCCAGAATATCAAGGCAGAAAATCTCACAATATCTGGTTTGAACTGGGTTGTCTGAGTCCATACTGCCATATATTCCAGTTCAAAGCAGGTAATGTGGGAATATATTTTGCTGTGTGGAAGGGGCCTAGGACACAGAGCAATGGATCAAATTATACTAATAATAATAATACAATATAATAACATATAATAAAATAATATTGTAATATAATAATACTAATATATTAAAGATAATACTGCTGATAAAAATGTAATGTTCGTTTGTGAGATTAACTCAAAAACCAGTGGACACCAAATTTGGACACAATACACATATCAGGCCAACGAGTGATCATCCCTCATAAAAACACTGAAAAACACAGCAGAAGAGACTTAAAAGCAAAAAAAAAAAAATACATTACAACACATGCACAAAACCACACATATATATGCACAAATATATACACATAAATACACATGTATTTATGTGTATACAAATATATACACATAAATACACATGCTTTGAGTCTCCGCATGGAGAGATAAAGCGGGAAATATTTATAATAATGATAGCAAAAAGAATTCCACCTAAACATTAGGAAGAATCTGCTGACAGTAAGAGCGGTTGGGCAGTGGACTATGCTGCTTGGGAGTGTGGTTGAGTCTCCTCTGGAGGTTTTTAAGCAGAGGCCAGATGGCTTTGATTGTGAGAATGGGGTTGGACTGGATGGCCTTGGGGTCTCTTCCAATTCCATAATCCTACGTTTCTATAAAACATCTACCATGCCAAATATGTACTTACTTTGCACAAAGATCTATCTCCCCAAATCATTAGATTAAAATTCTCCATAGTAACACTCGCATGTTTACATATCATTTACAGAAGAAAAGTATACATGGTCATCAATTAATCCTGAAAGGGAATGTCCACTGGATCACAATACTTACACAGATCATGGATGAACATGTTTTTATGATTGGGTTGCTATGAGTTTTCCAGGCTGTATGGCTATGTTCCAGAAGCATTCTCTCCTGACGTTTCACCCACATCTATGGCAGGTTGAGGGGTCTATTGGAAAAGAGGCAAGTTAGGTTTATATATCTGTGGATGTCCAGGGTGGGAGAAAGAACTCTTGTCTGCTTGAGGCAAGTGTGAATATTGCAATTGACCACCTTGATTAGTACTGAAGAGCCTTGCAGTTTCAAAGCCTGGCTGCTTCCTGCTCGGGGAATCCTGGTTTGGGAGGTGTTAGCTGGCCTCGATTGTTTCCTTTCTGGAATTCCCCTGTTTTCTAAGTGTTGTTTTTTATTTACTGTCCTGATTTTAAAGTTATTTTTAATACTGGTAGCCAGGTTTTGTTCATTTTCATGGTTTCCTCCTTTCTGTTGAAATTGTCCACATGTTTGTGGATTTCAGTGGTTTTTAAGATTATCATATCACTGCAGCTGCTCATGATCTGAGGTATTATTTTAAGGAATTGCAGTATTACTGGTGCAATGAAACTTCTCTGTGTTTTAATAAAACTTTACCAAGCTGAACTTGTTTTGAAGAGCCAAGCCAGCACCTTAAAGTTCAGACTAAAAGTGCATTTTCTGCCCCACACTGACCTGTAAAGTGCTTGGCTTTTATAGAATAGAGCCTAGCTTTCCAAACATTTCATAATGACATACTTTTTAGACATTTTATTTATGTATTTTTAAATAGATGATCTGTAAAATAATAGCATATCTTTACTATGTAAAAATGCACATTTCTTGTTACATTTGCATCACACACCTGCACACTGCATCCAACACATTAATGTGTTGCAACACACAGTTTGGAAAGCTCGTCAAGCATAGAGCGGGATACCTACTTTCTAAATACGTGCCTGATGGTGGGTGTGTTATAGGGAATCACTTGCGGAGAGACAACTTAGGTAGTGATTTGCAACCTGTGGGTCCCCAGGTGTTTTGGCCTACAACTCCCAGAAATCCCAGCCAGCTTACCACCTGTTAGGAATCTGCGAGTTGAAGCCAAAACATCTGGGGACTCACAGGTTGAGAACCACTGAATTAGTGGACTACAAGGTGGTAGTATTATTGAATAATTATTTGGAGCATGTCTGGTCTGTTGAGGCCAGGTGTATTCCATAACCAGAACTATAGGAGATTCGGGGTTTCTTTTAGGAAGGCCTAGTATGAAGTATAATGAAATAATTGAGTCAGGAAAAAGAATGTGGTTGTCATGAAAGACAACAAATTGTTAAATATTTAATTTTTGCTTGTTCTATTTTTAGGTGCTAGGAAGTGTTGGCTGTGAGATAATTTTTTTGGCTGCACAAACCAAAATACCTTGGCTGGCATGCAGAATTGTGCACCTTAACGTGATCTGATTTTCCAGTAATTTTGTTGGTTTATTATTTTAGTTGTTGTATTTTGTAAGCTGCCTTGCATCTAATATTAACAAGAGAAAGAAGGTAACTAATTTAAAAAATAAATATACATGCCCTTGGTGGTACAGCAGGTTAAACTGCTCAGGTGTTGAACTTGCTGACCGAAAGGTTGGAGGTTCGAATCCTGGGAGCAGGGTGAGCTCCCGTTGTTGGCCCCAGCTTCTCCAACCTAGCAGTTCGGATACATGCAAATGTGAGTAGATCAATAGGTGCCCCTTCTGCAGGAAGGTAACAGCGCACCATGCAGTCATGCAGGCCTCATGACCATGGAGGTGTCTACGGACAACGCCGGCTCTTCGGCTTAGAAATGAGCACTACACCCCAGAGTCGGACACAACTAGACTTAATGTCAGGGGAAACTTTTACCTTTTTTTAAGCATGATCTTCTTCAGTACACATAGCAGTAGTGCCTTAATTACTAGACATATTTAACAGTGGGATCATATTGAATTCATGTTCAGTTTGCCTTGCTTCATAATAACTGGATACAAGATTTACAGTGGCATGCCAGGGAAGTGTAACTGTGGTGAAAATACCTTTGGTAATTATGAGAGTCTCAATTCAGGTATCAAAATACACAAGGAAATGGTGGAAACATTCCCATCAGATTACACAGTGCACATTATAGCTGAAAAGTCAGCACACATTTGAGTTGATCCAGAGGAAAAAGACTGCTTGAGTAGCCTTCAGTGTGGAGCAGAAGGGTTTCCTTTCTGCTTAGCTTAAAATGTACAGCTAGCCTTTGGAGAGGCAGCATTCCTGCTCACAGAATCTTGCTTTGATAGCAGCTGCCTGCCGCTCACATGACACAAGGGCTTGCAACGTGTGCCTGTTCCAGTTGGGATGGGCCAACGGACCACAAGCAAACATGCAGCCATCGACGTGGAGGCCTCGCCTTTAATTGTCGTCCACATCAGCAAACCAAATTGTTTGCTCTTGATATGCTGACAACAAGGAAGTATGAAGGCATTCCAGGATCAGAAATTGTTTCCACCTGCAATGAATAGACTGCAAAGTCTGCATAGCTATCTGACAGTCATTTTTAAGAGTTATCCTAGGATGTTATATTCTTTAGGTTAAAAAAAAATGAAATTTGTGGTTATATCAGTTCAAAAAATGTTGTTTTACTGTGGTATAAGGACAATAGGTTGGCGGTTTAAACCAGCTATTTAATGTGATGGATCATATCCTTCAAATATGATCAGCATCTTTGATATTTTCTTTATCATTGTATATATACTAAGTATTATGTAACTTGTTTTATTTTATTTATGGATGATGATCCATTACCATGTTCTGTGTAATCTTTTATATATTTTGTGTTGTTATTATTCGTTTCTTTAATTTGAGTGCTAATCAAGGTGACCAATTGCAACATTCACACTTGCCTCCAGCAGACAAGAGTTCTTGCTCCCATAGATATATAAATCTCACTTGCCTAGTTTCCAACAGATCTCACGACCTCTGAGGATGCCTGCCATAGATGTGGGTGAAACATCAGGAGAGAATGCTTCTGGAACATTCAGCCCAGAAAACTCACAGCAACCCAGTGATTCTGGCATTAAAGCCTTTGACAACAGGATGTATTTTCTCCAATAAGATGTATTCTTTTATCAAAGAGCTGCAACTTAAAAGTCTGGATGCAATGCAAAATTATTAAATAGATGATAGGAACAAGGGAGTGTGTTTTAAGCTGGTCAGATTACTGAACCTTCCAGCTCATTGCTGTCTATTCTATTTGACAGCAATTTAGGGTGTCAGGCAAAAGTTTTTTCCATCTGCTTCTAGCTCATCTGTTTTAACAAGAGACTCTGATGGCTGAATGTGGGACTTTCTTCCAGCAAAACATGTGCACAACTTGTGAGCTTCTGTCTTTAAGACTGGAATTTCCGCCACTTCCCCAAGCAAAACAAAACACCAAAGAGCAAGAAAGGGATTTAAGGAAAGTGGGGAGAGGGTCAACAACCACATAAAACAGTTGAGAGAATTGAGTGGCTCTGTGAGGGGTGTTTTGGTATAGGATGGTCTGGCCTTCTCAAGATGCACTTGAAGATATTAGTCCATCGGGAGTGAAAGTCCCCTTAAGGCATACATCAAATCCATAGTTGAATTGCAAATAGAAGTTGAGAAAAATGCTTTTCCTTCGGCTTTTGTTCATGCAAGGAAGAGCCAGGCTTGACCCAGGCCTTTGCTCTCTTCTCTCTTTTCTTCTTACTGCTGTGACATCAAAATGACAAAATCATTGAAATGGGAAAAATTGTTATCACCCCTTTAGATCTACAGATTTTCTGCTTTCCGTCTTGATAGAATTTGCTCGTCGCTTTACAGACTGTCAATGAGAAGCTTTTATTTTGATAAAATGACAGAAAAAATAGTTCTGCGGGTAGTTTCCAACCAGGCTGCCAAAACATACTATACTTCAAAACAAATGCACTTCTAGCAAGCATGTAAAAACAAAACATGCCCTTTAGCCGCCTAGCAAACCTTTCAGGATTCAAGTCTAGTATTTTTATTCATCGGTACAGCTTTGCCTTGCCTCTTTTGGTGAGTAGAATGAGGCATAGAGTTCCCTGTAGTAAGGAAACCAGATCCTGGGGCCATGCACAAATCGAGCCCCTTTAAAGCCATTTATTCTGTAGAGAATGAATACTGGTTGGGAAACAGCACCGCAGCAGGGGACGGTGGTTTTGTTCTCCGTGCATTCATTAGAACATCGTTAGAGTCTCTGAAATGACCTAGGTCTTTGTGCCTTCAAGTTGCCTGTTGACTTATGGCAACTTTACAAATTTAATGGGATTTTCTTAGGCAAGGAATACCCAAAAGAGGTTCTGCCAGTTCCTTCATTTGAAATAGAGCTTAACAGCACCTGGTATTCATTCGCAGTCTCCCATCCAATTATTAATCACAGCGGACTCTGCTTAAGTTTCTAAGATCAGACTGGATCTGGTGCCTTTAGTTCCTCTGTGTAGGTATAGAGGTAGGGCCTTACCCAATGTAGTAGTATAGCAGTAATAATAATAATAATAATAATAATAATAATAATAATAATATATAAATAAAAATGTAATGCTTATTTGTGGGATTAACAGAACTCAAAAACCACTGGATGAATTGCCACCAAATTTGGCCATAAGGCACGGACTAACCCAAGGAGTGACCATCACTCAAAGAAAATTGATTTTGTCATTTGGGAGCTATAGTTGCTGGGATTTATAGTTCACCTACAATCAAAGAGCATTCTGAACTCCACCAACGATGGAATTGAACCAAACTTGGCACACAGAACTCCCATGACCAATAGAAAATACTGGAAGGGTTTGGTGGACACTGACCTTGAGTTTTGGAGTTATAGTTTACCTACACCCAGAGAATACAGTGGTCACAAACAATGAAGGATCTAGACAAAAATTGGCAAAAATACTCCATATGCCCAAATATGAACACAGATGGAGTTTGGGGAAAATAGACCTTGACATTTGGGAGTTGTAGTTACTGGGATTTATAATTCACCCACAATCAAAGTGCATTCTGAACCCCACCAATGACAGAATTGGACCAAACTTTCCACACAGAACCCCCATGACCAACACAAAATACTGTGTTTTCTGGTGGTCTCTGATGACCCTTCTTACACCCCCCCCCCGTGACACCCCCCAGTGTCCCAACCCCCAGGATGAGAACTGCTGCCTTAAGGCCAGCCAGTTGAACTCCCTTCACCAGGGCAAGAAAACATAACCAATGCCCTCTTTTAATTTTCCAAATCACCAGACTGGGCCACAGCAATGCGTGGCAGGGGACGGCTAGTCTATATAAATAAAAATGTAATGTTCGTTTGTGGGATTAACATGACTCAAAAAACCACTGGGCAAATTGACACCAAATTTGGACACAATATGCGTATCAGGCCAACGGGTGACCATCACTCATAAAAACACTGAAAAACACAGCAGAAGAGGCTTAAAAAGCCAAAAAAAAAATACAATGCATGTACAAAATTGCAAATATATGCACAAACACACGTATATACACATATGAACAAATATATATACACACATATACACACACAAAGCACATATACACTGACAGGGCCAAGGCAATGCGTGGCAGGGGACAGCTAGTAATAATAATAATACTGTATCCTTGAAGGCTTTCCTGGCCGGAATCGCTGGGTTGTAAGTTTTTCAGGTTGTATGGCCATGTTCCAGAAGCATTCTCTCCTGACATTTCTCCTGCATCATCAGAAGTTGTGAGGTCTGTTGGAAACTAGACAGGTGGGGTTTATATATCTGTGGAATGTCCAGGGTGGGAGAAAGAACTTTTGTCTGCTGGAGGCAAGGGTAAATGTTGCATTTGGCCATCTTGATTAGCAGTGAATGGCTCAAAGCTTTAAAAACTGGCAATTTCCACAGATTTTCAACAGAAAGGAGAAAAGCATGAAAATGAACAAAATCTGGCTACCACTATTTTAAAAAGCCTTCTAAAATCAAGACAGTAAATAAAGAGTAACACTAAAAAAAAAAACAGGGGAATTCCAGACAAGAATCAGTTAGAGCCAATAAATCACCTCCCAACAAAGGATCCCCCAGGCAGCAGGCAGCAGGCAGCCAATCTTTGAAATTGCAATGCCATTCAGTACTAATCAAGGTGACCAATTGCAACATTCTCACTGCCCTTATAAAATCCAGATTATCTGCTTTTACCTGGATAATAGATCAGTGTATTTATTTATTTATTTACTCTATTTATATTTCACTTTTCCCACCCTGAAGGAAAGAGTGTCTTATAGATTATGCAAAAATTCAATTCAGATTCATATAATCCATTTCAAAGTAGACTTATATAATTCAGTGTAGACTCATATAATCCAGTTCAATGCAGATAATCTGGATTATCTGCTTTGATCATCGGGATTACATGACAGTGTAGATCCAGCCTTGGAATGTCCTTTCAAACTGTCAGACAAAGATTGTCTCAAGACAACCTGCGGCTCAATCTGCAATAGCACCCCTCTCCACCTACCTAAATCAAAGCACATGGCATCCAAAAGTCAGCCAGTTTATTTTGACGCATGAAGGAAGCAATCCCAGAAGCAATGTTTTCTATAGTAGGGCTTCTTTATCATTTTTCACTCACAACCCCTTTCCTCATGAGAAATTTGTACAGGACCCCAGGTATATAAAATAGGCATAAAACTCAAACATTTGCTGAAAATAAATCAGCATTTGCATGGCTTGCTGAAACAACAGAAAGGATTTTCCCTTTTTGTGAGTCCACTGTAGAGTCCACTGTAAACACTGTATATGATGGCACACCTGAGCCTTTGGGGAAACTATAGTGTTTGGCTTTACTCGGAGGCTATCTGATACCTTCTGTTAAGATTAAGATCCTTAGCAGACAAAGGCAATTTAGGCAAGGAGAAAAAAATAACCAAATGTGTTTACTGAAACAAGATTAATAAAGAGCTAACTCTACCCAGGACTATCATAAGGTAATTTAAAAAATACATTACAAAAGGAGCCTTTAGTGGCTGCAGGCATCTTTCTGGAATCTTTGAAAGTCTCTTTAGATTCTGGTGAAAAGCGATGGTTATAAAGTGCCTTCATCTTCTTTCCTGTGAAGCTTCGGCAGACCAAAAGCTTCTGTTGTCTTTTGGACGGATGGTATAAAAATACTGCTAAATGCAGCAGCAGAAGAAGGTGCTAAGAATGCCTGCTTGGATTGCTAGGTCTAGGATTCCAGACAATATCCAAGGCTCTATGGCTCTACTACAAAAAAAGGAGGAGTCCAGCAAAGGGCTCTGTGCAGGGAAATGGAATAGACCAACTCTGAGGGGTGTTTCAATCTCCACCCAAAAATCCACCCAAAAAGTCAGAAGTAATGTAAATAAGTTTGCTACCTTTTCATATCACCCAGAATTGAGTGCATAAGGTGGCTACTGCATATGCTGTAATGGTGGGGCCAGCTAAGTTCAAGAACATGACTCCATAGCTACATTTGTATGACATTGTGAAAAGTGGTGCCAGCATAAGAATGTCCGCATGATATAATCTTGGAGGTTTACAATGGTATAATGGTATAATCTTGGAGCATTGTTTTCATAGAGCTCAATGCTGCTGTTTTATACTCTTATCCTTTATTTAATTGTGTTTTTATCTGGATGTTTATATTTCATTGTGTTTTGGTCTTAATTGATTCTTTTGCTTTTGTGTGTTGTGGACATTCTGTCCCATATGTAAGCTGCTCCAAGTCCCTTCAGGGAGATGGTGGCGGGGTATATGAATAAAGTTGTTGTTGTTGTTGTTGTTGTTGTTGTTGTTGTTGTTACACCAATATACTAAATGCCTTGAGTCATACTTGGGGGCCAGGGAAGATGAGGTTGAAATCAAAGAATAAATAAAGTGTTCATTGCAACAATACCAAAATTATTATTAGCGGGGTAGCCAACTTGTGGCCTTTAAGAGGTTCTTAGCCTGCCAATCTCATCACCCTTAGCCAACATAGTTAATGTTGAGGGAGGGTAGGAAATGAACCCCAACCATATCTGAGGTGTCATAATTTGCCCAGTGCATACTACAATGTCCTCAATGTCACTGAAAGGGAGCATCTCTTGTATAGTGCAGTGCACTGCTTCGTGGCTAGCCCTAAATAGTTACTGTCAGTTACTATAAATTAGTTAATTTGTGCAGGCACTTAGGCACTTTGCGTCAAAAAAGGATGTGTTCTGGGGAATATCTATACTGTTTTTCAGTGTTCCTAATCTCCTATTAGCAGGAATAAGTGGGCAATATATGTTTATTTTAAAGAGATGTTCTAGAAAGTTGTCTTCATTAACCAAACTTTTACTTTCAATTTGTGTAACTCACCTTGTTGTCTTGTAGTTTTGAATGACTTGTTCACATCATAGAGACTACTTTCCTTTATAAGGATTTCTTACTTCTAACTGCAGCCACTAGAGTGCACTAGAAATCCAGCTTTTCTTACCATCTGGAATAAAACCAGGGAATTAGATAGGAATGGAATGATTAAAGTAGCACTGTATTTTCTTCTAAATACTTTTTTTTCTTTTTATTACTTCTACTGTACATCACAATTCAAGCCAATTTCATAGTTGCTTTACATTTGGGCTGCAATTTGGCCTTTTCCCTTCTCCACCAGAACTTACCTGGCAATGGAGAGATGGCATTTTCAACAAACTAAGCTGAAGGAGCCCACCATTGCATTAGCAGCAACTTGACATGCAAAAAGTCATAATAGAGCCATGCCTCTCTTGGTCAGTTGAATCAATTTGTTAACAAAAGTACATTTTGATGTTTCCCAGGTGGTGCTGTCAAGTAATATTTCAAGAACGGTGATTATTCAGGCAACACACAATAATTTATATTATACATCCAGCCACCTTGGATAGTTATAAATTAAAATAAAACTTTATTTGTATACCACTCTATCTCCCCAAGGGGACTCAGGGCGGTTTCCAACGTGGAAAGACATTACACTTACATATATATCAAGTATTCATTAAAAAAATTTTTTTTAAAGCAACATACTGTATAATAGACACACATATGTAAAAAGCCAATTCCACACTAGATTATATGAGATCTCATCAAGTTTGGGTTTAAACCCTAAAGTGGGTTCACTGCAGCATTGAAATGAAAGCCGCTGGCTGCCGTGGCTTAGAATTTCACCCAATGAACTCCAGTTCATTATAGCACATGGCTATTTTTCCTTTCTCCCTCTGGAAAAACAATTTGAGGGCTTTGGTGTTTCAATTCTATGTTGGCCACCCTGATTGTTCTGAGGAGGCAGATGCTGTTTTAAACCCAGAAACCGACTAATAGCATTGCAGGCGGTAGCTTGGATGTTTATTTTTTATTTTTATTGCTCGCAAGGGATTACTCTTTGCCAGCAATAAGACTGTATGAGCAGCAAGAGGCTGAAATTCCAGCAAAAGGTCTGTCTGTCTTAGAATGATCTTCTCAGTTAAAGAAAATTTAACAAGACCAGTTTTTCCTGTTTGTTTTGAGGATTGAAACCAATCCTTCTCTGGGACTGACTCTATCTTTAAGGAGGCTTTGGGAAGGCATCCTTAGATAGGTTCTTCTTTTGTCAATGGACCTTTTTGAGCTTCTCTGCAATGTTTCCATAGTCTTGGCTGATTGAAGCTTTAGATCACTTATTAATTTCTCTCAATGTTCCCGCACGTGGTTTGAAATCAGTGTGCATCTAGATCAGTGGCTCCCAACTTTTGGTCACCCAGTTGTTTTGGACTTCAACTCTCAGAAATCTCATCCAGTTTACCAGCTGTTAGAACTGTGGTATCTGATGGCCAAAACACCTAAAGGACCAAGATTGGGAATCACTGTAATAGATGTTGCTGAATTATGTTTCTCATCAGCTCCTCCATACCATAGAACCTGGAGGACCTAGTTGTAGGATCAGGGCTGCTAAGACTCATGGCTCTAGCTCAAGTCTGGAAGAACTGCTATGCTTCCCATCGTCTAAGCAGAAAACAAGTCTTAGGACAAGCTGGAGAAAGACAACATTTGAATTTTCAATGTGAGATTACTTTAAGCCTGGCCACCCATATCTTCCTGTTCCCATTTAGCACTCAGGCTCCCTGGCTCAGCACAAAGGTGTTTGTATGTGTTTTGCTTTTGTGCAGTGCTAGTTTAACAAAAACAAAAACAGGAGCCAGGGAAGAAGATAGAGGAGAAGGGTGTGATACATCTGCCTGGGTTCCTTGTGCCGTTTGGAGCAAGGCAGATAGTTGAGTGCCAATGCTTTATTTCAAGAGGGCAGAGGCAGTAGGAACTCTTCAAATAGCTAGCAGTTGATCTTCTGCATAGGATATGGAGAAGCTCCCAACTTGTCATGGTTGCTGCTGTTTGATAATGTCAGGTATCGGTATTGCCTGTCTGCCATGGACTCATAGGTTTAGATGGAGATACTGTATTGAGCAGTTGGTTGGACCCAAGAGCCTATGGCGGCCCCTCCAACTTTATGATTCTGTGACTCCAAAACAGCTTGTGAAATCTTACACTCAATAGACCATGCTCTTCCAAATGCTTTTTTGTATCTGTGTTCCTGAGGCAGAACATTCTTCAAGAGTCCAGATGCAATAGTTTCATCATGTGAGTTCCAGACACCTGTCACAGTACTTTTAATTACTGTGATAATATGTGTGTGTATTAACGCTTTTTCACAAGAGTCAGAATGAGCCAAGTGGCTGAAACAGTGGATACTATGAGTCAAGGAACAATGTTGAAGAGCTAGAGATCAGAGCTGTATATGTCCTGGGACATATCTGCCACCCCCAGGTGCCATGTGTGATTGTGGGTAGCCAATGTTGAAGTGAGATTCAACTGCTTATCTGATTTAATGGTGCTTCACTTTAGACGGCTAAATCTCTCAGACTAGTCCTGCCATTTGACCTTAAATACTCTCAAAATCCATCAGCAGAAGATATTGCTAATTTTATACTTCACAGCAAGTTACAAAAGAAAGTGCCAAACATCCAGTGTTTGCAGTACAGTTGTAGGCAAATGTTTGTTGTGTTCATATAATCATAGAATCCTAGAGTTGGAAGAGACCTCATGGGCCATCCAATCCAACCCCCTGCCAAGAAGCAGGAAAATTGCATTCAAAGCACCCCCGACAGATGGCCATCCAGCCTCTGCTTAAAAGTTTCCAAAGAAGGAGCCTCTACCACACTCCGGGACAGAGAGTTCCACTGCTGAACAGTTCTCACAGTCAGGAAGTTCTTCCTAATGTTCAGATGGGATCTCCTTTCTTGTAGTGTTGATCTTCTCATTATTTCTTCCACTGCAGATGTTCTGATCTCCTGGTCCACAATGACCTCCCCACCACGAGCATTATCATGTGTTTTGTGGATGAAGTCTGGTCCACTCTCCTGCGCTCTGTTCACAGTGTCCTCAACCGTTCTCCTCCTCAACTTATTAAAGAGATAATTTTGGTAGATGACTTCAGCACAAAAGGTAGGCTGGTCTTCTTCTTTAAAGTAGGCCCCACAACAAATATGTCTTTTTTACCAATTTTACATTTTGAAAATGTGATAAGATTCACAGCCATCTTGATATGGAAGCCGCTAACCATCCCTGGCTTGTCTGAAGTTGCCATGGTGATTCTATTTGAGAGATAGTTGCATCTTAGTGATTGCAAGATTTAAATTTATTTCTTAAGATTATTAGAAAGAAACATGTTGGGCAATTGGTGTGAGTAGAGAGTTGTGTTTGTTTTGCAAATATCTATCTGTCTCTCTGTCCTTCTAATTTATCAGTGCTTTACTGATTTATCAGCCAGTAGTTGACCAATAGCTGACACGTATGTAATGAGGATAGTATAGCAATGGCAGTACTGAAAATAACTTACAGTACCTACCTACAGTCATAGCCATCAGAAGAAGACAACCTGTTGCTTTTAAAAAATAATTTCCAGTGGTCTATAAACAGTCAAACGTATTAATGACTGAGGGCTTCTAATTCTCTGACACCTTCATTAATGGGCTTTGAAGTAGGCAATCTGATCCATTTACTTCCTTCTCAATTCTGATGCAGAATACCTCAAGGACAAATTAGACAAATACATGGCACAGTTCCCCAAAGTTCGTATCCTTCATCTCAAAGAACGGTATGGGTTGATACGAGCAAGACTGGCGGGCGCAGAGATTGCTAAAGGTAAGCAGATTCATGTCTCATTCTCAAAACGGAGTTGGTCAGTTAGCCCATCCTATTATTTTTTAAAGACTACATGTCAGTGGAATATTTAGGGGGAAATGGGTCATCTAACTTGTAATCAGTAAAAGAAAAATAAAACACAGGCTTTGATGTTGCATGTGTCCAGAAAAGAAGTGCTATGGCTATCAAGATTGCTTATTCCCAGTGGATTTGGAGAAAATGCAACCTTAGTTCAGTGAGAATACTGATTAACAGTTAACAGCACACCAGAACAGTCCATGGAGCTGGGTGGGTTACACACAGAGTTTACTGCAAGACTGTTGTATCCAAAGAGAATATGTTCCTGATGGACCCATGATTGCCTGAAAGCATGGATACAACTGAACACTAAACTACTTAACTTCCGATCCCAACATACATACCATAAGTTGCATTGGAGGACCTAGCTATTGCTAGAGAGGTATCCTCTCTTGGAATTTGATAAGTCCTCCAGTGTACCTCTTTGGTAACTTCTGGGGGAAGCATACCATAGAATGACCTGACAGGCATAGTAAATTCCTAGAGAGTGGATTAGTAAAACCATAAATATGGGCTCCATGTTTGCAGAGGTTTTACTGTTCTCCAACTATGCCCCCCACAAAGCATATATTCTGAGAGTGAAGGAAAGGTGGTGGTATGCATTCATATGCATACGTGTATAATGCAAAAACATTGTACTCACAACCACAATATACAGGATCCACAACAGCAATGCAAACTATAAGGTCCTACACTTTGCATTGCATTTCACCCTATGCATTTGTTGTTGTTGTCAACACACATTTTAGTACTTCAAATGTTAGACATGTTTCTGGGTATATCTGACCTCCTGATTCCAAAAACGGCACCACTTTCCCTCTATCAGATCTAATTTCTGAGATATCGAGCATATTCCATATACCACTTCATCAGCTTGCCGATTGAAAATCATGATAACCATATCTAAACTAGAACTGATGTGGTCAATTCAATACAATTTTCTGAATCAGTGCCCCCAAATAAGCATAGGAACATGCCTAAAAACCAAAATGCCAAGAATTTATTTTGTTGGGCTGTGTCTTATAATACTTTGTTTATTATTAAGAATGTATTGAAATTATTTTTAATAATAATACATAAAACATGATGATAATGTAGTGTTGTTAATGATATTTATATGTTATCATATATAATTATATGAGGCCACTTGCAAATTCCTGTTAAATTCCCCCAGAGACCTGCTCTCTCAGTACACCAGTGTACTGTATTAATAAATACCTAGTTTTTAATGTCAGTTTGCCCATTTTACAAAAGTTGGATGCAATTCAAATTTGTTATTTCCCTTAAAATATCTTGTAAAGCTTATAGTATCAAGTACAAAAGAGCATAAAATATTTTCAGGAACTCTGCTATTAGTTTTAGGCACCGGTGCCCGCTCATATCCAGTTAAAGCTTATCTCTCCTACATTAGTCCAATTCATGCTGATGAAAGTTCACTCATCAGTAGATACATTTCCCTTATATTAATGAGAATATCTTATTATTATGTCAGCCTGCTGCAATGTTTGAAAATCTATATTAATGAGATAAGAAACGGTATGACAGTGTTTTCCAACTGAGCTAATGCACACTTTCATGCATATGATTGAAGAAGCTGACACAATTGAGCTACTTTTGAGGTTTTTTACTGCATTAATGTAGTTCAGAGTTACATAGGCATTCCTATGATTTGGCATTAATGTGAGAAAGATTATATAACTATTTTAGATGGCCTCTGGAATATATTTTACTGCTGTGTGTAGGTGGAAAAGCATGTATAATCTGATCAGTTGATATTTTTCGGCATGACTGTGCTTTGTAGTTCTTTGCTGTTTTCTCCATAAAGGCATTATGGTGAATGGCTTAGGCATCACCCCTGTGAACTTCCCTTCTTATAGGTATGACTTTTCCCCTAGATCCCTCCTTACAATAGGATACCGTTGTAAGGAGGGATCTATACTACAGGAAAGGAGATTCCACCTGAACATTAGGAAGAACTTCCTGACGGTGAGAGCTGTTCAGCACTGGAACTCTCTGCTCCGGAGTGTGGTGGAGGCTCCTTCTTTGAAGGCTTTTAAACAGAGGCTGGATGGCCATCTGTCAGGGATACTTTGAATGTGATTTTCTTGCTTCTTGGCAGGGGCTTGGGCTGGATGGCCTACAAGGTCTCTTCCAACTCTGTGATTCTATGATTCTATACTTACATTCTCCATAAGACCCCATCAAGTAAGGCTTATGGAGCCATTTCAGCTTGCCAGTCTTAATGCAAACAACGTGTTTTTATTTTCTCCTTCAGGGGATGTGCTGACATTCTTAGATTCTCATGTGGAATGCAATGTAGGGTGGCTGGAGCCGTTGTTGGAGAGGATTCACCTAAACAGAAAAAAAGTCCCTTGTCCTGTTATTGAAGTGATCAGTGACAAAGACATGAGGTGATTATGATCTCTTCCATATTTGCCCATTACTGTAGAGTAGGGGAGAGGTTCTCCATGTGCTCATAGGATATGGGGTCCCAGATGCTGATTCTATATGTACCAGCCTTGGCCCATTGATCTTCCGATATGGAAGAGGAATGTTAGTATAAGGAAGAGTGTGAAACTCTGATAAAGCCTATATTCTAACTACACCAAGGCTTTTGCACTTGGTTGAACACACATAGAAACTTCCCTCCAAATTTCTTCCTCAGCATGAGGTGGTGAGCTGTCACAACTTGGAAAAGTTACATTCTGGCTTGAATATTCTTGCAGAAAGGTGACTTTCCCCATGACACAGATTGGTTTATCATGTGTACGAATAATGTCCAGAAAGACCCACTTGGAACATCTTTCTGTATCAAATACTTTCTCTACTTCAACTCCTTCCGAATGATCACTTGAAAATGCAATTACCATTTAAACATTTCATTGTTACACAATTTTGCAAAGAGATTAAATTTTTATTTAATTTAATAAATTATTACAATGCAATAATTTATAATTTTTTACTGATTTATATCTTAATTTATTAATTTGTTTTAAATATTGTATGTATTGTGTGTTATCTGTTCATCTGGTTTATGATACTTTTGTTGAATTTTTCACATTATGTTTACTTTGCTGTTTTAGCCTTGCATGCTGCTTTGAATCCCACCCATGGGAGAAAAGCGGGATAAAAATAAATTAATAATCCATCAGGGGATGACTAGTCCCAAAAGTTAACTGTGTATCCAGTAATCATCTTCCCTGAATCTATAATTTGCTGACGGACCTGTGAATAGTATGTTTTTACCCTGTTTCCCCTTGAATATGTGAGGGAGCACAATAGGGGTGCTCCCTCACCCCTATTGTGCTTCAGTATTTATATTTATATTTTTAATGTACTAAACGTACCAAGTTTGTATGAAACTGTGACTTCTCTTTCCTGTGCTGGTCTATGACCAAAATAAATGATTTTATTTTATTTGAAATTAATAATACTAATACTAGTAGTAATGATGAAGATGAATTCATTCCTGTAGCTACATGACTGTGGACAATTTTCAGCGTGGCATTTTTAATTGGCCGATGAATTTTGGGTGGAAACCAATTCCTCCAGATGTCATTGAGAAAAATAAGATCAAAGAAACTGATGTGATTAGGTAAGTATGCAATGTAATATTTTTGTTGAGAGAATCAGCTTCTTATAGACTTATTTATTTATTTATTTATTTGCAATATTTATATTCCTCCATTCTCACCCAAAGGGGACTCAGGGCGGATCACAGAACACATATACTGCAAACATTCAATGCCAAATATACAATAACAAGACAGACAACAGATAGAGGTATTATATAAGTTTTCCGCATCTTTCCGGCATCTTTGGGGGCTGTACTCAGTTTCGGCCACAGGGAGGAGCTGTCTCTCTATCTCCTTGCCAAAGAGTTTTTTCTTTGTTGGTAAACTTTTCCTCTTTTTTCTGAATGAAACACCTCCCCGCTTTAATGTGGTGCCTATTTATCTACTCACTTTGCTGTTTTCAATCCGCTAGGTGGTTGGGGAGCTGGGCTGAAGGTCAGGAGCTTGCCTTGACCTGGCTTCAAACTGTCAACCTTTTGGTTGGCAAGGTTTACTGCAGCTACAGCTGGTGATTAACCAGCTAAAGCCGGCCCCCATATCTGAGGTTCTAAGAAGGACCTATATATTCCCTAGGATTACAAAACATACAATATTTACATATACATATGATGTATAAACCTGTTCTTTCTTAGGTCCAATCAAGTATCACATAATAGACAGCTGTAAGAATCTTATTGGAAGATGTTCTTTTCTAGAATGCATCACTATGAACAGGGAGCTACCATATGGGCAAGAACTCTGATCCTAGGTGCAATTGTAACTTAAGCTCTCTATTTCTCATGGTTTTTGGACAGGAAACCTTATTGCAGACCTCTCCAGTATAACAAAAATATATTTCAGGATGTATAACAGCTAGAGGCTCTGATGTAAGCATGTGGAACATTGAAATATTCATATGTACTTATTTCTCTTAAGAGTTCTGTAACAGCAACATCTCTGTTTATTAGGTGTCCTGTGATGGCAGGTGGCTTATTTTCTATTGATAAGAAATATTTTTTTGAACTTGGGACATATGATCCTGGACTTGATGTTTGGGGAGGTGAAAACATGGAGATTTCATTCAAGGTATGTTTGCATCTTATAATAGAATTGTTTTAGTTTTAAATATAAAAAACACCTCCCTTCTCATGTTTTGCCCTTGAATGACTCTCAGATGAATGACTAGGCATCAAAATCCAGTTGCAATGAAATAAATTTGTGACGAATCCTGAAAATGTCATGGCTTTTCATTCTTCTTAGTAGAGCTAAATGGTGAAAAATAATTATTTCAGAACAAAACAATTTAATATTTATACTAGGATTATTTGCGTGGATGTTTAAATTTTGTTTAGTCTTATGTTTAATGGTTTTAATTGAGTTTAAGTCATAGTTATATGTAGCAATTAATTATTATGATCTCTTAGTTTTACTGTATGTTGGCATTGAATCTTTGCCATTAATATGTTGTAAACTGCCGTTAATCCCTCCCAGAGGTGAGAAAGGCGGTATATAAATACAGAAAATCAATAAATAAACAATTCATTTTATCAAAATACAGCAGGCCTTCCACTTCCATAGAGTTAGGGACCCACCAATAAAATAAATTACACACCCTGTGGATCTTTTATAAGATGTATAAATAACAACATTTTAAAGTCAAGACAGAAGTGTCATTAACAGCTATCCACTTTGTGTTCCTTTGCTGTGAGATGCCTCATCTTACCTGATCTCCTTCCACAGGAAATCATAAGATGTATATATGTCTTTCATTCAAAACTTTCACTGAATGGAGACACAGAGGTTAAGCACTGATTGAACACAAATTGCGTACTGATTCGTATTAAGTTCGAACGTCAAAGCAAATCATGGTTAAGATTATTCCCTGCTATTTTGATTTTTGTTTAAAATTGACAGATTGTGAAATTGTGGCAGATTGAAATCAAAGGGGATGAACTGAAATGAGTTTATGAACCATGTCCTAATTTCAGTGTGATCCTTGGAGCAGTAGTGTTGGGAATTTTAATGTGAGTGTTTCCCAACCTACCAGAGGGATTTTAAGGCCATTGGTCTGTCTCTGGAGGATTCTGCCGCTAGAGACTGACAAGTTGAGCAAATCTAAGATGAAAATAGAGAAGCATCTCTAATCCATGAGTTTCTTGTACATCATGGTTTGAGCTGTAAACAATGCTCATTGCAAACCATACTCTGACAGGCTTTCTGAATGGATATGGTATTGGGTCTGCTTACATAATTATCATGTATTTATTATTTATTTACAGTATTTATATTCTGCCCTTCTCACCCCACAGGGGACTCAGGGCGGATCACAATGCACATATAACTGGCAAACATTCAATGCCATAGACACGCAACATATATAGACAGGGACATAGAGGCTATTTACCATTCCAGCTTTTCTAGAGAGTATTCTGGCCACCAGGGGAGCTGTCCCTTCACTGACCATTTGTGACACTAATGAAGTACTTCCTCATTCTTTGCATGCTTGCTGGAGATTTTTATGGTCTCATAAATTAGTTACATTTGCCTCCCCGCATAAGCGGTGCCTAAATTTCCTACTTGACAGGTGCAACTGTCTTTCGGGCTGCAAAGATCAACAGCAAGCTACACAAATTGGTCAGAAGCTCACTCCGACCCAGGCTGGCTTCAAACTTATGACCTTTCGGTCAGTAGTGATATTTATGCAGCTAACTCCCAGCCAGCTTCGCCACAGTCCCAGTGCTCATTAACAAATTAAACTAAATCCATAATTCAGATGTCCCCTGTGGTGATTTATATAACAGAATACATTTCCTAATGTCTGACCTTCTCCCTCTTTTTATCAGGTTTGGATGTGTGGAGGGGAAATTGAAATCATCCCATGTTCCAGGGTGGGCCACATTTTCAGGAGTGACAACCCCTACTCATTCCCTAAGGACCGCCTCACCACAGTGGAGCGGAATTTGGCCCGTGTTGCAGAGGTTTGGCTTGATGATTACAAGGATCTATTCTATGGGCATGGTTACCATCTCGTCCAGAAGAACCTGGATGTTGGGAACTTGACTCAACAGAAAGAACTGAGGAAGCGGCTTCAGTGCAAAAGCTTCAAGTGGTATCTGGAGAATGTCTACCCTGATCTAGAAGCCCCACTTGTTAAAGCTAGTGGCCTGGTATGTTCATTTTACCAACTTTAACATATTCATGATTTTGACACCCAAACGCCTACTCCCTTTGTAACGTGGAATAATTGAGTATCAGATTTTACCTTTGCCTTTTATTTAGCAAAATCTGGAACTGGTCACTTGTCTACAGCTGTCCCAGTACTGTGATTCCAACAATAGCTTCCCAATAGTCTTGCAAGCAGCAAATGTTACAAAAAGATGAACTCTTACATTATTCTCTAGTTGTTTTAGAAGGCATACAGCTTCAAAACACTGAGATTTGTTAGGTAGAAGAGTTTGCATGATATAGCTGAAGTTAAACCACTTCAGAGGAGCTTTGGATAGGTGAAACTAAGGGCTCTGAATAAAATCCCACATTATCTACTTTGAACTGGAATATATGGCAGTGTGGACTCAGATAGCCCAGTTCAAAACAGATATTGTGGGATTTTCTGCCCTGCTATTCTGGGTTATATGACTGTGTGGAAGGGCCCCAAAGAAAAACCTGTGATTTGTGGCATCCCTATTTTTTGAAAACATTAGCCCACCTCTAATGAGTCCACAGAGGTAGCATTTGCTATTGCAAGCTTGCTCTCCATGCAACGTGGATGCTATGGAAACAGAGAGTGATAGATACATTTCATTCTTCTTTAGAAATATCTTCCTTAGGTTTTTTTCGCCTTTCTTTCCAGCATTCTCAAACTTTCTCCTGCTCACCGCCAAATATTTATTTGTCATAGTAGTAACTGAATGCTTGACACTTTCTGCGTTTCAAAGGAATCAACTATAAACAGTATGTTTGCAACAGTGACAAGTATACCAGCTTCTAAAGAGTTTAATCTGAAGAGATTACTGTTAGATGTGACAGCTGAATAGAAATGTTGTGTTCAGGGATAATGTATCTGTAAAATCCAGATGTTGGTGGATGGTTTTTTTTTCCTGCTCAGTGCTTTGGAAAATTTACTTTTTGAACCGATTCTGAGAGTAGGATTCCACAAAATGTATGCACTCATGTATATACATGAGTATATACTTATGTATAAGTCAACCTAATATATAAGTCAAGGTGCCAAAATTATGGATTCTGATTAGATCCATGGATAAGTCGAAGGTCATTCTGCAGGGAAGGGAAACATCAATGTAGACCCAGGGCCAACTGCCGTAAGGCACTACTGCCATTTCCTCTGGACAGACATTACAAAGGCCAGAAGCTACACCATGGTGGAGAGAGGATAGTGGCTTGGTGCTCCTTATGAGGTTTTCCAGAATCAACTAAACTCTTGTCTTTTGCCACCATCTTGACTACTGTTTGTGAATACAGATCTATAACTTGAAGCTATGCACCCATAACTATAATACTGTATTCCAGCCCAATTTCTTCAGTTTTTCCTCCTTAAATCCCTAACACTTTTCTAGTTTACTTAAAGCAGTGAGCCTGACTTCCTTTAGGGATCCATACATCTAAGTACGACCACTAGAGGGCAATGGAAATCCATTTTCCCTTTTTTGGAATATAACTGCAATTTGTCTCTTATTCCAAAAATCAAACTAATGATGAGATGCATCCTAGTGAACTTTCTGCAACAACTTTATTTTAAAAGTGTAGCTAATAGTGTGGAAAGAAAATGCTTATAAATCTTGTACTGCAAGAATTTGCCTTCCCCAATTTTTCTAATATTTGATAGCTTTAGTATACTCAGGAATTCAACTTTTGTCTCTTTTGTAGGAAGTCTGTACTTTTTTTGAGCATTTTCTTATTTCGGAGGTCGAAATCCCACCTCTGAAATTGACCAGCAGTGAGCAGGATGTTAGTTCTGGCTCTGGAAAATAGCAATGGTTAGAGATAATGCCAGTTACAGATTGTTTATTGAATAACTACATTCAATTAGGATGGACTGTTGCAGAAGGTGCAGGGCAGAGCTCCTTTACTTCCTGGGCAAAAATAAGGCACTAAAACTCCTTCATCTGGTGGCACAATGGGTTAAACTCTTGTGCCGGTAGGACTGCTGACCAAAAGGTTGGCAGTGCGAATCCAGGAAGCAAAGTGAGCTCCCATCTGTCAGCTCCAGCTTCCCATGCAGGGACATGAGGGAAGCCTCCCACAGGGTGGTAAAACATCTGGGAGTCCCCTGGGCAACGTCCTTGCAGACAGCCATTTCTCTCACACCAGAAGTGACTTACAGTTTCTCAAGTAGCTCCTGACATTATGTAAATAAAAATGTAATGTTTGTTTGTGGGATTAACATAACTCAAAAACCACTGGACGAATTGACACCAAATTTGGACGCAATACACCTATAAGACCAATGAGTGACCATCAGTGACCATCACTCATAAAAACACTGAAAAACACAACAGAAGAGACTTAAAAATCCAAAAAACAAAAATCACATTACAATGCATGTGCAAAACCACATATATATACACACAAATATATACACACACAAAACACATATACACAGACTGGGCCACAGCAAGGCGTGGCAGGGGGCTGCTAGTTAATAATAATAACCTTCATCATCATCTTTATTTGTACCCCCGTCACCCAAAGGGACTCGGGGTGGCTCAGAGAAGCACTCTGAGTGCCACATGCAGACAACAATACATAAGTATAAATACAATGACATAAGTATAATCAACAGTGCATAAAAATCTCATTAATAAAATTATAGAAATTTGAAAATTATAAAATTCCTAAAATGCAGTGGATACTGCCAGCAAGTTACCTGTCATAACAATCAATCAAAATGTGGGCCAATACTATCAATGATTCATCACACTGGCCATGGATTACTCAGAATCAAAGGCCTGTCTGAAGAACCATGTTTTCAGACTCACCCAGAAGGCCTGAAGAGGAGGCTAATCTAATTTCCTTAAGGAATTCCAGAGCAGGGGAGCACCCACCGAGAAGGCCCTCTCTCTCGTCCCCACCAACTGTTCTTGAGACAATAGTGGAACTGAGAGGAGAGCCTCCCCTCACAGCTCACACCAGTTTGTAGGAGATGTGGTCAAGGAAGATAGGTTGGACCCGAAGCATATAGGGCTTTATAGGTAATCACCTGCACTTTGAATTAGGCTCAGAAACTTATTGGAAGCCAGTGGAGCTGCTTTAAAAGGTATGTGTAGGGGAGTAGTATTCTCCCTAAAGCTCATCCCAATTAATAATCTGGCTGCCGCTCTTTGCATTTGCTGCAGTTTCCGAGTCATTTTCAAAGGC
The DNA here is from genome assembly GCF_037176765.1 of Anolis sagrei. NCBI lineage: Eukaryota > Metazoa > Chordata > Lepidosauria > Squamata > Anolidae > Anolis > Anolis sagrei. Next base: position 201,995,730 of record NC_090021.1, on the reverse strand, counting down.
AGCCCCACGTAGAGTACATTACAATAATCCATTCTGGATGTAACTAAAACATTACAAAATATCCCAGTTGCTTAATATACAAGGGCACTCTTGCATCTGGCCATCCTATGAACAAAGTATCGGCCTCCTCAAGTTATGTGCCGCCAGCCAGAAGATGAAGATTACTGGAAATATATTTTGCCAGGCTCAAGATCTCCTTGACAGCCCATTTAGCATATGACTGGGAAAATGCAATATGCAGTCACTCAGCCAGTCATCTCCCAAATCCATTAACAAACAGAGATCTGATGACAGCAGGAGGGCTTAGCCACGTATTTCTATTTATTTTTTTGACCTTTGCTTTAACAAATTACAGCTCACATCATTAACCCAGAAGAGTTTGTTTAAAATGGGGAATTCGTCTTGGTTAGGCAAGCTAATTTTAAGATGGAAGATTGCTGTTGTGATGGGTTGGGCAACCAAATTGACGGCAGAAGGTCAGCTGTGGAGAATTGCAATCTTACCTGTTCCCTACTTAGGTGGGAGCACAAATACAGATAACGTCCCCCCTACTTCATGTGTAAAAGTAATCACAATATTTAAAGTAAAAGGAAAGTTTGCACAATCCATTTTAGGGCTTTTAATAAACTCAAGATCTTTTGCTGATTAATGTTAGCCTGTCACCTAAGCTTTTTTATGAGTTGCTAGTTTTGGATAACAAGGTAAAGGTAAAGGTTTCCTCTGAATTTAAGTCTAGTTGTGTCCACTTCTGGGGGGTGGTGTTCATATACATTTCCAAGTCGAAGAGCCAGCATTGTCCGTAGACACTTCTTGGGTCATGTGGCCAGCATTATTGCATGGAGTGCCGTTATCTGGTATCTATTGATCTACTCACACTTGCATGTTTTCGAACTGCTAGGTTAGCTAGGGCTAACAGTGGGAGCTCACCCCATTCTCTGGATTCGAACTGCAAACCTTTCGGTCAGCAAGTTCAGCAACTTAGTGGTTAAACCCACTGCGCCACCGGAGGGCCCCAGATAACAACAAAAGTCTAAAGTAAACAACAATTTTGACTATGACTTTAGGCATATACAGCCAACCCTTTGCATTTGCTGGGATTAAAAGAACGGGATCACTGCAAAAGTGGAAAAATGGATTAAATAATGCTATTTTTAAAAAATGTGAAAGAACACCTCTCTAAGAATCTCTAACTCTTCCAGTTTGTGGTCAACTTCTCTGGAATCATGGAAATCAAGGTCTTTAGCCTTCTCTGCCAAAGAATGCTAAAGCTTCAACAAAAGTACAGTTCCAACAATTCCATAGCATTGAGCTATGGCAATTTAAAATTGTGCCAAACTGCATTAATTTTACAGTGTAGATGCATCCCTATCTGCTGGATTTGGGGACTGGGAAACGGTCTAAAATCTGCATAGGGCCACAGGAGAAGAGGAGGTGATACTCCCAAGTGCACTTTCAAGGGATATAAAGGGGCAATGTAAAGGAGAAATGTCATTCCCAAATGAATAGCTTATAATTCACACACATAGGCTTCAGTCCGAAGTTTTTGGTCCATTCATATGATTGGGAGCCCCCGGTGGCACAATGGGTTAAACCTCTTGTGCCAGCAGGACTGAAGACCGACAGGTCAGAGGTTTGAATCTGGGGAGAGTACAGATAAGCTCCCTCTGTCAACTCTAGCTACTCATGTGAGGACATGAGAGAAGCCTCCCACAAGGATGGTAAAACATCAGAACATCCAGTTGTCCCCTGGGCAATGTCCTTGCAGACGGCCAATTCTCTCACACCAGAAGCGACTTGCAGTTTCTCAAGTGGCTCCTGACATTAATATACTGTATATATAAAATAGGGTCCCCCCACAATAATGGATCTTCTTCTGATCATTTGAACTTAGGATTCAGGCTCCTTCATCTTTCTGATGGTATCTTTCCTGTCCTGGCAAAAGGAAGCAGGCAGAGGTTTAAGCATTATGATAGCCAGCCACTACTCCAGAGCAGGTAACTTGTGGCCCTATAGATTATGACTTCAAATCCAATCTGCTCCGGACAGCAGGAGGGATGATGAGAACCATAGTACAATAATGCCTGGTGGACCACAAGTTGCCCACTGTGATCTAGAGAAAATTCAAATTCTCCTACTTTTTTGTTATGGCCCCATAGTTGTCCCATAGAAACAACATTAATCAGTAATTTTAAAAATATATAAAGGAATGTTTGTTGCTATATCACATCAGTGATGTTTTAAGCCATTGTACGCCTTAGCAATGGGTTTTTGTGCCCACTTAGAAACCACTTTTCTAAACCTTTGTTTCAATTGTTTATTTATTTTAGATTATCAATATAGCCTTGGCTAAATGCATAACCGTGAATCAGTCTAGCCTGGTTTTTGAAACGTGTGATGTTAACAACAAGGTAAGATTTTGCTAGCATTTCTTTTGCAGTCTACTTGCTAGGATTGTTCAAATAGATGTCTTAAAATATCTGTTTGCAGAGCCAATGCTTTGGGGGGGGGTGGAGTGGGTACGTTTTACATGCTGCCTCTCCCCCCCCCCCCCCCATCTCTTTTAGGATCCTGAGGGTGGTTCATACCACAGAGCACAGGAAAGGGCAACAATAGGTCCCTGCCATAGACTAGGGGTGGATGAGTGAATGGTATTGGACCATCCCAACACACTACCGTCTGCCTCTGAATTTACCACAGTATAGTAGCAGCAAAATCTCCACTTTTTTAAACATGCAGACAAGTATGTGGTGGCACCTGTCTTGTTTAAAGAAGATGCATACTCCTAAGGGAACTAGGAAAAGTAGTCGTTTAAAAATGAAATATGTGTCCACATACATGAGTGATATGTGTCTACAAAAAGTAGAGCCACTACAAGGAGCTATTGGTGATTCATCTTACAATGACATGCTAACTGTTGGCATTTGATCATGTCTCATCTTGGAGACAAAGTAGTGTTAGAATATACCGCATATACTCGAGTATAAGCCAACCCGAATATAAGCCGAGGCACCTAATTTTACCACAAAAGCTGGGAAAACATATTGACTTGAGTATAAGCCGAGGGTGGGAAATGCAGCAGTTACTGGTAAATTAAAAAAAATAGATACTAATAAAATTACATTAATTGAGACATCAGTAGATGAAATGTTTTTTTAATATTTACATAAAACTGTAATCTAAGGTAATGCTGTCCTGTCCAACTCTGATTAAACCATTATTGTAACCTTGTTCAATGTAAATGTGCTTACATATCCTTCCAATAATAATGGAGTAAAATAATAAATGTAATAATAACAATAATAAATAGAGTAAAATAATAAATGTAATAAAATAATAATAAAGTAATGTAAATGTAATAATAATAAATAGAGTAAAATAATAAATATAATAATAATAATAATAATAATAATAATAATAATAACCCAGTAAAAATAATAAATAACTTTGATTCAAGTGTAAGCCAAGGGGGGCTTTTTCAGCCTTAAAAAAGGGCTGAAAAACTCAGCTTATACTCTAGTATATACGGTAAATGGGAGACCGCCAATGAAGGAGAAAGCCAATGAATAACTAGAGGTGGTTATGTCAATTCCCTCATGAGATCAACATAAGTCAATAGGTGCCTTGCAAGGCAGAGACATGTATAATCTGCAGGCTGGAGCACCCAACCCTTCTGCCACCTGCAGCTTTCAGAACCCATAAAATGACTCACGTCCCAATAGTGGTCACTTGACTCTAGTTACCAGAGCCCAACACTGAATGTACTTCTTCAGAGCCCCTTGCCACTCACTTTGTATTTGCATTTTCCAGTGTCATATTTTAATAACCCAAACAATACAGAATATTCAATATCGGACAGAAGCTGGCATTCTTCTCAGATTGTTATGCTTGCGAGCAGGAAAAGACTGGTGACTGTCCAGTCAAGATGTGACAGTAGTATTTTAAAGTAGATATTGTTGCATTGCTTGCATGCATAGAATCCCTGGTCTCTGTCACACTGGACAATGATAGCACTTTGGTATAACTAAAGGCCGTGGCTGCATCTCATGAAAGAGTGGGATCTGTAGTTTGGTGTAATCCTTAGGATTCTCTCCTGCAAGGCAGCTCTTACTAAAATTGATATCTCAAGTTACTGTGGGATGCAGTAATAGCAATTCAACTGGATTATTCATAATGCTAAAACTGTGTAGTGGCAAAAAGACTCCTGTGTATAATGCTCACTAGATATCTTGCTTTGCTTGTTTCATTAAATGTTTGATTCATATCTATAATTTGATTAATCATTGTTGGAGTTTTCCAATTTCTGCATGGCTGCTGCTGTGAGCAAAGAAAAAAAATCCCTGTTGACGGTATTGTGAGATGCAGTAGTGGGGAACCATAAGTCCTGGCTCTAACTCCTGCCCTCCTGATATACCAGTCATGTGCTCTGGGCTTCCCCAGGTGGCCCATGACAACGTCACTTGGTAGTTTCCCTTCTTTGGGGCAGGTATTTTCCCCATTCTACAAAATTGTCATGCCACTCCTGAAAGCTAAGTTACTGACTGTAAGAGCTTTAAGCAAAACAGGACTGTGGGCTTTTTTGGTTCCAACTATTTTCCTTTGGCCCCTTCCACCAAGAAAATACAAGCTCCAGTATCTTTGAAATCCAACCTGGCTCCTGGGGTCCTTTCTATAAGAGAAATACAGATAGGATTTGCTAGAATGTTATAATCTTGTAAACATATAAACCTTACTACACAAATACAGGTGTTTCTTTTTCTATATTTCAAGTTTCAACAACTTTCCACTTCTTCCTAAAGCCTCATATAGTCTTTCTCCCTTTCATACACCTGAAAGTCATCTTCTAAATGTCAGTTTCCAAAGCAGGCACTGAAAATGGTAGCATTGTTAAAATTTTGATGGATCTCCTCCAAGGATTTTGGACTGTCTTCAGTCAGTTATAAACATGCATTTATCTGTGTCACTTCACACTGGTTTAGCTTAAAAATGGAGCAAGATTGTTTACAATAGCAGTTAGTTAGAACAATGATTCTAATAATTAAGCAAAACTGAGAGCTGGAAATAAGCACTTTTCTTTAGACTCTAGCTCCAAAAATCACATAGCCACCTGGCTGGCTAAAACAAACAAACAAACAAACAAAAAACCCAAAGGGAAACTTTCCATCTTCTGGAAATCAGTATCCCAAAATGGTCCAGTTTGCACCCGAAAATCCTAAAGAAGAATCTCTGCAGCTTCATCTACTTCTAAGCAAGTTGGTAGGAAGACTCGTGTCTGGAGTGTATCTTATAAAATAACAGAAAGAAAAATGATGAGGACTGTGAATATCTTAGCGTTGATACAAACCAGAATTCACTAAGCTTGCAGAGAGCTACTGAAAATATCACTGAATCAGATTTTTTAGGGTTCATAGGCTAAACTGTCAGTAACTGTGATTGCCATTGGTTGCACGTGGATTCAGGGTTTTTGTGTGTGTCAGGAGCGACTTGGGAAACTGCAGTCTGCAAGTTTGGCAGTCTGCAAGGATGTTGCTCAGGGGACGCCCGGATGTTTTACCATAGATGTTTCTACATAGATGTGTCTACATAGATGTGTCTTGCCATGTTCTTTGAGGTGGGGAATTAAATGTGATTGCAGCAATCGGAGTGGAGTGTAACAAGCTCTTTCCTACCTGCAGGACCAAAAATTCAACTACACTTGGATGCGACTGATCCAGCATGGAGACTCCTGTGTGGCACCAACGGATGCCAAAGGGACACTGGGCCTGCACCCTTGTGATAAAAGAAACAAAAGCCTGAAATGGTTGCATAAATCACTTGTGGCTTTTCAGCCAGAACTCGTAAGTGCAGCATTTTCAAATGCTTTCTTTTGCCCCTTACTGAGACTATACTGGAAATGGTACAAAACAAAAGGAGCCTTCTACTTCATTTCCATTTTATCGCAATACCAGGCACTCCATATTGATGGAAAGAAAAGGTCTCTGCATGCAATACTTTTTGCTACATTTTATGGGTTGAGTGTAACTGTGAACATCTATTTTATTTTTTGTTTATTTTGTGTCTCCTCCAAAGAGTTGAGGATGGGGTGTTTCATCCTAACAACAAAACCGTTAGGAATCCTTCGATCTCATCTTGGGAGAAAAGTGGGATGTAAATTCAATAAACAAACAAACAAACACTAGGTTGATGTGAGTTTTCCAGGCTGTATGACCATGTTCCAGAAGCATTCTCTCCTGACATTTTGACCACATCTATGGCAGCCATCCTCAGAGGTTATGAGGTATATTGAAACTAGACAAGGGAGGTTTATATATCTGTTGAGGATGCCTGCCATAGATGTGGGCAAAACATCAGGAGAGAATGCTTCTGCAACATAGCCATACAACCCAGAAAACTCACAGCAACCCAGTGATTCTGGCCTTGAAAGCCTTTGACAACACATTAAACCAACACAAGGCTAAGAGATATGTTCCAAGGTCACTTTGTGACCTTTAAGGCTCCACAGAGATTTGAGTTGAAGTCTTAGTGTGAGACTCCAATCACTCTATTACACTTGTCCTCAAATAACAAGCAAAAGTAGCTCTGGAGTACTGTCCTAGAAGAAGATGGCTGGGGAGATTTTAGAGATGCTTTTAGCAAATATATTTCCAGTAAGATGCTTGTGATAGAAAATTGATTTATATAATTCTCCTATATTCTTTGCCTGGGAATGAAAGAGACCGAATTTCTTAACTTTCTCCACCCACAATGAGACAATTGTTGTGGTGTTGCCTTCAAGTCATTCCCTACTGATGGCAATCTTAAGGTAAACCTATTGCAGCTTTTCTTGGCAAAATTTGTTCAAAGGGGGTTGCCTTCCTTAGAGGCTGAGAGAGTGTGACTTGCCTAAGGTCACCCAATGGCTTTTTAAAAAATGACCAGGTTTTTCCGCTGGTTTTTATTATTTTCTCTTATAAGGTTGAAATTTTGCCTTAAAGAGTATTGTTAAGTTTCTCAAAGATCTTTCTGGAAGGCTGTCCATTAAATATTTGTAACACTGCTGTAATGAAAACTAGTTTTTTCTAAACTGTTTAACTCAAGAAAGTCCATGTAATGACTAATATTAGAAGGATAAGTATAATGACTATATACTGGTATTAGAAAACAGTCATTTCCAGTCTTCTGATTAAAAAAAATACTACCAGTGCCAGAGGCAAATTTTAGAAAGCATTTTCTCTCCCTGAAAGAATGTGTGTGTGTTTTTAGCAGAGCCTTTCAGTGTAAGATGAGAATAGTTGCAGTGGAAGTAATTGCACCAGTTGATAATCTTATACAAAATCCTGATACTGTGACTCCTTTCATTTGTTCTTTCTTTTTACGAATCTTGGCACAAAACCTCCTAAAAATGAAAATGCTCCTTTTTGAGGCTAGGAGGGTTCGTGAAAGCATATGAAAAACGATTGGCCATTTAGGTTCCCCGATAGCATGTCAGGTTCTATTGATGTTCTTTGATGGACTGCTGAACTTTGGGTCTTAAAACAGATTGGTCCCTGCCACAATAAAGAAAGTTGTGTTTCCTTTTTTTTCTTCACAAAACCATAATACCCAGTTCAGCAAAATTGGACATAGATGATTGCACCTGTACGAGATTGAGCTAGTGGCAAGCTTGAGCTATACAATTTGGTCCACGGAGGTAAGAGATCAGATTAGTTTTTATGAAAGCTTCAAATGCTGCAGGAAAAGAGCACTGGCCCTGTGGGAGAAAGGCAGCCTAAAGTTATCACTGTCATGTGAAACCAAATGATGGATTCATTTTCTACAAAGGTAATGTCTGTCCTTTGCCGGCCTACCTTCTATTCACATTATTGGAGATGAAGAAAAATAAACCACACTGCTGACTGTTCTTTAGGGAAACCAGGAAGCAAAATTTATATTAGACCCACTTTGTGTTTCATTTTAATTATTAATTTTATTTTTATTCCTTTCAATAGGCCATAAAACTGACAATGAAAGTGTAAAATTCAAACTGAAATAAAGTACAAGTATTAAATTTATACTATAGCAGAGGAAGATATAGCAGAAATAGCGTACATATAAAAAAAGTATTATAGAATGGACACAGAACAACCTGATTTCACCAGACAGCCCTAAAACACGGGACAGGGAACTCAGTTTTGAAAATGCAGTTCCTGAGAGGCAGTCCAGACAGGGAGAGCTGAATCCAGTATATCCTCCCCCACTGTCCTCACAGCTGTCTTTTGATCCAGATTAAGATGAAGGGCAAACATCCAGCAGAAGTTTTTAAAATTCACTCCAGAGATGTGCACATGCAATTCAGCCCATAACTTCCCTCGCATCTCTTTCTCCCCCCGATTCTTCAGTTTCTTTAAGATTACAAAGTGTAAAAGACAGAATTTGAATTTCCTTTTCCCTTCTGCTTCCCGAACCATGTGTTTCTACTGTTTTGGGCTTGACAGACATGCACATGCTTAGGAAGATTCCAGACAGCGGGGAGAGAAGGAAAGCACGTGTTTTTCATGTCTACAGGGATATGTAGGCATAGAAAGATGTGCTTTTAAGGAGAAACTGGGTTTAAAGAGCACCTTTTGGACACATGTTTTCCAGCCCTTAATCCGATTCCTCCTAATTCCTCCCACATTTTGGCTAAATGTCATTTAGCCACCACTCCCTTAACCCGATTTAACCCGAGTTATAATGCATGTGTAGAAGGATCTTAGGAACTTAGTTTTGATAGCTGCAGCAAGAAACTTAACATGTTCAATAACCATTTAATTACTATAACCCATTAATGCAGACATATAGAGTTCAGCGCTCCCTGCATATGAACAAAGCAAATGAAAATAACATAATTTTTATAATAGAGATAAATATTTATTTATTTTATTTATTTACAGCATCTCTATTCCACCCTTCTCACCCTGAAGGGGACTCAGGGCAGATCACAGAACACATACTCGACAAACATTCAGTGTCGTTAAGATAGACAGGACAGACAACAGATAGAGTTATTTTTCCCCAACTTCGGTGTCCTGGAGGTTGTGCTCGATTCAGGCCACAGGAGATGCTGTCGCTCCATCCTCTGTGACGAAGAGTCCTTGATCACAGATCACAAATTTCCTCCATTCTTTTGATCACCGGCATTTTCTAGTACTTCCTTTTCATGCTGCCATAAAATACCTCCCTGCTTAAGCGGTGCCTAATTTTTCTACTAACAACTCACAGTTGTTTTCGAACTGCTTAGGGGGACAGTGAGCTGGGCTGAAGGTTGGGTGCTCACCCCGACCCGGGCTTCAAATTGCCAACCTTCTGATTGGTGTGATCTTATTGCTGCTGGTGATTAATTACCCAGCATATGGTATTCTTATTCTATTGCCATTTCTTCCATTTGAGCAATCTCTAGAAATTCAGAGAAATCAGCTTTCAACAACTGTTAGTAGCAAAGAATTTAGCTTGGCCTTCTGTTATTTGGCAATGTTTAAACGTAATGGGTTACAGAGTTTGTTTTTTTACATATTCCGATTTGGCAATGAATGTTGGTGTGTGTGTGTGTGTGTTTGGGGCCAAGACTTGAGCTTCAGGTAGCACAGATGCCTCTCAAGCCACAACTGTTCTGCAGATAAGCAGCTGAAACTATTGCTCACAATGAGGACTCCTGGGTATGCAGTCACATAGAGCAAAACTTCTTAAACTTGGGAGTCACAACCCCAAATGGGATTGCATAAGTAAATAGTTGGGGCCATGAAAAATTTGGCCAGAAGACTGGAGGAATCGCAGCATCAACTACAGCTGCCTATAACGCACACACACCAAAGGCTGTTTTCCGGTCTTTCCTTCAGAGGAAGAGACTGACTGACCGACCTGTCCATACTTCCCACAGCCATCTGTTGCACATGGTAGAAAGGAGAAATATTTTACATACCTGTATACCTAGGGTTATATAAAAATTTCTTGGGCAACAAGGGATCGTGACTGAAAAAAGTTCAAAAAGCCCTGGCATAGAGTACCTTTATGCATCCAGTATTGTCTACATCAGTGTTTTTTCCAGACATTCCACATGAATGTAGATTTCACAAGAGGAACCATGAATGCTGGAACACAGCCACAGAACAGAAACCCACACAATCACTTACGTGCATGTGGAAATACAGGCAAGGGACATTCATTCTTGCCTATACAATACACCAAGCACAAACTCCAGTGAAATGAATGAAGGTCACCGACATATAAGTATTTCATGCTGCCTGAAGTAATTGAATGTGGGCTTGAATATGACAGCTTCTCATTCTGTTGTACTTCATTGCTTCAGAAAAGACTGCCTCCACTCATCAGGCAGAGCTCTATTTAGGTTTTGTGTGGCAACAAAGATTCACTGCAGCTTTGATGCGCATGCTTGTTGTGAACCATGCAACTCTCCAGCTTGAACAATGAGTCTTTGGTGGGCAATATTTGGCCTGTGAAATAGAGAGGAAATTTAATTTATCCCTTTGGAAATCAGCTTAAATCAAAGTATTTCCTCTTCACTAGTTTGTGTATCGCTCCCTGATTGTCCAGGTTCCTTTCCAAAAAAGATAAATAGTGACTTTGGGGTAAGACCAAAAAAGATTAACAAAATATGTCTAGAAAAGCAGGTCCATAGTTGCACAGATAATTATATGGGTGCAGAATCTGTGCATGCCTTTGTGGTGCGCCAGGTACATACTACAATCCTATATATACTATTTACATCCTCTACATATACGATTACTTAATAACATTTCCATGGATTACATGCCAACACCCATCAGCACCTTCTGTCATGGCCAATGGTCAAGGATAATGAAAATTATAATCTAGTCATATCCAAAGGTTCATAGTTGCCTCATCTCTGCCAATACACATGTATCTAGAATCTAAGGATACAACTACACTGCAAAATTAATGCAGCATTACACCACTTTAAAGGCCATGGTTCAATGCTATGGAATCCCAGGAGCTGTAGTTTGGTGAGGCACCAGCATTTTTTGGCAGAAACTACAGCAATTCTACAGTATAGATGCATGCTAAGTCTATCTGAATTCAGTAAGGCATTGCATTGGTTTTTCATCACAACAGTGTTGTAGTTAAGTTTGCCTATGAGAGAACTTAGGGCAATCCAGTGAGATTTGAACTATATTTCTCACATCTGTGAGCCCAGGTCAACATAGCACCCTCTAATTACATGCCAGGTATATTGTCATCATGTTGAATTTCATAAGGACCAGCATATCAATGAAGCTGTTCATGTGGAATAGTCCCTCCACATCTACTGAGGGAAGAAGCACAGAGTGCAAAAAATGTGCAAAAACATGAATACAAATAAAAATCACAAATGCTATTTTTCAACCCTAGAGAACACTTCTCTAGGCATTTCAAGGCCCTCTAGTATGATTGGTCTACTTCTGGTGAACCTAAAAATGCCAACCTTTGGACCTCCAGGTGTTTTGGACTTCAACTCCCAGAAATCCCAGCCAGCTTATTAGATGTTAAGAACTGTAGGAGCTGAAGTCCAAATACCTGGAGGCCCAAAGTTTGGGAACCACTACTCTAGGCATTTTCTCTAGGCATTTTTAGGTTCACCAGAAGTAGGCAAATACAGTAATGCATGAATAATCAAGTCACAAATGCTTAACTAAAATGTGGAGGGACAATTAATTGCATTATCTCCTAGATCAGTGGTTCTCAACCTGGGGTCCCCAGATGTTTTTGGCCTTCAACTTCCAGAAACCCTAACAGCTGGTAAACTGGCTGGGATTTCTGGGAGTTGTAGGCCAAAAACATCTGGGGACCCCAGGTTGAGAACCACTGTCCTAGATCCTTAATCACTGTAAATGTGTTAGTATCAACTGTTTCTAAATGAAAATTAGTCATGTTCTTCTCTAAGTAATAAACCTTTTATTTGATTGAGCCTTATTGTAAGAAAAATTAGAAAATATAAACATTTGGCGATGTAGGGAACATTCTCCAGAAAATAGAAATGATTTCAGGGGTACAAGCAAGTTCAGAGATTGTAATGCTAAGAGTGTTTACCAGGTTTCTTGTAAACATCAACTAATCAAAATTAGTCTGTCATACCCAAATATAGCTGTAGATTGAAGATGGCATATTGACACAAACTAATATTTCTCCAAATTGACCATGCGCACCACTGGGTTACATGCAAATAGAAACATTTCAGTTAAAAATCATACTAGGAGATACAGCCATGGAACTATATGTTCTTTTTTCTGAAATCGTGTATGTCACTAATTACTGAGGTCGCCACTTCGTGATGGGTTACTGGCTCTTTTCAGAGATTTGCTTTAATGAGGGAGGACTCGAAGGAGCAGAAAAGCTATGTCATGCTTTCTTTCCCCCACCATGCTGGTCATTGCCAGGAATACACAGCTGTTGTTTACTTGTGTTTTGTCTCCCCCCCCCCCCCCCGCCAGTACTGCTTAGATTGACAGATAAATGCCTTGAATCATATTAACAATGGAAACCAATATAGTGAATCATAGGGTGCATCTACGCTGCAGAATTATATGCAGTTTGACACCACTTTAACTGCCATGTCTCAATGATGTGGAATCCTGGGATTTGTAGTTTGTTGAGGAACCTGCACTCTTTAACAGAGAAGGCTAAGGACTTCGTAAAATTACAGTTCCTTTATTCCACAACATTGCGACATGGCAGTGTCAAACCAGAGAATTAGGGAAATAGTGAGCATAGTGAAATGCAGTAATGAATCTGGGCAAACCAGACCTAGAGCAAAATACTGTATTTGATGGCTGAAATGTGAACATATGGACTGACAACACTGAAAAATATTGTATCTAAAATCCGTAAGAGCTCTGTTTATGGTGCTGCATCTCTACTAGCTTACTCAAGCATGCAGCTCATCACTAGCTGTATCTTTGTTGTTTATTCGTTCAGTTGCTTCCGACTCTTCGTGACCTCATGGACCACCCCAGACCAAAGCTCCTTCTCAACCATTGCCACCCCCAGCTCCTTCAGAGTCAAGCCAGTCACTTCAAGGATACCATCCACCCATCTTGCCCTTGGTTGTCCCCTCTTCCTTTTTCCTTCCATTTTCCCCAGCATAATTGTATTCCCTAAGCTTTCCGGTCTTCTCATGATGTGGCTAAAATACTTCATCTTTGCCTCTACTATCCTTCCCTCAAGTGAGCAGTCGGGCTTTATTTCCTGAAGTATGGACTGGTTGGACCTTCTTGTGGTCCAAGGCACTCTCAGAATTTTCCTCCAACACAAAAGCATCAAAAGCATCTATCTTCTTTCGCTCAGCCTTCCTTATGGTCCAGCTCTCACATCAGTAGGTTACTACGAGGAATATCTTTGCTTTAACTATGTGGATCTTCATTGCCAGTGTGATCTCTCTACTCTTCACTATCTTATGGAGATGCTGGCTCAGGCATGGGCAAACCCAGGCCCGCGAGCTGGATGCGACCCTTTGGGGTTGTTCTAGCAGCCCCTGGAGCCAGCTGCATGTTACACCTCTTGGTGGAAGGACACAGCAGCCCACAGGCCTGTAGGAATCACCCCAAGGTGTTGCATCTCTCAGTGACAGCAAGGCAAGCAAGTAAGGTGAACAGCAGAGCAGCCAACGGAGGGAAAGGGAAGGGGGAGGAGGAGGAGGCCAGGGAGAGAGCAAGTGCTGCCTCCACTGCCGAGCATGCCTTCATTCCCCTCTCCCTCCTGCCTCACACTTTCTCTCTTCCTCCCTTCACTATGCCACATGTACTCTGTACTCTCTTTCACGCACACATACACCCTTGACTCTCCTTTCTACCTTGCAGTCTGTCTTTCTCCATTTCATTATACCATGTGAAAGCTTCTCGCCCCTTGCTTTCTGACTTGTGCTCCTGCTTCTTCCCTTCTCTTCTTCCTCACACTTTCTCCTACCCCCTCCCCGTGTCAACCGCACCCTAGGCTTCCTCCCCTCCCCATGGTGACCCTCAATTTGCTCGCCTCCCCAGGCCTGGCCCACATGGCCTGGCATACGGCCCCCTCTCGTTAAAATTTGCCCATGCCTGTGCTAGATCATCAAGATATGCTAGGTTGGATATTGGAAATGCTTCAGCAGTACAGGAAAAACAGTACATTATGTGAATGTCTGAAATCTGATGACATTAGGAAAGAGTGATGGCTGTGCAACTAGGCTTGTCAAGCTTTCTCTTCTTTATAGCTTAAAAATGGAAGAAAATATACGTGTGTTTTCAGATATTCAGAATATTCAGCTTGGCTTTCCATCACTATGGATATCACCAATTTTGAACATTCCCTGTCACATAGATCTCACGATGTAATTATTCTGAGCTTCCTCAATCGCCATGTATCTCAATTCTTTAACAATTATCATTTTGTTCAATACTTGTCATTATTAACTCGTGCTTTTTTGCATAAACCCATGCCATCCCTTGAAAGCAATGCAGATCTAATTAGGTAAAAGATAGTTGTATCTAACTGTAAAATATTCAGAATACAATCCCTGCTTATTTAAAAACTTTTCACAATTTCATAGCTAGCCTTTTTTTCATATCCTGGTGCTCGGACTTCATTAACGAAGCCCAGCTCACTTTTCATCATGATAAGTGTGCTACTTCATCCTCTGAGAAATAATGCAATATGAAAGCCAAGATTTCCTGCTATAAAATATCCTATATTACAAATGCCATCTGGGATTATTTCCTTTGCACAGTAATTACTATTCAGAAAGCAAGGGTCATCTGCACTTTCAAAAAATTAACAAGCCATGCAGCACAGAAGGTATAGCAAAGTTGTGGTCTGAGAACAGGTGGGTGTCTTGGATACCTTCCAGGATCCCTCTTATAAATTAAATATACATATTAAACAGAGGTAGCTAGAGAGGACATCATTTGCGATGCTAAGTTAGCAGCACTTTTATCAGTCCTATATATTAAAATGTTGTCTTTTTCTCTCCTTAGACGGATCACATTGTCTTAGAAAATATTCCACGGGCCACATGTTTGGAAGCTGATCAGTCTCAGAAAGTCCTGCGGGCAAACATTTGTTCCTCCTCCAACCCGTATCAGAAGTGGCAGTTTGGAAATTACTATGCCGACTGAAGAGAAAGATGAGCAAGCCAGACACGAGAGCTGCTTTGCAATCCAATGAATCCCAGAATGACAGCTGTGAAACTCCTAATAGCAGCGAGTGCAAAACTGGCAGCTCACTTCCAAACCACCATTGAAACCCGTCAATTTAAAAGAAGCATATGGACAGATCAGAAGATGGAGCGAGGCCGCAGCTGATTTAATGTGTCTTGATGTTAGCCAGGTGTGTCACCTCAAGGGGCACTTGGCAGGAATCAGGGGGAGGGAGGACGGTAAAACTGACAGAAAAGAGAACTTAATTCCCATTTTTGCTAGAACTGTGGTAGCTCAGCTGCCGAAGAGTGAATCAAACAATAGGGCTCATTGAAACTATTTGTGAATCTTAGTTGTTTTTTATTGATTTGTTTTTTAAAGAGGACTGTCGAAATTACTTTTTTCGCTTTCTCTATTTCTCTTTCTCTCTGCTCAAAATATCCAATGTATCTGTGAGGATATGTTCCCAGACTTTGCATGGATACACAGAACAATGGATAATAGTGAACCATGTGGAAATGAAGGACCTCTGGAGCAAGACTTGTGCTAGAAGACCTAGCAAATGCCTACAGACGACTTGTTTTGTTAGATGTTGCTAAATGAAACTACGGATAACCGTCCTGTGGATATGGGTATTTTTATATCTCAGATCTTCCTAAAATCCATGGCCTGAGTATATGAGCTGGCAGCTGTTCATAGCAAAAGTCTGTGGTAGAAAGCCAATATTTCAAACTGCCTTAAGAAGGGTTGTTGTGAGTTTTGCAGGCTGTATGGCCATGTTCCAGAAGCATTCTTTCCTGACGTTTTGCCCACATATATGGCAGGCACCCTCAGAGGTTGTGTGTCTTTAGAAGCGTGCAAGTAGAGCTTTCATGTGGACACCTTTTAGAAACCAGGGACATGTCCAGGCCAAAATTTAGAGACCATAATTTTGTATCAGCCCTCTCTATCCTGGTTTTGACTTCATGGGATATGCACTTATCTCTGACGTTTCAAAAATAGTAATGAGTGCCCCTCAAAAAATACATTTCTTCAGGACAAATTAGCTGTAAGTACAGAAAGAGCAAGTCTTTCAACATTATATCGGGTCTCCTGCTACACCAGAAATTTGTTTCCCTTCAAACTACAAGAAAGGAGATTCCATCTGAACATTAGGAAGAACTTCCTGACTGTGAGAGCTGTTCAGCAGTGGAATTCTCTGCCCCGGAGTGTGGTGGAGGCTCCTTCTTTGGAGACTTTTAAACAGAGACTGGATGGCCATCTGTCAGGGGTGCTTTGAATGCAATGTTCCTGCTTCTTGGCAGGGGTTGGACTGGATGGCCCACAAGGTCTCTTCCAACTCTAGGATTCTCTAACTGTGTCTGCTTCTCACAGCCATTGAGTGAAATCCAGTGTTCATTCTCCTTAAAGTGTATTCATTGAAATCAGTGGGACTTAAAAGTCTTGTTCATTTTAATGGGATTGTCTTCTCAGTCCACAAAGGCAGGCTGATAGATCTGAAGCAAAAGGTTTGTCAGTTACAATCCTCCTACCTCATTGCTTTTTACTGAATGCATCCCTCACAGCGCACGTTTAAATGACAGCCAGGCTTTCATCCTCCATAATGTTTACAGCTTGTTACAAGTCTGCTTTATGTCCAAGAGGGCTCCCATATAATGTTATCCTCACATCACCTATCAACACTGACAATGTTTGACAAGCCAAACCTGCCAAAATATTGATTTGCCTAATAGATTTCACAGTCAGCTTCACTCCCAACTGTCTTGCTAATGTCTCTCTCCCTTCCCGTTGCTACCCTGGAGTCACCATCAGAAAAATTACACAGATGTTGTCTGTGGTCTGATGTTTTATCAGAAGCTTGAATTTCATTATATCCTGTGTGCTGCCATTCCATCATTTGTCATTGAGCAGGCATGGAGTGGCCATATGTCACCGTCACATTGCATTTCACATCAGAGCAGCTGCACTCTCGTTCTACATTTATGCAACGTGTTTGCTTCCGTGCTGGTTTTGTAGAAATCATCTTCTGTGTCTCATGCGGATGCCTGGCATGACAAACTGTATGGAGAAGCACACCGAGATTGTACCCATGGGCCTTTTCTTGAAGAAATGAGACTTGCTTTGGTGACTACGTTGAAAAGTTCACAATTGCATTTTGATCAAGATGACATTTTCCTGAAGCCCAGGACATTCCTTCATTCTGATCTTGCCAGAAAGAATACCTGACTGCAATTTCAGTCATAGTCTTCTCTAGTTCAGAGATACATTTTGAAATGACTTCAGATAAAATGTGCCCATCAAACTCATTCCCTAACTCAAATCTCCTTAACAGATAGGCAGGTTAGAGCACAATAGCAATTTTTTTTGCAATTTTCGGAATACATGAAAGTTTTAGCAACACGGGCCTGACTAACCATTAACAAATGTATTGCAGAAGTGGGAAGGAGGGAAATAGACATACCACTCCACTTTCTTTGTTACTCTGTACAAAAGAGAAGATCAAAAATAATGACGATGACTGGATGCCTATTCTTGGGTTCCCTTTGCTCCATATAACTTGAAAATTAAGACTTAGACAATCTCACAGGCTCCAATATTTTTTGGAATCAGAATAATGTCAAAATGGGAATTTTGTTAGATCTGCATATTTACGATGGCTAACCTGCTTCACCAAAGTAGTGTGTCTGTCTGTTTCCTTCCCTCCCTCCCACTTCTGCAATGCATTTGTCAGTGGTTGCTCAGGCTGTCCCGTGTTACCAAAAGCTTCCGTTTTTGCATTTTTCTGAACTGCAAAACAATTATTTGCTCAAAAGAAAACCATTAAAGCATACACTTTAGGATCAAATCGATTATACAAGTACATTTTGAAGTAAAATCCACATAAAAGTGAAAGGTAGTCTCAAAAGTCTGTGAAATGTTGGAAGATATAGTTACACGTGTGATTAAGCGCCCACCCCCAAAGACAATGAGATCTTAGACTGTTAATAAAATTATACTGTCCTAATCAAGAGTCTGCTCAGCTGTGGATGGCTTTAGCATCTTATGATATCCATCTTAAACACTACTTTTTCAAGTTCAGTTTGAAGGAAGAGGCCCCCAGCCTTTAATAGTTGCATGACGTACATTCAACAGGTTCAGCTATTTCATGCATGCAGATGGCAGACGTTGCACCTGCAGAATTTCTGTAATGTTGGAGTAAAAAGAGCTATTTGTTCACCATTTGACTTCAAGGAGCAAAATAAATAGTGAAGTCATTACTAATCAGAAACATAATTTCCTCTCAAATATTTAACCCCCAAAGGGATTAGAGAGAGAGAGAACCAGCACTTTTCTGTTTCTGGTTAATCAGAATGGCACATAATAGGAGGCATGTTCTCAGAAGGAAATAGCTTCAACTATGTGATCCCCCTGAGAATCGCAGACTTGCCTGTAGAACAATGGCAATTACAATACTATAATGCAGGGAGCGATATTCTCTGGGGCTCTGAAACCTAGAGGGGCAAATAAACAACTTGCACTAGTACAATGAAGTTAGTGTTTGGCTTGCACAATGCTGGACTGTTCCTTTCTTTTCTATTTAGACAATAAAGAATTGGCTTGTATGGTGAACAACAACAAAAATCCCAAACAATATTTGACCATGCCATAAATATGAAATTTACTATCGAATAAACCTGTAGCAAACTATGTTCAATTGATGGATTAGTAGTACCTGTTTTAAAAAATTGTAATTTCAGTTTTCTGCCCAACATTGCTATGTTTTGGCACACTTACTTGTGATGAAGCTTGACATCCATAGAAGACACTAACTGTATGTTTAAGCAGCCACTACACAGCTAGCAGTGAAATCCTGTCTCTTTGTAGCACAGAAAATGTGTGTCTGTGGACCTTATCCCACCACAACCTCATTTTTGCAGTTTTAATCCATTTAGGGAATGGAAAGTGATGAAGCCCATTCCATGATGCAGGGGGACTTCCTGTCTGCACCTGTCAAGCTCCGTAATGTAAATATTTAAAACAGTCTTTAAAAAGGGAGGGGGCTGGGGGAGAAGATGATCAGAAATCATCTCAGGAGCCTAGGATGCATGATATTCCATTTCTAAAGTGCCAAAAACATATTGGATGAGATTGGACATATTTGTCTGTGTTGAATTGTTTCAGTGATGTGGAGTAAAGAGTGTTCCTCACCACTTTGCTTCCACTGCATTTATTCTCAGTAGTAATCTAGGCAAAGTGGCTTATAATTGTGCTAGTATAATGAAGGGAAGCAAAGCCTTGCAAGAGGAGATTGTGGCAAAGGGGTTTATAATTACACTTGTGAAATGAAGGGAAGGAAAGCATGAGAAAGACTTATCATAGAATCATAGAGTTGGAAGAGACCTTGTGGGCCATCCAGTCCAACCCCATTCTGCCAAGAAGCAGGGAAATTGCATTCAAAGCACCCCCAACAGATGTCCATCCAGCCTCTGTTTAAAAGCCTCTAAAGAAGGAGCCTCCACCACATTCCAGGCAGAGAGTTCCACTGCTGAACAGCTCTTGCAGTTAGGGAGTTCTTCCTAATGTTCAGGTGGAATCTCCTTTCCTGTAGTTTGAAGCCATTGTTTAGCATCCTAGTCTGGCAAAGAGGGTTTAATATTCCCCTGCTTTTCACCCTAAATGGGATG
Source organism: Anolis sagrei (assembly GCF_037176765.1). Lineage (NCBI taxonomy): Eukaryota > Metazoa > Chordata > Lepidosauria > Squamata > Anolidae > Anolis > Anolis sagrei. The sequence goes on along the minus strand of NC_090021.1, from coordinate 201,975,950 downwards.
AGGTTCATAGTAATTTTGCTTTTGATATTGAAGTTTTCCCTGGTTTTAAAAAAGTAATACATAGAAGGCAGAGAAAATTATACTCCTTGTGGTAGTTTGGAATGTGGGTAACAACGGAGTGAAAATGTGTGATGAGAGAAATGTGTGATGGGAAGGCAGAACATAAAACAGGATGCTTGGGGATCAATTCCCTTTGATAAATAGATGATCTCAAGGTTCATGGGCTAAGGTCCTGTGTTTTCAAGTCATCTCTTATCATAATCTCACGAATTCTTCATAGGGTTTTATTTAGGCAAGAAATACTCAGAAATGGCTTTGTCAATTGCTTCTTCTGAAATATAGTCTACAACACCTTGTATTCACAAGGATGAGGTGCTTATTCTAACTGTAGAATTCCACCTTTTCTCCAACAGAAGTAAAAACTGGAAGATAAAGCAGCTGACAGAAAACACATTTAAACAGTACCATAATATCCATCCTTTCTCCACCAGTGATGATCACAGGTTCCAAAGGCTTTTTTCATTAATTTTTTGGAGAGATACTCTGTAGAAAACTACATAATTTTGAATTTATATTGCAGGTACAAACAGGCAAACGTAAGGTATTAGCTCACACACAATTTCATCATAAAAACTGGTCCATAAAAACTGTCACTGCAATAATAACAATACTAGATTATTATTTTTTTTCCAAAGGAGGAGTTGTCATGCACTGTTATACTCAAAAGTAAAGTTTTATTACTGATGGCCCCATTAGTTTTATGTTCTGGTAGAAATAAAGAATTTTATAATTCTATTCAATGTTTCAGATGTTTTTGAACAGAAACATGGCTTTCATTTCATTGTAATAGTTACTAAAGTTACTAGTTGCTAAAGTTACTAAAGTTACTAGTTGCCAAGGTGCCTCAAAGTGGGCTGGATCTGCATCTGAATGTATAATGAATTTCAAACTGCATTATGTGACAGTGGAGATCCGGCCAAAGACTCAAGAGAGACATCCATTTGACTTTTCTCCTACATCCATGATTCTCAGCTACTGGACTGTCAAACATTTTGGACTTCAGCTCAAAAAATCTCAGACTACTGGCCACGCACTTGGAAGACTAAACTTTAAGAAGCAGTGTCCTACACCAGCTGGGACTCTCGTGTTTTATATGCAGCAATCGTGAATTTAAATAAATCACGACAAAAAAGAATAATGTAGGGGAAAGTAAGAGAGCCTCCTTAACTTACACCTTTACTATTAATTTTCTCAGGTTTATTTTGTTCCCATTCACAACAATGCAACTGAGCAGTTTCTCTATTTTCTTTTCCTTTGGAAATAATCTGCAGTAGTCTTTTAAAGATTTTTTTATTTGTCTTTATTAGCTGAACTGTGAAGATGGAAAAAGGGGGGAAACAGTTTAAAAACCTTTAAACAAATTGGTTGAAGTGAGATACCACTGTGTAGTTCATAATCTTACATTTCCTAATTAATTTTATTTTACAAACTGGAATGGTAAAAGCTGGAGTACCTAGAATACAAATACTGTAATTAAACCAACTTGCTGATTGCACTGTGATGAAACAGTATCTGTATAATTAAATCCAAAACAGTGCTGACAGCTTTGCAAGCAGTAGTGGATGTACTTTGTCTGAAAGTTGATTACTTGGGATTACAAATGTTTGAAATGAAAAACAGTCTACTAGCAAATGTGAGGTTAATTGTATTAATGGTATTTCAGAAACTGTCTACTTCTTTTCTGTTGAAGAGCAGAGTTGTATCTTCTAGCCAAGCAGTCCGCCATAACTTAAATTGACCTACTGCCCTCAGACAAAGTAGAGGATGTCACCTCTTCATCAGTGTTAAAACAACATTAATTCCCAGGTGTAAACAGACTGCCACTTAAAGGTGTAAACTGGTCGGGATAACAAGACGGACTATGCCTTAGTGAAAATTATGCAATTGTTATAATTCTTGAGTGGCCCCAAAGACAATCGGATACATTTTGTACAAGAGACCACATTTCACAGTTATATAACCTATTAAAACAGAGAACATAATAATTGCAGCATCATGGTTTATATTGTATTGTAATGGTATTTTCAACTCTGTGTGTCAGAAAATCACCAGAATGGGCAGTAGTGTTGATTAATCTGGATGCTTTTGGAAGATTACCAGTAGTTTACAGCCGTCTCTTTCCTCAACTGCAGTGCCAAAAATGGAAATCAACTGATGCTAAATTTATCATATTGCTGATTTGAGCTTACATGTACTTGTTATTTCAGAATGAAGCATAAATGTTTACTTTTTTAAAGCATATAGTTGAATTACGTATACCAGTGTCAAGACAGGTAAAATTAATGTTTGCTACATCCCACTGACAGATATAGGCTTGAAGGTAGCCATAACTAATTCATTCTATTGGCTTCACTCAGAGATACAACCCAAATGTACATATGTCTACACAGAAGAAAGTCCCATTGTAATAAGAGGACCTTATTTCAAATAAGATTGCAACCCAATCCTATGCATATTTTCTTGGAAGTAAATCTTCAAATAGTCAATGGGACTTATTCCCCAGTAGTAAGGATTATATCCTTAGTCATTTTTAGCTGGTTCAAAGCCACAAAAAAGAATGGATAGCTTGATATTACAGGTATAAGAATATCTGGTGTGGTAGTGAGTAGGAAGAGAGGAATTGCAGCATGCCGATCGAATTCTCTGCCTCAGTTTTATGAATGCATCATGGATTCAAATTCATCAATTCTCTGTTTAGTGTTTCCTTTCCGGATCTTCCGATAAGATATTGTATTGTACCGAGAATAGCTGTGCCTGGAGATATCATTTTTTCTCAGCGTGCCTGTCAGCTCATCAGGTTTCTCAGTCTGAACATTACAGCTGGGGTGGATAGGAAGAAATTCTTTGCTGTTGTTTTCCTGCCCTTTTTTATGAGAATCCTCATTATTTTCTTTCAATACGCCTCCTCCTTCTGTACCAACTGCCTCTTTCACTGCTGCATTCTCATTGGCTTTTGATTGCTCTCCTTCTTTAGTTTTCTCCAAGGGCTCACCCAACTGCACTTCCTTTTTTTCTTCCTGTTCTTCCTCTGCCATGTTGTCAAAGTTTTCACCCTGACAGAGCTGGGCATCCCATTCTTCCTCCTCAGGTATGTCCTGTTCTTTGGAGCTTGCTGGATAGTTTTCCTGACAGGGTCCTGTAACAAATAACCAAGAGAAGATTAGAGCTATTACTAATGTAGTGTCTAGGGAAAATGTCCAACCACAGAACAGACACAGAACATATATATATGTGGAATCAATCTGCACAATTGCATGTATCCATTGGAAATACGGTGGCGGAGTGGGTTAAACCCTTGTGCTGTCTGAATTGCTGACCTGAAGACCTGAAGGTCGGTGGTTCAAAATCCTAACAGATGTTTTGGACTTCAACTCCCCAAAATCCTAAAGCATGGGATTAAAACAGAGTGGGGCTGTTAATGTTGTGCTTTGACACCGAATTAATGCACGTGAAGTCCAAAGGAGGTTCCTATAAAGCAGTGGTTCCCAACCTGTGAGTCCCTAGATGTTTTGGACTTCAACTCCCAAAAATCCTAACAGCTGGTAAACTGGCTAGGATTTCTGGGGGTTGTAGGCCAAAACACCTAGGGACCCACAGGTTGAGAAGCACTGCTATAAGGTCAATAGCTCCGAAGTCCAAAATTATTTAGACACTCACACACCTGCTTTTGGGGAATAAAGAGCACCAAGATAATATGTGTAAAGCTCTTCAAGAAATCTAATGTAGGGGCAGCCAATCCATTTGTGCATCTTGCATGTTGACCAAGTACCAGGGTCACTGCTACACAATACCTAGTTATAAATAGCTGCCGTCATTGTGATAATCAGTCCCAAAATACCTATGGTGCAGGTTTTCACAGGAATACCAAAAATGAGACTAAAATATGTTATTTGTCCAATATAAAGAACAATATATTTTCTATTCCTATAGGGCAGCCATTCCATAGAAAAGGCCATCCAGCTGATTTTTCCAAAGCACTGCTAAATTGAACATATTCCATCTCATTTATATTCCAAATTATTAAGAAGACCATCTCGAAATCATATTCCACATTGCAAACAGTATGCACTCAGCTGGTGCACATCTACACCCCTCCAGTCTTCTAGTTACACCTCCCATTTGCTAATGACAGAAGCAGATGCAAAATTCTCCCTTGACCTCCATCTTTACTGCTGCTACCTTCCCCGGTGCTTACAAGGTTCCTCACAGCCTTCCCTACATCCACACAACTACCTCACAACTCTCAGTTATCCTGCATCTTTCTCTACGTCTTCCTAAGGCACAGAGTTTCTCTCAATCTCTCTCTCTCACACACACACACATGTGGACACCTTTCCCAAGCTTAGTAGATAAGAAAGGGAGGGTCCTTGGTGCTGTGAGGGCGACCACGTCGGCTCCAGACCCTTGCCCGTCTTGGCTAATTAAATCGGCCAGAGTGGGGTTGGTAGATTTATTTGTGTTGATTATTAATGCATCTCTGGAGCAGGGGGTTTTTCTCAACTGAAACAAGCGGTGGTTAGTCAACTCCTTAAAAAGGTTTCCCTTGACTCCACGGTGCTGAACAACTTCAGGCCGATCTCCAACCTCCCTTTTTTGGGCAAGGTGCTGGAGCGGGTGGTCACCTTCCAGCTCCAGGGTTTTCTAGATGACATCAACTACCTAGATCAGTCACAGTCTGGCTTCAGGCCTGACCAAGGCACCGAGATGGCCTTGGTCGCCTTGGTGGATGACCTCCGCAGAGAGCTGGACAGGGGGAGTGTGACCCTGCTGGTCCTCTTGGACATCTCAGCGGCTTTCGATACCATCGATCATGGTATCCTTCTGGGACGACTCTCTGGGATGGGTCTCGGGGGCACGGTTCTGTCATGGCTTCGGTCCTTCCTGGAGGGTCGATCCCAGATGGTGAAGCTGGGAGATGCCTGCTCAGACCCCTGGCCTTTGACCTGTGGGGTCCCGCAAGGCTCTATTCTGTCTCCCATGCTTTTTAACATCTACATGAAACCACTGGGAGAGGTCATCCGGAGTTTTGGAGTTAGGTGTCATCTCTACGCAGATGACACACAACTCTACTACTCATTTCCACCCAATTCCAAGGAGGCCCCTCGAGTGCTGGATGAGTGCCTGGCCGCTGTGGCTATCTGGATGAGGAAGAACAAGCTGAAGATCAATCCCGACAAGACAGAGGTCCTCCTGGTCAATCGTAAACCGGATCAGGGTATAGGGTGGCAACCTGTGCTGGATGGGGTTACACTCCCCCTGAAGTCACAGGTCCGCAGTTTGGGTGTCCTCCTGGATTCATCACTTACGCTTGAGGCTCAGGCGTCGGTGGTGTCCAGGAGGGCTTTTGCACAGCTAAGACTTGGTTGATTTGGTCGGGGTGGTCCATGCCTTGGTCACCTCTCGATTGGATTACTGTAATGCGCTCTACGTGGGGCTGCACTTGAAAATGGCTCAGAAATTCCAACTGGTTCAACCGGCGGCAGCCAGGATGTTAACTGGCGCTCCTTACAGAGAGAGGTCAACCCTCCTGTTTAAGGAGCTCCATTGGCTGCCATTTACCTACCGAGCCCAATTCAAGGTGCAGGTGCTTACCTCCAAAGTCCTAAACGGTTTGGGACCTGCCTACCTGCGTGGCCTTCATCTCTGTCTACGAACCCACGCACTCACTTCGTTCATCCGGAGAGGCCCTGCTCGCGATCCCACCTGCGTCGCAGGCGCGTTTGGTGGGGATGAGGGACAGGGCCTTCTCTGTGGTTGCCCCCCTCTTTGGAACACCCTCCCCAAAGACATTAGACTAGCACCCACGTTGGCAGTCTTTAGGAAGAACTTGAAGACTTGGTTATTCCGATGTGCCTTCCCAGAATAGGATAATCTCCAGCACTCTGTCCCAGAAGCACTTTATTAGAGTTTAATACTCTCTGCACATTGCACTTGCCCAGAACTCCAACATACCACCTCACACACCCAGCACTTTTAACCTGTACCCATCATTGGCCCGGCCCTGATTTTATTGTGTAATAGTGTAATGTTTTGTGGTGTTATTGCTTATGTTTTTAATTTGCTTGCATTGTTATTGTTTGTTGTTGCTGTGTTGAGGCCTTGGCCTTTGTAAGCCGCATCGAGTCCTTCAGGAGATGCTAGCGGGGTACAAATAAAGTTTAATAATAATAATAATAATAATAATAATAATAATAATAATAATGGACAGTTGCCTTGTTAGAGTCTGCAAGGTCTAGAGCCAGTAGACACCAGACTTGAGCTATAAAGTGCCACATTAATACAAATTAATATAGTAAATTTATGGACAGTAAAGGTTTAGGATAAAGGCACTGTGGGCAGGGGATGCACAACACTTTGTTGTGTCTGGGTTTATTCAGATATTTCCAATGTCTGTTCTGCCAAAAGACAATAATGTTATTGTCTGACCACCTGACTAGTATCCTGTAAGACTTCCATAATGGTGACAACAACAACAATAATGAGACAACATGACTCTAAGGTTTTAACAATGGCAATAATGTACACAGCAGCTCTAAATAGTGGTAATAGCAGAAATAGTAGGATTCCTACAGAACAGAGAGGTTTTTGTCTAATGTTGTCCCATTTGTTTTTTTGCTGAAGGATTCATTCAGACATTCATAGGACTAGAAATGAAAGCAATGCTTCCCCTTTCAGCTTTCCTTGTCAGTTCGGCAATACAGAGAATGGCCACAATTCACAACAACTACGATGAGTTTTTGATTTTGTGCATTATATCTTTTCTGTTTCATAGATGGATGGAGAGATGTGGTTGGAGCATCAATTGTTCCATTCTGAAAATCTCTTCTGAAGTCCAAGGATGGGACTCATGCAGCCCTCTGGGTCTTGTCTGAGCTACAGCTTCCTTCCTATCGGCTCTCTTGGCCTTGCAGTCTAGAAATATCTAGAGGGCCACTTGCTCTCCACTTCTGGTCTCACACATTATGGAAGTCTCTATTCCACCTGTTGTTTGCGGAAATCTTTCCCACTGAAGGAACCTGTTCTGCCTTGTTTTGAAAAGCAAGGTAGTATGATTGAGGATTTGCTGTTTTTATTTGTGGCATGTGTACAAAGCACACAATTGTCCTATAGCAGCCTTCATGCAGCTGTTGTCATCCAAGGGTGTTATATTACTACCTTGATAATCTTAGCTAGCAATACTCATTGGCTGTAAGAGGAATCACGTAGCCTTCCAATTATTGTTGGACTACAAACTCACAGCGTTCCTTAGCAATGCCTATGCCAGATAGGGCTGGGACTTGTAGTTCAGTTGGAAGGGATGGAAGCTGTAGACCAACACATCTGGAAGGTATCAAATTGGTGAATACTGGCCACATTATCACAGTTCCACAACATTTGTAGAGCTCGAAAATTCCTACCTGTACTTTCCAACCTCAATAATGATGGCCAGAATTCACTGAGTCAGTTATGAATGCATAATGTAGAGTTATGCATTGATGATTGTTTCATCTTCACAATCCCTATACATTCCCTAGTTAGAAACTATACTTTCTCATTCTAACCTCAGCAATAAATCTACAAAATATCTGGAGTATAATACACGGAAGAGATAAAATCCTTCCTAAAGCAACATTTTAAAATAATATTAAGAGAAATGAATTATATTCACATTGCTTTGCTTTTAAAGCAGAAATAACCTTTTAATTGCTTAAACCATTATGTGTATATGTATTTTAAAGTAACATGTATACCTTTTACTTTGTCCATTGAAAACAGATCACTATTTTGATGCTGGCTAATTCAACGAACTACCTAACAACTTAAGTGAATGCAAAAAAAATAATGAATAATCAGTCAGAAAAGACAACACTAGGAATTCACTCTCATGGATACATTTCACTCATTCATTTGTTTGACTCTTTATGAAATATATTATCCTCAAGAGGCTATGAAAATGGCCAGGCAGAAAATGGCAAGGAAGCAAAAAAAAATGGTTTATTCTACTATCTGTATAGAATGAATCAGAAAACATTTAAGATCTGGCATTAATGTTCGACTACAGAATTTGAAACTTGGATAAAGTACCACTTTTTGCCCTTCTATAGCACTGGATAATAATGGTTTTTGACATCTGGTTACACTACAGCTAAATGTATAGAGTGATCTGCCAGGTCTTGTTATGCAAAATGTAATAATGCAATCTATATATTGTGGAATTGCATAGTTAGCAAGCACTCTAGGTGAGAGAAGACTCTTTTAATAAATATATCTTTTTCCATTGAAAGCCTAAGGTAAAGATGGGGCATCAGATTTTTTTCAATCAGTTTAGAGAGGTGAGACATGCTTTCACCTGTCTAAGACATCTGAAGAAAAAGGTTTATGAATAAAAGGAATTGTAGCTTACTCTGGACAAAGGCAACACAGCTGATAATACTGAACTGTTCACTGTATCTGAACAGGAACACCCAGAGCATGTTTAATTAAGAAACTAAAGCATCTAAAGCTTCTTTGTGGGAATACGATAACTTTTTATTTGAGATCTCTCTGTTTTTCAAGGTGCCCATACCCACAAATGAAATGCTGTAGTTGTCTCTGTCCCTAAACTCCATCAGACCTCCGTCAAAAAACTTACTTGCCTATCATCCAGCCGCTGCCTTTGCTGTTTCCCTAAGGTCTTTTGCCAAAACTGGAGTGCATTGTATTCATAAGCATGGTAAACCAAAGGTCTTGCTCTTGGTTAAATATTGTCATGCTCTCATTTGGTGTGTTCAATTGCTATCTTTATTTATATTTCTCCTATCAAATAAGACATTGGTTCAAAAGGATAAACATCAGTTTTGTCCCTCTTGCTTAATTCATTACACAAGCTATCTCTGGGGAATCCAAAGAAAAAGGAAGGTAAATGACAAATGTGCCTAACATACATATGCATAAGCTATCCAAACATTGACTCCCCTGTGTACTGTAAATGTTCTTGACAGCTGGGTGACTATGCCGAAGATACTAGAAAATAAATCCTTGAGTGGATCACCAAGCTTGAGATAACTTTCTACAACTATTTTGTTTTTCTGCAAAGTTGAGAACCTTCTGTACAACTTGCCACAAGATTATACATGATTAGGCATTATACAAGATTATACATTATAATCTTGCTAAAAGATTATATGACTTGTTACAAGATTATACATGAATTAACTGTCAAGTTTTTTTCTCAACTAGTTCCTTCACATGGATCATTCTGTACTTGCTCAACTAATAAATGTTACACATCGTAACTCAATAGTAATCTTTATCCCATCAAAGCTATCATTGTCAATTAACAGTGGAAGGATGATGCTCTATGACCTTATGACCTTATGACTGGTCAGTTAGGGATGGCTTCAGCATGTTATGATAGTGCATTCTACTTTCAATAAAAGTGACTTTAAAACATTTCAGATCAACCAAGGGAAGTCATGCTACCCCGCTATTCTGCCTTGGTCAGACCACATCTGGAATACTGTGTCCAATTGTGGGCACTACAATAGAAGGGAGATGTTGACAAGCTGGAATATGTCCAGAGGAAGGTGATTAAAATGTTCAAGTATGTGGAGAACAAGCCCTATAAGGAGCGACTTAAAGAGCTGGGCATGTTTAGCTTGAAGAAGAGAAGACTGAGAGGAGACATGATAGCCATGTATAAATATGTGAGAGGAAGTCATAGGGAGGAGGGAGTAAGCTTGTTTTCTGCTGCCCTGGAGACTAGGACGCGAAACAATGGCCTCAAACTACAAGAAAGGAGATTCCATCTGAACATGAGGAAGAATTTCCTGACTGTGAGAGCTGTTCAGCAGTGGAGGCTCCTTTGGAGGCTTTTAAACAGAGGCTGGATGGCCATCTGTGCTTTGAATGCAATTTTCTTGCTTCTTGGCAGGGGGTTGGACTAGATAGCCCACGAGGTCTCTTCCAACTCTATGATTCAACTTCTATGATTCTAAGAAATCTCTCAGGATCTGTGCACTGTAAACCAATCTAGATTACAGATCCATACACAAAGCCCCCAAACTCAAATACGCGATTTACACAAAATAATCCAAAGATACAGCATGACACGGTGTTGCAATCACCAAAGCTATCTATATGCATAGTTTGCTTTGTTAACTCATCTTCCAGAGCTGATGGGATCAATAATGCCGGCCCAGTATAGGGTAAACCCATTGGTAGTCAGATCACTCATACAAACAAAATATCAAATCTCTGCACAAATCCTAAAAAGTAGGCATAAAATGAGTAAAATTAAACCAGGCCTGCCACTTCTTCTCCTGAGAATGTACAATCGCTTACAATCTTGTGGTCCTTAGTGCTTGTCATAAACTCCATAACAAGGAGGACTGGATGGAGTTGAGCTCCCACAAGACTAGGCTAGGAAATTTATCCTCCCCGCAAAATGATTTGACAAAATTGGACCACTAAGACTCCAATATAGTTTAATCTCCTCATACATGATCAATCACAAGTGTATTCAGCGATGACACAATAAGGAATATAAAGACAGCTCCTATCATTGGGCCACAATAGGTTGGAAGTGAACTTGCTTCCAACTTGGGAATAAGCTACACTGAACATGCAAAGGAAAGTAAAATGAGCACATTTTACTGATAAGAACAATCATATACGTAAAGGTTTTCCTTTGACATGTCCGACTGGGGGTGGTGGTGCTCATCTCTATTTCTACGCCGAAGAGCCAGCATTGTCTGTAGACACCTCCAAGGTCATATGGCCAGCATGACTGAATGGAGTACCATTACCTTCCCGCCAGAGCAGTACCTATTGATCTACTCACATTTGCACGTTTTCGAACTGCTAGGTTCGCAGAAGCTAGGGCTAACAGCGGGAGCTCATGCTGCTCCCCAGATTTGAACCTGTGACCTTTCAGTTAACAAGTTTAGCAGTTCAGCAGTTTAACCCACTGCGCCACTGGGGCTCCAAAGAGTCATATGTGTAAGGATATTTGCAATAGTCATGATGGAGAAAGTATTTTGCCCTTCCATGTTACCACACATATACCTGTGGTTCTTTGTGGTTGCCAATATGCTTCAAGGTGCTTGTGTTGATATACAGAGTCCTACATGGCTTAGGACTGGATATCTGCCAGAGTCCTTTTCCTCTTATATCTTCCCTAACAGTGCTGCTCCTGCCAGAGATTTGCAATGTGGCAACCCAAGATAGGCTGCTCTTGTGACAGCCATTTCAGCTGTGGATTTCCCTCTTCCCCCTCCTATGACATGGATACAAGTCTTCTAAATGTTCAGCATCACCCTGGTTTCCATCAGTTTCTGGGTTGCTGAGTTTTTGAAGTAAGTTTTCAACTGATATGTGACCTCCTCTTCTGCATTTTTACTGTGCACTCCTAGTGTTCTTACTAAAACATTGAAGGCTGGTAGTTCAGACATGAATAGAATAGAGAATCCACTCTGGATTGTAGTTTGAACTACAAGGAAAACATCCAAAGTGGTAAATCTATGTGGAGATGGAATAAAACTCTGTGGACAGTTGTTTTAAAGTATGGATTTTAAAATCATTGCCCTAATGACAATCACATCTTTGACATTGGAGTGATCTCTCTATTTACTGCTTCATTGACTCAAAGCTATCAGCTTCTACTGGTCAGCAACTTGGAGAGATATGTGGCCCAATGATGCTTCTAACCCACTCCCTTCCTCCAACTCATGGTCCATGAACCACTACAAAACAAAATTAATTGACAATTTTCTTCTTTGAAATAATAAGCAAAGCAAACATTTCCTGACAAAGATGCAGGCAATAACTTGTTTAAAGAGCGTTTCCTGATTTGCTGCTGAATATTGACAAGCATGTTCTAATTGTTTAAAAGGTCTTTTACTGGTTTGCTGTCATGTCAATGGCCCACAAGCTAAGTCTTTCCCATCTAGGCGGAGAGGGAGACCTAATGTTCAGCATTGCTAAATATTGGGCTATCTGTTGAACTTAAATTTCTGATTCAAATTTTCTGCTGTTGTTGATTTTCTCACAGAGTTTTTATACTAGGTTATACAGAGCTATCTGACAGGGCTCTAAACACAAGGCTGTATCAGTCTAAAAGAAGAAAATACAAGAGAGTCTGGATGCTGTATTTAAGAAGGCAAGCCACAGTAATTCATTGTATCTGATCAGTTCTTTCAATGGAAAACTATCATGCAGGATGTATATCTTCTAGATATGGGTGACAGCGAAGGGATCCACATCACCTGCTGCGCTGCTTTCCCCATTACATGGTGGAAAGTGTTACAACCTTCCCAATGATAAGCATCCTAGCATGCTACCAGGATGCTTCCAGGATGCTTCCTTGATGGAGTCCTGCTAGAAGTAGCCTTATGTCATGTGATAGCATCCAGCAGGCTCCATCAAGGAAGCATCCTGGAAGTATCCTAGGATGCTTCCCAAAGACTGTGATGAAGTGGTAAGTCCAGAGGGGGGGGGGGGGGGTGACCAAAATTATCAAAGGTTTGGAACCAAGCCATATGAGGAGTGGCTTGGAGGGCTGGTGTGTTTCGCTTGGAGAAAAGAAGGCTGAGAGGGAACATGGTCATGCTTAAATACTTGAAAAGATGTCACATGGGGGGGGGGGCTTGTTTTCCGCTACTCTGGGGACTAGTAGGACACAGCAACAGATTCAAATTCCTAGAAAAGGGTTTCCACCTGAACATTGGGAAGACCTTCCTGACAATGTGTTGTCAAAGCAGCCAGGCTTTGAAGCTGCAAGCTATTCAATGGTAATCTGTCCAATTGCAAAATTCACACCTGCCTCAAACAGACAAGAGTTCTTTCTCCCACCCTGGGCATTCCCCAGATATATAAATACCATTTGCCTAGTTTCCAACAGACCTCACCACCTCTGAGGGTTCCTGCCATAGATGTGGGCTAAACGTCAGGAGAGAATGGTTCTGGAATATATCCATACAGCCCAGGAAACTCACAGCAACCCAACTTCCTGACAATTAGAGCTGTTCAGCAGAATATGCCGCCTTGGTGAGTGGTGGTGTCTCCTTCTGTAGAGGTGTTTAAGCAGAGGCTGAATAGTCATCTGTCAGGAGTGTTCAACTGTATTTTACTACTTAGCAGGGGGTTTGGCTGCATGGCTCTTGTGGTCTCTTTCAACTCTGTGGATTCTTTTACTCTATTCCATACAATACTTATTTTTATTTTGCAATAGCTTCCAGTTACTTGCTGGATTAATTGCACAAGACTAATGGATGGCTATTGTTTATTGATTTCCTTTGGAAGATTTTAAAAAAGAAAATGAAAAGGAATAGAGAAAGTTTCTGTAATAAAGTTATATTACTATTGCTGCTACTACTACCACTGTTACTCAAGAATGACAATGCAGACATTCTTCTTGCCTTACCCAAAGATAGTACACTGCACCCTTGTCATACACAGCTCTTCTTTGGATTAATTGGTGATTCAACTATAAGACAAAACGTTTCATATAACTTTTTGCCTGTGGTATCTTTAGAATTAATTAGGTTAAACTGAGAAGGTAATAAAAAATGTCTGTAATTTTGAGATCAAGTGCCTTAGCCTTAGATCTGGAGTAGAGGCAGAGCTGGAAAGGATGTCAAATATTGCTTAATACGTTTTATTGTGTAGCTCAACTTAGATGTAGATATGCAGTGTTGGGGAGATCCCATTTTTCATTTGCTGATGTACAGAAATGAAACGAGGAGAGAAAACTGAGACATTTTAAAAGAAGCAGAAAAAGTGGGACAACAGAAGATTAATAAGGACTGTCTCTCCAGCTGGACTCTCCCTCCCCTGCTAAACTGCAACTCTCAGCACTCTCACCAGTGAATATGCTGGCTAGGGTTGTTGGGATGTGCAGTCCACCAACCTCTGGAAGGCTGCTTGATTCCCATTCCCTCCTAACACAATGGAGCTTGTATCTCTATAATGACCTCATCACACTAGAGAAAGAATCCACTTTAAATCCAGTTTCTGCCTCCTGCAGAATTCTGGGGTTTGGAGTTTAGGGAGGAGCCTTTAACAGCCTCACTAAACTACAAACCTCAGAAATCTGCCAGAGGCAGAAACCGGCAAATATCTTGCTCCTCCTAAGTCATTATTCCTTTTTTTCTGTTTCTTCCTCCTCTCCCACTTTCCAAATATTAGCATTCGGGTTGTTTTACCTTGTTAGGACTCCTGAAAATGCCATCCGCACCATGTTTGAATGGATCATTTAGTTGAAAGGGTTTACTTGTTCTTTGTGCATCTATCCCGAAGAAAAGTTATGGAGAACTCAAACGCTTGTTTGCAATTTTTGTGCAATTTGACTTGGTCCTAGCAAAAGCATTATTCAATCTGTACCATTTAGATTTTCAGCTTGTAGCTTTTAGAAATTAAGGTAAAGGAAGCAAACAAGGAAATATATGGCTAGCTAAATAGAGTAATGTAATGTTGGGAAAGCAGATAAACAGCCTCTGTTGTGGGACGAGTCATCATTCCCATTCTCTATGAATCAGTCATGGAAGGTTTCATTATCCCTGTAAAGATGCTAATTATCTCAGGAGAATATTTCCCCATTTTAGTTCTGTGTCCATGTAACAGTTCTGCTCTTCTACATCAAAATCCACCTGAAGCCAAATTTCTAGTGATAGGCTAAGTGTAACTTCAGTTGATTCCAATGTGAAAGATTTATGTTTAAACACCCAATTAGAGTAATTTGGACTGCTTAGCACTTAACACTGGCAAAACTGTACATATACTTTGAAAAATACATAATGTTTCGATCTAATTACACACGTCCACAATAATCAGCTACAGTTCTCACCTTCTCCAGATTCTTCTTCCCAGTCTCTCCTTTCCTGTGCAAAGCTGTCAATATTTTTCTCCTTGAATCCCTCTGGCTTTCCTTCAGAAGACAAGAGAGTATAAAAATGCCAGCTCCTAAAAAGTGATTAGTGATTACACAGCTGTAGTTACTAATCTTTCCAGCCACATAATGCAAGTTAAATCTCTGTGCCTGGAGTTATCCTTTAAGTTAGATTTTCATCTTGAGCCACTTACAGTAGAAATCCATGTTACAAACAGTCCATAGATTGTCATCCAATTAAACTCGTTTTGGAGGCACGCTAAGTACTTAGAAGAAAATTCAATTAAAATTAATAGAACATCCAAGCCTTGGGCACAATCCAGCCCAAATTAAGCCTCTTGAAATCATGTTGATTTCAGGCACTGAACTGAGCATATGCTCCAGTCTTTCCCATTTCAAGTGAATCAGAATTAAAATGTCAGTGTGTAAATGTTGCTAGACTGTGTTTGAGTAAAGCTGTATTTAGTTTTAAAAATATCAGTTTTGATAGTTGAAAGGAGTTCTTTTTACATCCTCAAATGTTAACCAATCTTATTCACAAAGAATGAATTTATAATATTACAAATGGAAATTAAAACATAAAAGAACTTTTAGAATGATGCGTTAATTTTTTGGTATATCAGAAAACATTTTTTTTAATCTGATTTTGTTCCCATGGTAAAAATAATGCATGCATTTTTTTTACCTTGTTGCTCCTTCAGCCCAACGGTATCCTCATATGTGGAGATGTCACATGCTTCGTAGACTGAATTCTCCACAAAGTGCCCGACTCCTCCTTGGTTTTCTTGTGTAAGTAGCAAAGCAGGCTGAGATGCCACAGAGTCATAAGGAAATATCTCAACAGAATTTGCTATCTGGTCAATAATATCAATAACCTGGAGCTGAGGTTTCTCCGGGGACACATTCCCATTATATTCAGACATGCCGGTTGGAACGTGGACATCTTCTGTCATGATGTCTGTCATTCAACTGGAGAGATGTATCCGGTTTTGACTTGATCTCCTATACACTCTGCTTTGTAAAAAAAATTATATACTTTTGTTTAAATTGGTCAATATAGCTGCGATCAGTCAATGACCTTCCCGTCTCCTAAGGTTTTGTGTAGCCAAAACAGAGAAGAGAGTTAACAATGTCAGGATTTGTCTCCGCTTTGCCAGCGTTCCCATTCCAGGAAGCCAATCCAATCAGCGGCTTTCTTGTGACAAGAAGTCTTACCGTTGCATAATAAAATGCACCATTTCCATTTACATAAACAAACAATCTACAAGCAACAAAGCTTTTTGTGCTGGCATGCAGAGCAGGGCTTTCAGCATGTCAGCCCAACGCTAATAAACAGAGATTGTTGTCCTGATCCCATAAAGGCTCTTTGTCTGCTGGCCTTGTAACAGGAGTGGTGATTGTTCTCAATCTTTAAGCCACAGTGAGTGACCACCTTGAGTCCCATTAGCTGCGTGTAACCAGCTTAACATTCCCAAACAGGTTAGATGTTCTGGTTAAACCTCTCGGTAGTCAAACAAAGAGTTCGTTTGAAATGTGTGGAAGAATAAAAGTGGCCATGGTAGTGGATGTGTGTGTTAATCTCACATGTGATGGTGCCATTTTCTTTCCTGATTCTGGGAAATTATTTCTCTCGCACTTGTACCCCTTTATGTCGTTCCATTTTTAACCAATCCAAAAGGCCTAGAGATGATAACTTGTTTGTAAACAATAAATTAATGGACAGCAATTAAAAGATAGAGGTCAAATGCTTTACAGTGTGCAGAGCCTGTGTTTTCAATGATGGCTCAAATGGAAAGATTTCAAACCACTTCAGCAGAAAAATGTGGCAAATGGCAATTAACCCAGAAAGAGGCATTTGTTACTCAGAAATGGATTGTGGGGTGAGTTTTTACACACTTACCTCTGTAGTTACTTGACTTCCACACTTCTTAATCCTAATGGAAAATACTTTGGTTTATTAAGGGTAATATGTGATAAAATGAAAATCATGTGTAGTTTACATTTGACCAGTCCACACAATCTTGCCACGCAGATGATCAATACAGAACAAGAAGTTTACTCTTTATAAAGTAGAACAACATATGAACAGTTGCATTGACTCACAAAACGTCCTTTAAGAGAGAGATTCAAACTGTCTTTTCTGTGACCATGTGAGGAACCTTCCTTCAGCAGCTCAAAAGCAAATCAAACTGTCTCTTTCGGCAAACTCCTACACAGCTAGGAGTATTCAACTGTTCCAAAAAGTCCCAGGCTCAGCTAGCTTCTGGGTGTGGCCCATCCAATCAGCTTCCTGCCTTGCATTTTCAGTTAAGACACACCAACTGATTTTTAGATGCTCCAATATACAGGGTTAGTCAAAATGCATAGGCCAATAAGCCATTCAATTGAATGGCTTATTGGCCTATGCATTTTGACTAACCCTGTAATTTACATGGGAGAATTTATAAGCAAGGTTGCCAAAGGAAGCTCTTTCTCGTGTTACTGGGCCACTTGGTAAGGGGCAACACCTGTGGTAACCAAGTGGAGTATAGTGAATACACTCTTGAGCTTTAGTCTGACCTTTATAGGAACTCTCCAAGGAGCTGAACCCATTTGGGTTCGGGTTCAACACCTTGAATAGCTTCTTATGTTTTTGAGTAAAATAGATTCACCAACATGAAAACCATCAACTGCACTGGGAACTTCAAACATTGGAGCTGAACATGTTATACATTGAGTACCTCAAGATCTCATCCACAGAACAAAAGTGGTGAAGCTCAAGGGGTCCAGCAACTTAATTCCTTCAAAAAAGCTAAACTACTAGTCTGACTGTAACAGGAATTGTTTCTCTGCTCTGAGATTATTGTTTCTATGTTTTGACTCCATCACCAGGACAGCATCCCGAGATACACAGGGCAGTAAGGTGAGGTTTTCAATGACATTGTTGTCCATGTAGACAGAATATGTGTTGTGTACCCCTGTCACAAGGTTTTCCTGGTAAGATTTGCTCAGAGGAAGCTGCCCCTTTGCTTTCATTTGAGGCTGAGAAACTTCCACACAGCTGAATAAAATCCCACAATATCTGCTTTGAACTGGGTTATCTGAGTCCACACTGCCATATAATCCAGTTCAAAGCAGATACTGTGGGATTTTATTCACCTGTATGGAAGGGGCCTAAGACAGCCTCCCTGAGCCGCCTCCTGGAGCCCAACTGCTACCTCCCTTCCTTTGTGTTGTTCTTGTCTTTGCCATCTTTGAGAATGTTGATTTACCTTGGTGCCACATTTTTCCCTTTTCTCCTCACCCTAGCCCTATTAAAAGATGCACACAGGACTGCAGTGCATTTCAAGAGCTTGGCAGCCCATGATCTCTGTGACCACTAAATACAAGAGACTAATTCTAGAGTTTCCAATTATGTTAGCACTGAATTGGAAGTGCACATTCAAAAGGAGAGTGAATCAGGCTGCTCTAGCCTGGCACTTGGTATGCCACGAGACTTATAAAGCCTTGATGAATAGAGGCACCCAATGAAAGTTGTACATGTCTGACTGCAATCACTGAATGCCAGGAAAGGGAAAGCTTTAGGAAAGTGTATGTCATGAAGAGAAGCAGCATGGTCTGAAGTCATGTGGTATAACGAGTTCTCTCTAGCTGAAATGGGTCTGGAAGAAGGCCTGGGAGACCCACATTTCCTAATTTCAACTACAACACCATGCTGAGCTAGAATGGTAAAAACAAATTCCTGTCCGCAACTGCTGAGAAAACATATGTATTCTGAAGAGAAACCATTACTGAAGGTAACAATTGAAATGGGGGAATGCATCCATTTTGCATGTTTAGAAATAAGCCACAAGTTGATAGTGCAAGGTGGGATGGTGGGTAACCCCTTCCTCCTCCATTATCATTGCATTTCCCTCTGAATCAGACACAATGGATCTGAAGAGGAGATCCTTCAGTCACTGTGAAGGGTCAAACCATTCGGAGCCCAATGGTTCCAAAATCTAAATGTGGCAGTGGCTCTTCACACCTAGATAGTTGGTATACCTGCCCACATTTCACATACTTATAGCATACCAACACACTAGAGGGAAAAAACCCACTTAAAATCCGGTTTCTGCCTCTTGCAGAATTCTGGGGTTTGTAGTTTAGGAAGGAGCCTTTAACAGCCTCACTAAACTACAAACCCCAGGATTTTGCAGGAGGCAGAAACCGGATTTTAAGTGGATTTTTTCTCTAGTGTGATGAACTAGACAGGGCTAAGGTAAAAGAATAAATAAGTGCAATATGACTGGAATTTGGGAGATTCAGATTGATGACTCCACAGAGCCATGAAATTCCCAAGTTTGCCATGCTCTCTTGTCTTGATCTAGCTCATACAGTTCCTGTGAGAATAAAGAAAAGAGATAAAACATGCAATATGCTTCACCCAGAGCTCTTTGGAGGCAAAGCAAGATATAACGCATGGTTGGGAGACTTCTTTTTAGTCCAAGGGCCATATTCAATTTCAAAAACATTACTGAAGGATGCATTTCAGTAGTGCGAAATGCCCAAATAAATATGTTCATTTGTTTCTTAAAGCTGTTGCTAAGACTTACAAGAGGCATTTATATGATGAGGAAAACTGTGACCCCTTCTACACTGCCATCCAGATTATCTGCTTTGAACAAGATTATATGGAGGGTCAGATTTGTTCCCAGGCAGGACCAAAGTTTCTTCCTACCTGCTATAATGATAACTATCATTTTACAGTCGACTCTTGCACAAGTGAAATCAAAATAATTTCGTCTAACCAAAGTGTGAAAAGGGATATATATAGGCCAAGCAGGTAAAACATGCTTCTTAGATCCAGTGTATTTCTTCAGATCTGTTTCCAAGCCATTTTTGCTATTGGTAGCTCCACCTATTGGCAGAAAATTATAAAGCACATTGGTGAGCAGCTTATGCACATAAATGGGAGGTGTGCACAAAGCCAAAAATCTGCTTCGCTTGTATTTATGAAATTTGTGCGACTCCTGTTTTGATTCTAAAGCATCTTGAAAACTTCATAAGGGGTCTGTGTCATATCTATTATGGCGTTCCAAAAATTCTGTTAGTTTTCTGTTATATTATTTTAAAAACCTACAAGAGCTAAGCTAATGGCACCCATGCAAAAACTTAAGAATCAAGACTCACCCAATACTTTTTCATCTGAATTCTGTTAAGCTTGGAAGTCTATCAAAGTCAGTTTCATATTCAGCACGAGGTGAAACCAAAAAAACTACAATTCCTCTTTAAATTAATGACCTCTCATCATGAGGAGAGGAAAGCAGCAGGGTGGGACAAACTGAGTGAGATGGGAAAGAGACTGAGAGAGCACAGAATTCTGGGAAATGTAGTTTGGGAAGGCAAGGAGCTCTATGGCAGAGAATTCAAAACACCTTGCCCTAAACTACATTTCCCAGAATTCTGCTCAGCATCAGAAAGCTCCAATTAGGATAGGGGAGAGATTTTTCCCTCCTAGCAGCCAGAGTTTCAATAAATTGTTGAATCTGTAAAGGGGAGGACTGACTAATATGTCAATACAAGTAAGCAAATCAGTGCTGGGCTGGGAACAAATCACTAAATAGCACTTCTATTGGTTAATATGAGAGACATTCAATGTTCAGGGTGGGAGAGAGAACTCTTGTCTGCTGGAGGTAGGTGTGAATGTTTCAGTTAGCCACCTTGATTAGCATTTAATGGCCTAGCAGTTTTCAAGGTGTGGCTTCTTACTGCCTGGGGGAATCCTTTGTTCAGAGGTGATTAGCTGTCCCTGATTGTTTATTGTCTACTAGACCATTAAATGCTAATCATGGTGGCCGACTGAAACATTCACACCTACCTCCAACAGACAAGAGTTCTCTCTCCCATCCTAGGCATTCCACAGATATATATAAACGCCACTTGCCTAGTTTCCAGCAGACCCCTCAACCTCTGAGGATGCCTGCCATAGATGCAAGTGAAACATCGGAAGAGAATGCTTCTGGAACATGGCCATACAGCCCAAAAAAACTGAGGATGTAATTAAGAATTCATTCCAACAGAATAATCCAATTAAGTTCACCTCAATGGGGTGAGTATGTATCCACAGGGACAAAAATACACAACATATATTTAGCATGTGCTCGCCTACCTCTACTCTTAAGAGAGCACATAAAAGCATACTCCCTATTGCGGTTAAGCCACATTTTTTCAAGCGAACATTTTTTAGCAGTCCTTCTTATAGCTGACACCCACTTCCTGTTTCTCTTGTCAGCTACATCAGAACCACTAAATACCTTGATGTGCAGCCCATGTCACAATGCAAGCAAAATTGAAGAGTGATGATTTTGTTACACTAGTTTGTTGTGAATCTTTTGATTCTGTGTATGGATAGGTAAATTTTATTTACATATTTGAGAAAAATCAGTAACAATGGTCATACTATCTACCGATTGGCTCCCATTCACTTTCATGTTCTCTTTCACTTAAATAAGTGTAATTCATTTCAAACGTTGCTCAGAATTCTAAATGGGGTTCTCAGTTAGATGTGCAAGGTTCTGCCCCAAACCTCAAACCTACTTTACAAGGCACCAGGCACATCAAGAAAAGGAGGTGTGGATGAATGATGTTTCCACCTCCCTCCTGCCAAACAGTGAGGCTACAACACAAAAACAAAACAAGAGTCCTGCTCCTGATTGTCACAGCATTGCTGGCTTTCAGGAGGCATGGAAACATCCTCGTCCTTGACAGCAGAATGTACCTTCATGTCTTGTTGCAGCTGATGCCCAGCAAAGTAGGTTAGGGGAGTTACATGTCTGGCAATAGTGCCATGATGTGACCATGCCGGGATCATGAATATGAATCCGTTATGGATGCATAACTCGAAGTAATGCACCTGCAACTGTGATACTGAATTTTGACAATTGTGTTCATTTACTGGCCACTTGCTAGCTTGCTTGCTTTCCAAGCATTAATGGGTGAAAGAACCCTGATATCACAATGAGTATGTTGGACTAGGACCAGGGGCCTCCAAGTTCTAAACAAATGTTTCCAAAATTCTGGACTTCCATATGTTTTGGCTTCAACTCTCGGAATCTCTTATAGTTGGCCAGAAGTAGCTGAGACTTCTAGAAGATGAAGTTCAAAACACCTGGATGATTAGAGTTTGGGAATTACTATTCTAGACCCTATCAGCCATCAAACTTACTCTGTGAACTTCCTGGGCCAATTATGGCCTCTCAGTCAAACCCAGCTCTCAGGGTTTTGGGGATCAAATCAGGGGAAAGCTCTGTCTCTCAGCGTGTGTATGTGAGAGGAGAGGGAGGGAGTTTACTTATTAACTGAGCTTGAGGTCTGCAGTGTCTAGGTAAATAATGCTTGATAAAGTAGAAGTGAGTAGGAAAAGATGAAAACCATACAACATTTGAACAGACTAAGAACCTCATCTTACCCCGTCCCCTCCCTTCTGGGATGGCCAGTCATCCCACATGCTTACTACGCCCTTCCCCATCTTTCCCCATATTCCGCTGCTTGGAATCAGGTAACACCTGAATGTGGTCTTTGGGCTCGGTTTCCAAGTACGGAGGAAAGAGAGCCTCACAGAGTCCCACCAAAAGTGCCCTTACATCATGTGATGTCCTCTGTGGGACTCCTGTGTGGCTCTCTTTCCTAAGTGCATGGAAATTGAGCCCAAAGACCATCTGATAAGGTCCTCAATCAAGGAAGTCACAACCCGAATATTTTCAAGATCTGACAAGGCTGATGGTAACGGGTTCATAGGAGCCTTTCATTCTTACGGTCACCATTCGGCAAAGTCAACGTGACAGCAAATAACAACGCAAACAACAACTAGTAGATGTATTGTTGAAGGTTTTCATGGCCAGAATCACTGGGTTGTAGTAGGTTTTTTTGGGCTATATGGCCGTGTTCTAGAAGCATTCTCTCTTGACATTTCGCCTGCATCTATGCCAGCCAACCTCTGAGGATGTCATAGATGCAGGCAAAACGTCAGGAGAGAATGCTTCTAAAACATGGCCATACAGCCCAAAAAACCTACAACAACCCAACAACTTGAAAGATTAAGCTAATGCATTTCTATGATCTATCAATTCAAAATAAGTTTGGAAAACAGCATCCCCACTTGCTGAGATGTCATTGGATGGGGGAAAGTGTGCATTTTACATATGCTGCTGTGTACATACATTTGCTGTACATATACCTGCATGGTTTCCTCTATTGGACAGAGAAATACAGAGCGTTCTTTTCAGTAATACTTGCAAGCTGCAACCTATGTGTACTTCCTGAGAGCAAGCACCAATAGACTAAGTGGGGATTAGTTCCAAGTTGGCAATGAATGAACTTGTGCTGTTAGCATATAAGATGC
This sequence comes from Anolis sagrei, assembly GCF_037176765.1. NCBI lineage: Eukaryota > Metazoa > Chordata > Lepidosauria > Squamata > Anolidae > Anolis > Anolis sagrei. Next base: position 201,952,683 of record NC_090021.1, on the reverse strand, counting down.
TGGTTGTTTATATGATTCTTTAGCCAGACTCCTGCTGGTGTCTTATGCATAGTTAATTTACTTATGAAAATCACAAGATATTTTTGTTTGGTGCAGGATGTCCACTTTCAGTCCAGGGTTGTAGAACCAGAGTTGTTCATCCTGTGGCGTTACACACACATGAATGTGTACATCATCCATCTCACTAGAAGCATATTATGCCTTACACTTAGATGTGCATGTTCACTTGATTGTGCACTTGGTTACACACTTAGTATCTTGGTTACATTGTACCGTCTTACCATTCAGCACATACATTGTGTATTACAATTAATGAATAACATCACAGAGATTTACAATATGGAACCCAGTCTGAGATCTTGGGCATCATTTATTCTCATGTTATAATTCTGCTCAGAACAATTCGAATTCAATGTGCTATATTGCTTGCCTGCTCTGCATATAAATAAAAATAAAACATAAGCACTGTCCTTTTACAAATCAGAAGAAGAGACATACCAGAGGAGGAAAGCAGAGGGAAGGGAACAGTGAAATGATGCCAAAACATCATTAACAGCCATTTACATGTGATTGGGAACATGTTGATCTTCCTTAGCAAGAGGTTTGTAAAGATTGAGGTAATGCAACTATCCAGAGCTCCTTCTTCCCTTCCCAGAATGATTTTGCTCAAAGGACCAATGCCCAGTAAGGGAAACTGACAGTTGACAGCCCTCATTTCAGCAGTGCTCATTATCGTAAGGCGAATGAGATTGTGGCATCAGCTGACGTTTTACAGTGATGTGGCAGCAAACCACTTCCTCTCTTTCTCCTGCTATTCTAAGCAAGAAACCGAGAATGCTTCTACAGAAATCATGTTCTCACCTAAATGTAATGCTAGGGGTGTCTATAGTCAGGGATGGTGAGTCATATCTGTCTTGTGGTGATATCACAACTTGGATCACTAGCTATGTGGATTGTTTAGGGAAGTGTCGTCTAAAATGTTATTTTTAGAGGTGTTGGTTCTTCCAAACTGTATACCCAACAGGGAGCAGTAGCCAGTTTCAGGACTCCAGTGTATGGACCTGTATGTTTAACTTGGGGATGGAAGTTCATTTTGTGCACCTCTCTATTCTAAGCTACACTGTTACAATTTTTGAAGACAGCAAGAATATTCCCATTCTTAAGTCAATTTTAAAGTTTAAATTTATTATATTATTATTGCTGTGGGGAGCATGTTTTGGAATAAAATTATGGCCCCAATGTGCAATTGCTGGACAAAACCCAGATTTTAGGGCAATTTTTTAATATATATATATATATATATTTAAAAATGAGATATAGGGGATCTGTGCGGGCCTGAACCACATAATCTTCCTCCCTCTAATTTTCAACTTTGAAAACAATCAATGCTGTAAAAAGGCAAGTGCAGAAAATGTCCACAAACATACAAACACTGGAAAATTGAACTGCCTTAGTTCGCAATTATTTACTTTATAGAACATATCTCTACTTCTAACAGGAAAATGGATCAAGGGTTGGGGGGGAAGGGTGATACAAACCTGTACCATGTTGTGTATGATATCCAAGATGACTTCTTTACCTTGCCTTGCAATTATTATTATTATTATTATTATTATTATTATCATCATCATCATTCATTCCTGCCTCTCCCTGTGGCTCAAGGAATAATTAGTTCTGGTTCTTCCACATGACAAACAAAGGATATTAAAACCAAGGATGGACAGTCATGAGTTCTTAACAATAGCAGAAAGGAAATACTGTGTTAATGCCAGTTGAGTGAACCATGGCTGGATCTACCCTGCCATATAATGCAGTTTGAACTGCATTATATGGTCAGTGCAAACTACATAAAGCAGTTCAAACTGCATTATATGGCAGTATAGCCTAAAAATAATACACTAAGTCCCCCATAACAATGGGACCCATATCATTTTACCTGTGCCCAGGAAAAATAATATTTGTAGAGACATGATACCTCTCTAGAATCTTAGGTCCTTCTATGCAACACCATTACTAGAAATCAGGTAATGTAATGATATTCAATATGTAAAGTTTTATGTCATTGTGGTCTGAACACTTCCCTCAAAGATATGGGAGGTCTACCTGTATGCCCAATTTTCTTTTTAATACAAATAATAAACTTGGGGAAACAGTACTGTCAAGGAATATGCATTTCTAGTCATTGCTGTATATTACTCTGCCAAATCCACAGTATTGATTTTATTAGAAAATAGTAAATATCCATCCCCACTTGTCTTCAATACACACACACACAACAACAACAACAACAACAACAACAACAACACTGTTGTCAGTACTGTTTCAGGAAATATGAAAGTCTCTCAGTATGAACTGTTGGTTGGACGTATGCTGACTTCACTGAACAAAAGTCTGAAGTTCAGCCACTTTATGATGACATAACCAATGTCCACCTGTGCCTAGAGTTCTAGAGTGGCTTCAGCCATCAGACTCGACTTTCTTCCTCTTCCACAGCTCGGTAAAGGCCAGGGATAAAATTCATCAGCCTCTTTCGAACGCTTCCCTTTCTATTTTTTCGTGGGAGTGTCCCAAAAACACTGGAGGAGCTTCCTCTATCCTGGGACAAGGGTGAGCCAGGTCCATTGCTAGACACACTAATGCTCCTGGATCTTCTGAGTGAAGTCTTCCCAGGAATGGCATCAGTGTCCCTTGGCAAAAAGCAGTCATCCTCCATGCTGGACTGCCAGCTACACCTCCCACTGGAAGCATCGTCAAAAACACAGGTCTGATAGAAGCTGTCCTCACTGTCCACCGTCATGGAGCTCAAGCGACTCAAACAACTGCTTTCACTGGAATAGCGAGGTTTGTTTGCCCATACTGACTCCAACCCAATATAATCTACAAGTAAGTTTGAGTCTTCTAAACACCCCGAATCTACTGGTGAGCATTCTTCACCTATGGAAAGAGAGATGGGAGAGAGGAGAGAACAGAAAAATTACAGAAAATTTAGTTTTACAAACCAAAATAAAGTATCAGTCTTGATCTATCTAGAATATAATTTGGAAGAGAGAAGGCTATTTGAAATTCTGGGAATAAAAGGGCTTGTTTGTCTTCTGTCAGGTACATTTTACATAAATGTTACAGTGTGGACCAGAACAACAATTAAGGAGTTAAATTCCAAATCAAGAAGTCCCTGGTTGAAATATAGTTACATCCTCATAGGTCCCTCAAACCCTACTTTTGCAGTATTACAACTTACAGGAAAAGGGCAGGACATTATCCCACTCATCCTCCAGTTCTCTGACAAAACAAAAAGCCCCGTGTGGGGTGGGGACAGGGAGGAATGCACTGCTGAAAAAGTAGGTTTTGGGAGATTTTTGGATGTTGCATCTGGAGCTATCATAAAAATGAACTGGATTAAGGCAGATTTATGACTCTGAAATTACTGACCAAGTTGCCAGTTCCCAGTTAAAATCTTGTCTCTGCCATGAATTTGTGGCTTTGTGAGCTTGTCACCTTGAATGGTAGAGCAGTGGGGTTAGTAAGTGTAGTGCTTCCTCATCCCTTACAGGTCTGGACAGGGGCACCACTCTCCATAGATGTGCACAGCCAAGTACTGGCACTTTATGTGAAACACTTGCAAGACTTATACCTAGATATTATTTTTGCCAAGCCAACATGACAATTGGTGTTATTGTAATGGTTAGAGCAGGGCTGGGTCAGTGGTATAACAGACCAAAACTGGAATCAAGTTGCCTCAGATACATTGCCCTCGTTCATGTCATTTCAATGACCTATTCCTTCCTTCCTATAACAGGATATTCAGACTTACCATTGGCAAGGTGTTGTTCTTGTAAGCACAGAGACTGGAATTCTATTACTTTTTCTTGCAAAGTTTTCTGTGAAAAGCAAACAGTGATCATGATTACTCCTGAATAAATTTGGGATATTATACATTTCTTGTATTCTTAAATCAGTTGGGATTGTGATTAACCAATCCCCTGCATTGGGGCCAACTGTATTAAAAGCTTTCTGTTAAAAAGGGTCTATCACAAACTGTAGCAAATGGCTTGCTTCCTTCAAATACATTCCCAGCGCCTCTGAAAAGCTTTCTTTCAAAGACAGAAAAAGATCATCTGGCAGTTTGTCCAGGCTTGGACAACTGAACGGTCAGGAATCCACACAGCATTCTAACTAGTTGCCAAGCCTCATGATAATCAAATGCTGTGTTCTCATTAATCACAGCAATGAAAGACCTGGCAGTGCAGTTCAACTTGCTTCTAGCACTTTCCAGGCTGGATGGCAGACAGGGGTTCCTTGACTGCTTAGCTGCTGTAATCAAAGTGTGCTTGCAGTCATTCCAGGCATTGGGATCAGTTCGAGTTCAACATCAGGTGGTACCTCCATGGTACATAAGGGGTTTAGCTGAGCATGTGGCCTCCCCAGACACATCTCTCTTTGCCCCTCTTAAAGAGTTTATTTCAGGTTAGGGAAACACACTGGAGTGAGCAACAACAGTGGCTGGATGTACCATTCCCTCATACACTCTACTAGGTACTGGCAGTCTTCCTGGGGTGGCGCCTTGTGAGCATTTGGTGGCAGCAACTAAAGGCTCCCAACAGGACGAAGGAACAACTGTGCTGGAGAAAACATTAACCCCTTTCCTACCCAATTATCATCTACTGAATCAAGTCAGGAGACAAGCAAGGGGAAGTAACGCAAGACCAAGGGCCCATACATACTGCACAGGTATAGCACTATGATTCCACCCTAATCATTGTGGTTTCATCCTAAGGAATCCTAGAACTCACATTTAGAGTCCTCAGCAAGAGAGCTAGAGAGTTACAGTAGAGTAGAGTAGGCTGACTCCATGGTTACTTCATTATAATGTCAAGATACTAAAAAGAATCATTAACCTGCTAAGAGATGAGTAACTTGGATTTCCATAGTGTCTGCACAGGAGGAATGGACTCCTGTATGGAAAAATTTAGTAGAATCTTCTAAAATGGCTTAAAATCTGTCTTCTAAGGCCTCATCTACACTGTCATATAAATCTAGATTATCTGTTTTGAACTGGATTATATGACTATGCAGACTCATATAATCCGGTTCAAAGCAGATAACCTGGATTACCTGCTTTGATAATATGGATTATAAAGCAGAGTAAATCCAGCCTAGGAGAAATGGAGCTGAGGAACAGCTTTCCCTTTTTCCACAACCAAAACAGAAACCTAATTGTCGAAGGCTTTCATGGCTGGAATCCCTGCATTGTTGTGGGGTTTTTGGGCTCTATGGTCATGTACCTTCAAAAATTGCAACTTAGTTTCCAGTTCCATTTGCTTTATGATCAAGGCTTCATTCACAACATCCAACCTATAAACAACAAACATAATATTAATATTTATGATTATTGTTATTATGGTGAGATACATGTACTTTTAAAAAATAACTATTCACAAAGACATTTGGAACATGACATAAGAATATAATGGGACTGCATTGGTTCAAGTCAAAGATCGATTTAATCTTGGTTTCTGTTTTTGTTGTTGATGTTGTTCTTGGCCAGAATTGCTGCATAACCATAGCATTTTAAAGCTACATAGTGAATCCAAACCCAACTTCCCCAATCCCTCTGTACACCTGTTCCCTTGTTGATCATGAAATAGCTGACTGATGTTCCCATCAACCCAAGTGAACTTTCTCCAGTGCAAAATGCAGAAGCAGGACCCCTGCTGCAATTGCCCTCATATCAGGTCAGATTGCTTACAAGAGGGGTGGGATGAAGTGGAGCCATTAGCTTCCTGATCAATAGGGAAACAAACTCCAGTCAATAATGGGTCACTGGAGGGAGGGAGTTACCTCAGATCACCCTTCTCCCACAGTGACTATATATGTATGCACATACTCTTCCCCGAACCGCTTGCATCAGGTAAAAAAATATGGGGTAAAAAATAAATCCACTCCTTTAAGCCAGGTGGACAATTACACTATGTAACATGATGTTTATACCTAGGTTATAAATGTCATTTCCTAATTGGTTCTATCATAAAGGTATGGAAAAGATTTATTAAACTGCAAAAACTTTGGTTTTGTGGGACATCCTGCAGCACATTTTACTATAGTTTTCAATGAATATCTCAACCAATTCAACATAGTTTCTGGAGTATAACAACTATTTTCAAAGAAAGTACTGCACACTTAAACAGGAATAACACTTTCAAACCAGGAACAGAAAATCTTTCAAATTTTGATCCATAGTATTATCAAAAGCTGAGAGGCTGAATTGCCATCTGCAGAAAATCTCAGAAGACTGCACACTTAAACTAAACACATCTTGAAAAAAAATTAAAACCTTTATTTTTACCCTCAACACCCTTTAGTGACATTTTGGCCCAAGAGAAGTGATCCAGAAATTACTTTCTGTGCACACAATGTTTTAAACAAATGTGCATGAGTAACTCACAAGAGAAAGTTGAAGGTAGCCATCAGCCCATCCCAGGAAATAGACTGGAATGCACAAAATTTTTGGGCTACCATAAATCTGTTTTTTCTTAATGGCTCCACCTTTTTATTTTTATATGGACACACTGGCCAAAACACTACACTGTGCTTGCATATTACAAATCTGCACTTATATATGCTACCTTTTTGCTGAATATTGACATTGTGCAGTCAGTTGTGTTTCTGCAAATGTGCCTGCTTATTGCCCTGTGGGAAAGCGGGGATGCACAACTGTTGTCTTTGGTAATTCATATGATACATTGAAGACACTGGTGAGTCATTACACACTAACCAAGAATACATGGACAATTATTACACTTGTGGAAGTTTGCTTACACAACTGCGAACTGAATACTTACAGCCAAAAAAGTACAAGTGATTGTGTAAGGGAACTGATACACATGCAAAACTTCAACAGAATGTCTGCCTATCTCTTTGAAAATACAGAGTATTTAAATATTGATTATTAGGTGACTCAGGCACACTGGGATGACAAGCTAAAGTAGGAATGTGAAATCTACAGTCCTTCAGATGTTGTTGGACTGCAGTTCCCATCACTCTTCACCATTTACCAGGCTTGAACAACATCTGGAGGCTACATGTTTGCCATTCCTGAGTAAATGGAACTTCTGTCAATTCAGAGAAATGAAAGGTATGATGCTTTGCTTCGTTGTCAATTCCTCCCAGCCAAAGAAAACCAGTCAGTTGCTTGAAGATAAATTCTTAATAACAAAAAGTAGCATAAATGCAAGATAATAATGTACCCAGGAATGGCCATGGAGAAATGATCCTCTTGGGTTGCGATTTAACAACAAAGAAACTAGGAGAAAGGGTATTATTTTCAGGGAATGTTCAAATAAGTTATTTTTGGATAGTTAGCTGACAGAATTCCCCAACTGGGATGTCCACCTACCATTCTGACTGTGGGATCCTTAGAACTACGTTCTACAATGAAGACATTACTCAGCTGTCTTCTTGGATTCAGCTACTATGACACCTCTGGGTTCAATCTCATTGACATGTCCCATAGAATCAACAAACTCCCCAGACTGTGTTGTGTTCCCCAGAATCTCCAGCAAATCTGTAAAATTCCTAATCCTTCCAATTGTTTCATGACCAATCTCATTGATCCATCACTGGAAACCATGTTCTGCCTTCCACATTTTACAACTCTTGTACCATGGTTGCTCTTTTCACCAGCAGCTTCTTTCCTTAATCAGCATTGAAAAATAATGCAACAAAAGTACTACTAATAATTAACAATTCACAAAATAGCCTCCTTTCTGCCTTTTAATCATACATGTAAAGCTTCTTGATTACCTTAAAAGATTCCTTGATGATTTGATCATGTCCACCATTTGCTTGCGACTGAGGCCCAACGTGCTCACTCCGTTGATAGTCATCAAAATGTAGCCTGCAACCATGGCAAAACGAAACAGATGAAGCAAGATATTGTATTTTCGGCATATTACTGTTGTTATTATTAGTAGAATTGGCATATTTCTACAGAATGAGCACCGTACCTATGGGATTGGTACCCACAGATTCACCTACCCACATCTGACAAAATATGCCATCTCTAGGAATTTTCTTAGAGCCCTTTCACACAGCCCTATATCCCAGTGTCAAGGCAGAAAATCCCACATTATCTGAGTGTGGACTCAGATAACCTAGTTGAAAGCAAATATTGTGGAATTTTCTGTCTTGATATTCTGGGATATAGGGCTGGTGGAAGAGCCCTCAGTCCTCCAGGTGATACTATAGCATATTTTTACCAGAAGTAAAAGAGCCTAGCAAATTCCTACAGAAATAGCTCTTTAGTAATTTTAGATCTTCTAATGTAACTTTATGAGAACTTCTGGCAGAAGTAATGCATTTCAACAGGGTTCACTATATCTGTGGAAAGATAGGGTATAGGCTGCCAGTATAAACTCCCTGGGGAGTAAGTTTCAGAATTTGGGGGCAGCCACCAAAAAGACCTTTCCTGTGATCCCTCTCTATCCTCAAAAAGCAGGTTGAGCTCTGGGTTGGTGGGACAGTGAAGGCTAGAATGGAGAAAGAGTAATTACCATTTTGAAGTCCAGAAAGTGAGGCACGGCTTCCTTCTTTCACTTTGCAAACATAAGCACACATTTCCAAGAACTGACTACTGTGACACTGGAAAGGCAACATCTGTAAATAGCCAGAAACACTGTTATTAGTCAGAGAACCTGGCCCTGCAGAGTCTTACCTCTGCATTATGGTGGGCATTCTCTTTAATGGGAACTCCACTCTAAGTCTAGTTTAAAGACCAAGAACAATGGCATTGCTCATCAAGAATTGGCACATAGGAAGAAACCAAACAGGCACACGGGTTATCTGTTCATAGTACTTTTATCATTCTACACGCAGCCCCAATTCAATTCAGTGAGAAGTATTACATTTCCATTTAAAGATACTATATGTTTCTAAATTTCCACATATATCTCTAGCATCAAGATGGGCAAATGCAGAGGGAGTGGGAGCCGGTTTTCAGCCCTATACCTGATAGGTCTAAAAGTGATGTTGAACTCATTTCCAGTTTTGATTTTAGCTATTTTTCAGCCACTATTAATCAATTTACTTTTCGGGGCATAGTAGGCAGAGAGGTTGGGGGCAAAATGACAATAATTTGCTGGGGGTGGGGGGTCGCAAGGGGGGGGGGTTATTTTTTTTTTTTTTAAATGGGAGGTCTATGAGCATTAGACAGCTCAATGAGGACTTCAGTGGGAGTCTCAAAGTTTGCACACAGCTGTGAGCCATACTTCCTCCACCCCAGTAGATGTTATGTTTATGTGAATCTGAGAGAAATCTTCTTTTGCCAGCACATTTCCTCTTTTTGTCAATGGGTAAGTGCACACCTTCCTTTTCTCATTTACCAGCAGAGCTTGTGGGCTTGTTCTACAGAGCCACAAATTGCACCCACCTTCGTCATGCGAAAAGAAGCACTTCCTCTGTGTCCTTTTATTTTTTGTATGTTTTTTTTAAAAGCTTCCCACCCAGCAAGCCAGTTCTCTAAAGTTACCAAACTGTGTGAAAGTGATTTGGAGGAAGCTATTCTCTTTTCCCCAATTCAACTCATTATAAGAGGGAAGGGAAACAAAGTGGGAAAGGCACCCAGACTCATAGGCTCTGTTCACCCTCTTCTCAGAAAGAATGACTTTCCTTCTTATTCATCACAATACAGAAAAAGTGATAGATAAAACATGCCTTTAAGTCGCCTGTTGATTTATGGTGACTAGTGGATTTTAATGGGGTTCCTTAGGAAAGAAATATTCAGGGGTGGTTTACCAGTTCCTCCCTCTGAAATATAGTATATTACAGCAGCTACTGTTGGTCTTCCTTCTGAGCACTAATAAGAGCTGACCTTGCATGGCTTCCAAGATCAGAGCACCTTTTGGCTCTTTATGCACTTGTTATTACCAGAATGTAGAAAATCCATAGTGTGAAGTCTTGACTCTGCTTTCTCCTCTCCTTAGCTTTAGTTCCCCCTGTTTATAGGCCTTCCCAATAGTGTAGAGACCTTCCTTTGTATTAGTTTTTGGGTGGAGCTTAAAATCCCCCCACAGGCCAGTCTTATTTGGTCTATTCCATTTCCCTGTATAAAGTTCTCTTACTGGAGTCCTCCCTTTTCTACAGTCACTAGAGGCTTGGGGCATTGTCAGGTGATCCTCGGCCAAAAACAGGCATTCTTAGCAACTGCTGCATTTATCTGTATTATACCAACAGTCCAAAGGACAAAGGAAGCTTTTAGCCAGCCTAAGCTTCATATGAGAGAAGATTAAGACAGTTTGCAAGCAAAAACTTATAAACCATTGGTTTACACCAGAGTCTTTCAAAGATTCCAGAAAGATGACTACAACCAGCAAATTCTCCTTTTGTAATGTACTGTTTTAAGTTACGTCATGATAGTCCCAGGTGGAGTTAACCCTTTATTCATCTTGTTTCAGTAAACTCAGTTATCTTTTCACCTTGCCTCAAAGTGCATCTGTCTGCTAAGGGTCTTAATCTTAACAGAAGGTATACAGATAGCCCCTGAGTAAAGCCAGATGCTATAGTTTTCCCAAAGGCTCAGGAGTGTCATCACACATAGTGTCATTAGCCAGGGAAAGAGGTGGATGGCCTGATCAGGATCATGACACTGGAGGAGGCTGAACATTTATTCCAATTTTCCTACCCCCAGAGAACCTGCTAATTTCTGTTTCATAGGGTATTCAGGCTAATAGGTCAGAGCCACAGTTTTCCCCTCTTCACAGTGTTAACGCCTTACCTGAATTTCAAATCCAAATGTTTCATTATCTTCTTTAAAGATTCTAAGTGACTTTCTGCAGAAAATTAAACAAGCATCAACATTAGCAACAGTAGAGTCAAAAATTTTTGAAGACATTATTTAAAATAAATATGTCATTCACATGCACCAGTATTACCCTAGCAAATTTTTTATAGTGATATGGCAACATAACAACAGCTATGGTATTATGGAAAGACCATGAATCTCAGAACTTATTATCCCCATGCTGCACTTCTCCAAAGATCATTTGGACTAGATTTTTACAAGCCATATATACATAACTAACATACTATAGTGATAATTCTAATGGAATGTAATTTGAGCACATGGTGAGAGTCATGGTGTGCTCTTCTGCAGCTTACATCTTACTTCTATAACATCATTTCAAATAGCAGCTTTGCTGTAAAGACAGGCTGAGTTATGGGTTCATTGTGACATAAACAATTGCTTGATTCACAAATCCATTCAGTTCACACACCTTTTTTCTAAGAGTCCTTCCACACAGCTATATAACCAAGAATACTAAGGCAGATCATCCACAATATCTGCTTTGAACTGGATTATCTAAGTCCACACTGCCATTTAATCCAGTTCAATGTGGATTTTATACAGCTGTGTGGAAGGGGCCTAAACTATTTCCCAATGGAGGGGTTAATATTATAACTGTCATTTCCACTGGGCTTTATTTTGGGCAAAGGTTGACACAACTATTTTCCTTATTTAACTATGTGAACTAGACAAGAGGAGTGAGGAGCCTTTTCCTATGTACCCTGGCATTGTGTGGGCAAGGCAGGAGAAATTATCAGATCTCTTATTGCTAATACTTAATTTCACAACACTACTGTCTAGGATGGTAGTTGATAATGTTTATTGAGTTCAGTCTCCCCATCACTCTCCATCTCAAAAGATTTGACTGTAGCTGTTGTTTCACATTTGCATCTTTGCCATTTAATATGCATGCCTCAGTAGAGATAAGTAATTAATATGCAGTATGATCCCTGTACCCACAAGACCAGTATCCACAATTCCACAAAATATGTGCTCTCTTGAAATTTGCAAAGTTCTACAAGCAATTCTATGATATGGTTCTGCCAGACGTTGCCATAAAGTCACACTGGCAAATTCTTGAAGAGGATACCTCTCTAGAAGTTATCTATGTCTTTCAGCATAAATCTGTAATAACTTCTGGCAAAAGTTGTTAATTTCAAAAGAGTCCACTATCATCAATAGTTTCCTGTTCTCAAGCTAGGTGCAGGAACATATTCCTGTGGATACAGTAGTAGTACTGTATTATCAATAGTAGTATACCGTATTTCCTCACATAATAGATGTCATCACTTAATAGTCACACCACCATTTTTGTAATGGTAATATTGGGGGGGGGGACTGCTATTCCTCACATAATAGGCACACCCCTTATTCACTTGTCTATGCACCTGTCTGGGCAAGTGAATGAAGGGTGTGACCTGCCTACATACCTGCGCTCTTTGCAACTACAGGGCTTCACTCAGCAGTCAGCCATGTGGAGCCCTGTAGCTGGAGAGTTTTTCACCATGTAATAGTCACCATTGCATAATAGTCACCACCACATAATAGTCACAGTCTTTTTTTGGCCAAAGGGGGGCGGGAGCGGGATGCAACTATTACACACTGAAATCACAGTTGATATTAATGAGGAAAAGTGAAATCCTCCTTACCTTTGTGGGCCAGAAAACTCACCCAAAGAAGTTGTTCTGCTTAGAGCAAGCTAGAAAAGGGCATAAAGAAAAGCTAGTCAGTTTCATTAGCAATTTAGTGATTTCTATAAAACAAAATCCATTCCCATTTGGGAAATTCACGTTGAAATAATGGTTTAACATGAATATAAACATTCCAAACTTAGTTCTAAAGAGTTATTCTAACAATCTCAAGTAGCCAGTGAACTGGGCAGTGCCAACAACATGGTTGAAATCTATCAATATTCTTCCTGTGCTGGGGAGCAAGCTTCACTTAGGCTTAAGGAGGAGGATATTAAAAGTGCAATTCCACCAATGCCTAATGAGAAGATTTTAGTGAGTGAGTGAGTGGGTAGGGGATTTTAGTCAATGGGCTCATTTATGACTTCATCAGAGGCGGGCGAATTCAGCACCATGTGCCTGTTCATCTTCCCTTTTGTGACGGAGCTCGCTACGACACACTGCAACATCGGGTGGGGCTCCATTGTAAAAGGGAAGTTCAACCGGCGCATGCCGCCATGGCAGCAACACGTGAGGACTCCCATGTTTTTGTCATAAATAAATGGCATGAGTCAGGCGATGCGGGGCATGAGTTAATGAATTCTTCATATATAGAGGGGGGGGGAGAGGTAGAGAGGGAGGGGAGAGAGAGAGAGAGAGATGATGATGTTGCGATTAAATTGTCACTAAGCAAGGTTTTGCATGTTTGGAAGCATTTCAAAAAGGATTAAACACTCACAGACAGGACAAACTAATGACTCATCCTGTTTTGTCACATTTATGCTGGCCAAAGAGCACTGTTTCGTATTGTGTTGTATACTGGACAATGTGAAGTTTTTAATATGGAAAAAAACATTTAGGTTTGCAGTTCAACATGTAGAAAACTTATAATAGGCAGCTATATTCAGTTTTCTCTTTTCATCATGCAGATTTGCCCACATTGTTCTGAAGGCTCAAGGCAAGGTAATCACTGAAAAAGGAAAAACCCAGTGCCCACAGACAATAGTCATAGGTTTGGCAAAAGTTTAGCTGGATAACCAATAAATTGCTTCTTGGTCAAAGCCAATGGTTGCCAATAGCCACAAAATCGTCTACTGAAAAGCCTAGGAATATCAAACAACATCTCCAACTCCCTACTAAAGTGTAAGGAGAAAAGGGATATATAAGTATTAAATAAGTATAGGTTGCTGTGAGTTTTCTGGGCTGTATGGCCGTGTTCCAGAAGCATTCTCTTCTGACGATTCACCCACATCTATGGCAGGCATCCTCAGAGGTTGTGAAGTCTGTTGGAAACTAGGCAAGTGTGGCTTATATATCTGCGGAATAATGTCCAGGGTGGGAGAAAGCACTCTGTCTGCTTGAGGCAAGTGTGAATGTTTCAATTGGCCACCTTGATTAGCATTTGATGGCCTGATAGTTTTTAGGTGTGACTTGTTACAACCTAGGGGAATCCTTTTTTGAGAGGTAGTTAGCTGTGTCTGGTTGTTTCTTGTCTGGAGTTCCCCTGTGTTTGAGAGTTGTTCTTTATTTACTGTTATAATTTTAGAGTTTTTAAATACTGGTAGTCAGTTTTTGTTCATTTTCATGGTTTCTTCATTTTCATGGTTTCTATTGAAATTGCCCACATGCTTGTGGATTTCAATGGCCATACATCCCGAAGAAACCTACAAGAACCCAGTGATTCTAGCCACGAAAGCCTTTGGCAGAAGCATGAATATTCTTTGCTCAAACTTGGAAACAGACTGGAAGTATCATCATGAGGAGATCAAATTGCTTAGGTTGCGGAGTAGGGCCAAACACATAAACCAGTTCAAAAAGAGAGAGAGACTGGAAATAATTTATGAATTTTCTAAGCCATAAGAAACTTAATGATGTGATGATCTGCAATTATGGCTATTAGTAATGTTAATAGGAATATGCAGTTAGCGTAGTAATAGCAAATTGTTTTTTTGTCCAGAGCTCTACTGTAAAAGCAACAAAATCTCTTAATTTTAAAAAGGAGCACATTTCAAAATGGTTGCTGCCACCAATTAGGAAGTGGTAGCAATAGAACTTACTGAGCTTATTGTTAAGGACTGGCTGAACTATATATTGATCTTGATTTCATGCTCCATGGCGACTGGTTGTTTTAAACATCTAACCCAGTGGTTCTCAACCTGTGGGTCCCCAGATGTTTTAGCCTTCAACTCCCAGAAATCCTAACAACTGGTAAACTGGCTGGGATTTCTGGGAGTTGTAGGCCAAAACACCTGGGGACCCACAGATTGAGAACCACTGAGCAGAGTGAAAGTACATACTACAGTCCCCGCTGGCCATTCTCCCTGTGATGCCATTAGAATCACCCAGAGTTGCCACATCCAGCCTTTTGTTGCCTTATCTGGAAGAGGATTGTTTAATTTTTTTAATTGAATGTATATCCCGCCTTCCTTTCAAAATGGTATCTGCACACACATGCAACCACATATAAGCAAAGGATATAGTATCTAAAGCCAGGTGGGTGCAGAAGGAGAGCATTGTCTCCCAGAAGAAAAACCCCCATGAAAATTCCCTTGAATCCCTGAATTTATACCACTGGAGAGAGTGAGACATTGAAAATCATTCATGTTCAGAACTATTATTGTTACTTGTTCAGATTCAGTTTTCCTGCCTTTTTCTTAGGATGTTCAACTGATGCTTTGCTCTACTATGGTAAAGCATCAGTTGAATGGATGGGGGGTAAAATGAGGACATTGCCTCTCAAGGTGACAGTTTCTGCCAGCTCCCCAATTTCTAGTGTTCAGTAACTTTAAATTTCAGTTCGGCATTTAGAACTAGAGTTCTCACATCCAAAGAAAAGGAGCAGGCAACATTACCAAGGGTAATGTGAGCACAGCAGATATGCTTGGTATGGTCTACATGTAAATGATTTTCATGTGTCTCTGAAAGATTGCAAAAAAATGTTATCCAGGGAGGCAGAATTTATATGGGGGGCAATGTTCATTTTGCCCTCTCATAGCTCCACCACTGCCTGAAACTGCTCAAATTATTTTGGCATTGAGACAAATCCCATAAGTCCCTTTCCCGCATTACAACAACAACAACAACAACAACAACAACAACAACAACAACAGATTGAAAAGTAACAAGTTGTCATGCACTCAGGACATAGCAAATCATCTGCCAGAGCATCTTCTTTACTTGGATTTATGGCAGATTTGGCCCTGTGCCAGTCTATGCCTATCAGAGGCCCCTTCCCCACAGCTGAATAAAATCCCACGTCTGCTTTGAACTGAAATATGTGGCAGTGTGGACTCAGATGACCGAGTTCAAAACAGATATTGTGGGATTTTCTGCCTTGATATTCTGTGTTATTTAGCTGTGTGAAAGGGCCGAGAGATACTCAAATAAATGGAAATGGAGCAAGTTAGTCCATCCTTGATCCCCAGGTGTGGAAATAAACAATGGAAGAAAGTTTCACCTGCAAATTTTTGGAATTCCGACAAACGTTACACACAAAAGAAGCAGGACTGGCCCAAGAAAATTTGCTATTGAGGCAGAGCACCAAGTGGCACCATGTACACAAACCCAAACAAGTTATTTCAGCATGCAAAACAATATCTTGCAAGCACCTCTCCCCATTCCTGGAGATCAAAATACAGAGAGAACAAAGTAAGTTAACTAGGAATTTGCTGCCCATTCACAACACCCCAGATCTGCTGACTAAAGACTCTTGCATCACTCTGCCCAATGGCAGGGCCAGACCTGACAGCAGGTAAGATTAGTATGGAATTTAATCTGGCATATTACCGTATTTCTTCGCTTCCAAGACACCACTGATTGCAAGATGCACACTACTTCCACCAACAGTTTGAGATTGATAGATAGATAGATCTCACCCACGATTCTAAGAAACACCGTACCCCGTTTTTCTGTGTGTGCGTGTGTGTATATACATATACATATACATACATATACATATACATATACATATATATATATATATATATGTATGTATGTATGTATGTAGGTCCAGCACAATTTTGAAGTGAAACATACCTGCTTGAGGTCCCTGGACAAAGTCTCCACTGACTTTGGGAAGATCTCGGTACTTTTGTTGTCCAGTTTCGGGCTACCAATGGGTTCTAAGCTGGGGCTGTAAGCTGAATTCACTCTATAGCTCCCGCAGCTGGCCTTGTGGTTCTGCTGAATGAGCCTCTTTAAGGACATCTTGGACTCAGCTTGAAGTCATTCACCCCAGGCTGGCACTGCATAACTGAGGAGGAAGCAAGTTAAAAACATAACCTCTGCTCTGAGCAAAAGTCTCAAAGGGAGGGGGGGAGCCCATGTGACTTGTGGTTTAGGTGCAGGTTACATAAATCTCTTCTCACTAAGCTCTCAATATTACCCAATGTTTCTTTTTAAGCTTACAAGTGTTGGATCTTGCAATTAAAGCAATCTGCTTATTCCTTCCTCCTGCCTTCCAGTCTCCACTCCATAGAGGAAAACAGAAGTAACCCTCATCATGCTAGATTTGTATTATGTCCCTTGATACTTGATGGCCAAAAACCAAATGTATTTTGAAGTGTCCCTGAATTTGATGGTAACCTGCTTTTATACAGGCTAGTTTACTTATAAAAACAAAGACACCATTTTCCATAGTGTAGTTCAGATTAATTAAATAGTTAAACATAATGAATGGATTTAAAGCATTACTTAAATGTAGAATAGTGATTCTTTTACATGGGTGAGAATTGCTTTCCTGGAGTTCTTTGGTCAGTTTCAGGGGGCCTCAAGATACTAGTTTAGAAAAGATTGTTTACATTGCACCGGCCATTTATTTCCACTTGTTTTTAATCTTATCAGAGAAAAGTAGACCCTATATCAATTAAATACATAAACACAGAAGTTCAGTGGGGCAGACTGGGAACTTTAACATTAAGGGTAATAAGTTAATACTTGATTATTAAATTAAATGAAATATTGAAGTGATAAAAATTGTGAAATTAATGCACTATATTCGATGATGGTGATGATGATGATGATGATGAGGAAGCAGATGAAACAATAAATCACATCCCCAGCTGCTGCAAACAGATAGCACAGACAGACTACAAGCAGAGATATAACACCGTTGCTCAGATGATTTGTTGGAACTTGTGCCACAAATACCATCTCCCTGTGACAAAAACCGGTGGGATCCCAAGCCAGAAAAAAGTTACAAAAAATGAACATGTCAAGCTATTCTGGGACTTCTGAATCCAGACTGACAGAGTTTTGGAACGCAATACTCCTGACCTCACGATCATGTTGAAAAATCAAGTATGGATCGTTGATGTTGCAATCCCAGGCGACAGCAGGATTGAAGAGAAACAACTGGAAGAGCTGACACGATACAGGGATATAAACATTGAACTGCAAAGACTCTGGCACAAGCCAGTTAAGGTGGTCCCAGTGGTGATCGGCCTGCACTTAAACACAATCAGCACTGACAAAATTGCCATCTGTCAGCTGCAAAAGGCCACCCTACTGGGATCTGCATGCATTATTTGCCGATACATCACATAGTCTTAGACACTTGGGGAGTGTCCGACGTGTGGTCCAATACAACAGCCAGCAGAGTGATCTTGTTTGCTGTGGGCTCATCTTGTTTCAAATAATGATAATAATGATAATAATAATAATAGTATTAACCAATATATTGATATCCCACCTCCTCTCCACATGGACTCGGGGCAGCTGACAACAGAATCAAGACACAATATATACATAAGCAAAAAACAAAAAGACAAGACACAATATATAACCAATAATCAGAAGTTTAAAAAAAAACGATATCACAATAAGGAGGAGGGAGCAAGCTTATTTTCTGCTGCCCTGGAGACTAGGATGTGGAACAATGACTTCAAACTACAGCAAAAGAGATTCAACCTGAACATGAGGAAGGACTTCCTAACTGTGAGAGCTGTTCAGCAGTGGAACTCTCTGCCCAAGTGTGTGGTGGAGGTTCCTTCTTTGGAGGCTTTTAAGCAGAGACTGGATGGCCATCTGTGCTTTGAATGCAATTTTCCTGCTTCTTGGTGGCAGGGGATTGGACTGGATGGCCCACGAGGTCTCTACCAACTCTAGGATTCTATGATTCTGTGATAATAAATGCATTGTACTGGGTTTAAAACCCATTCATTTTCATGTAAAATATGACCTTAAATGCAGCACTGTAATTTAATTGTCCTTTAACTTTAGTATTAACTATTTCATTTTTACAGTATGCTAAACATTGTCCAGTTGAGGGCCAAGGTGATCAATTTCAATAGAGTCAAGTGCACGGGAATAGAACATTTTCGCTTTGTATCTTTTAAATGGGTTTAAAAAGTCAAAATGTATAAAATTAGCAAGCATGTGTAACAGATTCTAAGGGCCCATCTGCACAAACCACAAAGTGGGTGAAAATTTATTTCAGAGCATCCCTGAGGTGCTGAGAGCCTGCCAGCACCCAGTGCAGGGTAAAAGCACTGAATGTGGTTTTGACCTGCATTAGAAAAAATCAAGGTGCATCCAGAAAGCCCTTTAAAAGCGGGAGCACCTACATTTTAAAGTGTGGCGTCTAGATGATGTCCCATAGAAAAACAAATTCATTTGCCACCAAGCAGGAAAACCCTGCTTTGTAATGAATTTATTTGTTAGTGGGTTTGTTCTGCACCTTTTTGGAAGGCACGGGGCAAACCCACTATTGTCACTGTCTGGACTGGCCAATCAGAAGTTCTGGGACTTCTGAAGGGGCCATCTACACAGCCATCTCGTGTTTTCCAGTCTGAATCAGACCTGGGAAATAAGAGGGGAGCTCTCCTGGCATGAAGGAATGACTTGTAAGGAGAAGGGGGGATGAAAGTCACTTCTGCCCTCCACCCTTCTCCTGGTTTATCATTCTTACATGCCAGGCGAGCACTGGCACCATGTTAATGGAGGCCAGGTAAGTTCTTTTATTTTTAAGGGGGGGGGGGGGTTGAGGAGGGGTGGGGGATAGCTCCTCGTTCTCCCAGTAGGTACCAGGAGAACATGTAGGCAATGCCTGCAGAAAGCACAGGCTTCTTTGGCGGTGTGCAGACTACAGGGTCAAAGCAGATTTTACCGCTGTCTGGAACCACCCTCAGAAAGAGACACCCACTCTCTCTGATGGACACAGGTAAGGATGGCTTTGCCTGACTGGATGACCAGGACTTTGTTTCATGTCTGCAGCAAGATGAAGATGGATAGTGTGGCTGGCCCTGGGGCCAAGATGAAGTATTAAGTGCCTCATGTAAATGGGCCCTTAATTGTCGAAGGCTTTCGTAGCCAGGATCAAGGGTTTGCTGTGAGTTTTTCAGGCTATATGGCCATGTTCCAGCAGCATTCTCTCCTAACAATTCACCTGCATCTGTGGCTGGCATCTTCAGAGGTTCTGTTGGCAGTGAGGCAAGTGGGGTATATATATACCTGTGGAATGTCAAGGGTGGGAGAAACAACCCTTGTTTGTTTAAAGAAAGTGTGAATGTTGCAATTAGCCGTCTTGAATTACCACTTGAATAGCCATGAAGTTTGCAAGGTTAATTAGTGAGGGTATCTGCATAGAGGTAGCCAACATTTGTTGCCTGCTCTCCTAACTATCGGTCACATTTGTGCAGCCATATTCCATTTTGCACACAACTGTGTTTCTCAGCCATTGCGACATGTATACTAGTGAGGGACAGAAGCAGTGAGACATAGATTGTTATAGCAGTAAAATTATTCCCAATATTAATTCTTTTAATTCACATTCTTTTTGTTTTACAGTTACTCTATGGATATAATGCATGCCAACATAAATTTTACAATTCAAGACATAATTAGTACAATTTCCATTATGAATGTAATCTGTATTATTTAATTTATTTCCAACAATACAACTGTAATTTTTAATATCTTAAAATTTACTCTAATTGATAAAGAAAGAAAAGTTTCTATTCCTTTTGAGATGTTTCCGTTTCTGTTATGGCAAGATTCAGGCCTCTTCTGCACTGCCATATACCCAGTTCAAAGCAGATAATCTGGATTTTATATGGCAGAGTAGATGGGGCCTCAGACAAAGTGATTGGTGAGACTTACCGTATATTCCAGGGTACTAGATGACTTTTTAGGCATGTAAAACCTTATAAAATTTTGGGGATCGTCTAGTATGCCGGGTATAAAATTAAAATAATAATAAAATTACTTAATATGGCTGCCTTGGCCTCGGGCTCACCTCCTCCTCATCCACCTTGGCTTATGGTGGCCTCCCAGGCAGGCTCCCCGTCCTTCCTGGCTGCCTTCCTTGCAGAGACCCAAGCCTCTCCTTTGTTGGTGGCCGGGCCCCTGGACTGCTTCCCATGCTGCTCAGGCCGCTCTCCTTCTTCCTGTCCATGCCTCGTGAGAAGAGGTACTTGGCGCGAGGCCTGGACAAGAAGGAGGAGAGCAGCCTGAGAAGCACCTGGTTTGGGGAGTCATCTTAAACGGCGAGTATATCCCCAACTCTCAATTTGATTGCTAAAATTGGGGGGGGGGGGGCGTCTTATAGCCCCAGTCATTTTATACCCCGGAATATACGGTAAATATGATGATGGTTGAGAATTATGACACTTGATTAAGAATGAGGAACTTTTGGCCCTACAGATGCTTTGGCCATCAGTTCCCATCTTCATGCTGGAGTATAAAGATGATCATGATGGAGAGAAAGATACAAAACATCTGGATGGCTGAGGGATCCTTCCTTGGCACTAAGTGGTGGGGTTCACATTTTCTCAGTAGCAAAATATTTCTGCCTAAGATATGGGGTCTTATTATATTCTCACAATATTATTATTATATTCTCACAATATATTCCCCCTGTGGTGCAGTGGGTTAAACCCATGTGCCAGCATGACTGAAGACCAACAGGTCACAGGTTTGAATCCGGGGAGAGTGCGGATGAGCTCCCTGTATCAGCTCCTGCTCTCCATGTGGGGACATGAGAGAAGCCTCCCACAAGGGTGAAAAAACATCAAAACATCCGGGAGTCCCCTGGGCAATGTCCTTGCAGACGGCCAATTCTCTTACACCAGAAGCGACTTGCAGTTTCTGAAGTAGCTCCTGACACAACAAAAAAAATATTCTCACAAAAGAAGAATGAGGAAAGGCATCTCAGTTTCCCACAATTGGGGTGTAGTTATATGACAAAAAATCACACCATTTTCCTGTCCCCTAAAGTCAAAGAATTGGGGTTGACACAATTTCTTTGAACATGACACCTTTAGTTTTAGCTCTTTTAAATCAGCTTTTAGTCAAGAGTTGGTACTTTTCGTTTCCTGTTCCCTGCTCATCTATGGTTTCCTGTATCTACCTTTGCATGAAGAAGACATGTCTAATTTGCTAGTTTCTTTCCTGTAAACTCCGGATATCTGACCCTCAGTGTGGATGTGGTTGTGCACCTTTCAGAAAGCTCTTCTGCAGTAGCACACATCTGTATGCTTTAAGCAGCTCTTTGTGACCTACAAACGATCACTGGGATTTCTAACTAATTTCAGTTCTTTTTGTTACAAGTTATTAATATGACATTTAGTTTTAGTTAAAGCTTTGGAAAAGATTTACTCCTTGTCCACAATGTCTCATCTAGAGTATGTTCTTTGAGACAGAAGCAAGTGACAAAGTGCTAAAAATCTGTTGTTTTAACTGTCGTCAAGTCGACTTCAATTTATGGCACAGGCGTGAATGTGAGATCTCAAAGTCACCCTGTTTTCAACAGCACTACTCGAGGTCTAGGTATTGCTTATTGCTAAATATTTACTAAATATTTCAGGTGTGCTTGAATTACTGGCCCATACATGCCAGGGTTAATTTTTATTCCTTCCTTGTTTTTCTTTCCATATTTCTTATTAACATTTCATTTCACCTTGTGCAACAGTGGAGCAGAACAGACAACTCCATATCTGTATGCTTGTCCACTATGCCCTGCCTCATGTACAAAGGAAGAATTGTTGGAGGCTACAGACAATGCCATTGCTGTTGCCCATTTTTGGTCAAAAGATATTTAGCCGCTTGTGCGCCTTCTATTTTTATCAGTTTTATACTAATTTATGCAATGCTTTTGATACAAAATAAAACATTTCATTTATGGATATTAATACATTTATCATTCCTGATGCCATGGGCACTCTTCAGTAAGGGCCCTTCCACACTGCCCTATATCCCAGAATATCAAGGCAGAAAATCCCATATTAGCTGAGTGTGGACTCAGATAACCCAGTTGAAAGCAGATGATTTGGGATTTTCTGCCTTAATATTCTGAGATATAGGGCTGTGTGGAAGGGCCCCCAGTGACCATGCTCCAGGGCCACTTGTCCAACCTGCTTTATGATCACATTGGGGGAAATAACCTGTTTTTTCAAATATATAAACCTCACTTGCCTAGTTTCTAACAGACCTCACAATCTCTGAGGATGCCTGCCATAGATGTGAGCAAAACATCAGGAGAGAATGCTTCTGAACATGGCCGTACAGCCCGGAAAACTCACAGCAACCCAACCTGCTTTCTAGTCAGTGAAAACATGCAATCATCTTTTCCAGAGACCTAAAAGTTGTATTACAGTTGTGGAATATACATGTGCCTTGAAGTTTTCTCTCAATGTATGGTGAATCCATGGATCTCAAAAGGTTTTCTGAGGCAAGGAATACTTAGAGGTGGTTTTTTGCTCATTCTTTCCTCTGAATATAGCCTCATACATTGCAAGAAGCAGACAACAGATCCACCCAAACCTTGGATCATGTACAGCAAGAGGAAGTCCCACCCTTGTGGGTGAACTGTCATTTTCTGCCTATAAGCATCACACCCATTTGTTTTGCTTCTCAAAGCAAAAAAAAACAAAAAACAAAAACAAAACAAAACAAAAAAAAACAAAAAAAAGCAGTAGGTTATTCTAGATCATTAACTTTTTATTCCCTCATCCTCTGACCTCCACCCTCCTCACCATTAATTTATCCCTGCAACCCCTGTAAGATTAATCATGAAGTGTCAAAACTATGTTGAAGATCAGTTCTTGTGGGTTTTTTCGGGCTATATGGCCATGTTCTAGAGGCATTTCTCCTGACGTTTCGCCTGCATCTATGGCAGGCTTCCTCAGAGGTCTGCTGGAGCTGGGAAAAAAGGGGTTTATATATCTGTGGACTGACCAGGGTGAGACAAAAGGCTTTTGTAAGTTGGGCTAGGTGTGAATCTTTTCAACTGACCACCTTGATTAGCATACAATGGGCTGACTGTGCCTGGAGCAAACTCTTAATGAAAGGTGCTTAGAAGTCCCTGCCTGTTTTTCTCTCTGCTGTTTTAATTTTAGAATTTTTTAATACTGGTAGCCAGATTTTGTTCATTTTCATGGTCTCTTCCTTTCTGTTGAAATTGTCCACATGTTTGTGGATTTCAATGGCTTCTCTGTGTAGTCTGACATGGTGGTTGTTGGTGTGGTCCAGCATTTTTGTGTTCTCAAATAAAATGCTGTGTCCAGGTTGGTTCATCAGGTGCTCTGCTATGGCTGACTTCTCTGGTTGAAGGAGTCTGCAGTGCCTTTCATGTTCCTTGATGCGTGTCTGGGCGCTGCGTTTGGTGGTCCCTATGTAGACTTGTCCACAGCTGCATGGTATACAGTAGACTCCTGCAGAGGTGAGAGGATCCCTCTTGTCCTTTGCTGAACGTAGCATTTGTTGGATTTTCTTGGTGGGTTTGTAGATTGTTTGTATGTTGTGTTTCCTCATCAGCTTTCCTATGCGATCAGTGGTTCCCTTGATGTATGGCAGGAACACTTTTCCTCTGGGTGGATCTTCATCTTTACTCTTGTGGCTTGTTCTTGGTCTTTCAGCTCTTCTGATGTCTGAGGTGGAATATCCATTGGCCTGTAGAGCCCAGTTGAGGTGGTTCAGTTCATCTTGGAGGAGATGGGGTTCACAGATTCTGGCTACCAGTATTAAAAAATTCTAAAATTAAAACAGCAGAGAGAAAAACAGGCAGGGACTTCTAAGCACCTTTCATTAAGAGTTTGCTCCAGGCACAGTCAGCCCATTGTATGCTAATCAAGGTGGTCAGTTGAAAAGATTCACACCTAGCCCAACTTACAAAAGCCTTTTGTCTCACCCTGGTCAGTCCACAGATATATAAACCCCTTTTTTCCCAGCTCCAGCAGACCTCTGAGGAAGCCTGCCATAGATGCAGGCGAAACGTCAGGAGAAATGCCTCTAGAACATGGCCATATAGCCCGAAAAAACCCACAAGATCTGAGTGATTCCGGCCATGAAAGCCTTCGACAATATGTTGAAGATGTTGTGGCAAAATATGTGACTGGAATCATGTGTGGTTAATTTGTCGAAAAATACATGGATCCTGCAAGCCTATATATGGATAGATAAGTTAAATGTTGTGCCAAAAGGTCCACTTCAGAGAGGCACTATTACTAAAGCGAAAATAAAAACTTGGCAAATAAGTTATGTGGCAAGAGTAAAAAACTGCTAAAGCATGGAAAGCATGAGAAAATCTCTCAGTACAAAAGTGGTAAAATAAGTTATGGTCCATGGCTCTTGCAGAAAAATTACCATATAAAGTAAGAGAAGCAAGACAAAACATAAAAGAAACATTTGAGATTATTTAGAAGCCATTTATTATGCATATGGATTTAAACCTTCTTTGGATGAGAAGAGATTTTGGGAGGGGAAAGTTTTTGGAGGATTATGATTAAGATATAAACAACATATGATTTGGAAGACAATTTATATTCATGGCAATTGACAGGGATAAGGTTTATGACTTCATAAGCTGGCAAAAAAAGGGTAGAAAGAAGAAATAGAGGGAGGTGTTTTTTTAATGCAATACAGTATATACTAGGAAGAATATGTTGTATGGATCAGTATTATAATTGTTATTAAATAAATAATGCATAACATTTTAAAAAATATTTTTAAAAGTCCTCTTGCCTCTCTTTTCTTCTCTTTCTTGTCTTCCTGCCTAGATACCATTCTCTTTCAATTTCCTTTCATCCACTCTGTTATTTATAGCTCAGGCTGAGAACATGTCTAGCAGCCTTGCAAATCAATCCTTGTAGCTATCAGCTCCACTGCCAACCTCCAGAAAGCAACAATCAATGGCTGACTGCCATAGCTGGAAAAAGCCACCTACTCACAGACAACAGCCAAATCCGGGAAACTGCAAATTATTGTGATTTGCTAATTTATTGTGTGTTTACTTTGTATTATTATTATTATTATTATTATTATTATTATTATTTTCATTATTTTCATTATTATTTTCATTATATTTTATCGATGTATTTTTTTAATGTTGTATATTTGCTTTGTTGTAATTGTTAGGCCTGGCCTCATGTAAGCCACCCCGAGTCTCCTTGGAGAGATGGTCCCGGGGTATAAATAAAGTTATTATTATTATTATTATTATTATTATTATTATTATTATCATTCCATCCTGGTGAAAGGTGGGATGGCTGATTTGACCTCCAACAACTGTCACTGATTTATAGGTTTACTTCTTGCTATTACATATTCTCCAGCTATCCCAATTTGATTGAAGGTGCATTGACTCTATACAATTAATGCAGTTAGACACCACTTTAATTGCCATGGCTCGATGCTGGAAAATCCTGGGGGTAGTAGTTTAGTGAGCACCACCACTGTTTGGGAGAAAATGCTAAAGACCCTGTAAAACTATAACTCCCATGGTTCCATACACTGAGCCATGTCAGTTAAAGTGGTGTCAAACTGCATTAATCCTAGTGTAGATGCCTCCAGGGACAGTCTCAATTAATCCTCTCTGGTACCACTAAGTTTTCTTAGACCCCTTCTGCACTGCCATATAATCCATATTATCTGATTTAAATTGGATTATATGAGTCTACGCTGCCAAATAACCCAGTTCAAAGCAGATAATCTGGATTTTATATAGCAATGGGGCCTATATATATAGAAGGGTCCTCTGTGGGATCACAGTGGCAGGAGCAGGGAGAGCAGAAACAATAGATGAAATCTTGCCCTTTTTGTGCCTAAATACTTTTTGTTGTGATGTTGCTTGGCACATACATTCCAGTTTCCATCTGTGACATGTTGTAACTCACCTCTAGCCATGTGGAGAGGCGGGTAAAAAATTATTATTATTATTATTATTATTATTATTATTATTATTATTATAGAAGTTATGCTGATTCCAGATGCAAGGGATGGCAGAGGTAGAAGACACACAGCTGTGTTTGTAGGCTAAAAGTGAACCATGTGCATGTTGCTTGTTTTCCTGCTGAACACCAACAAGGCTGTTCTCCTGGGGACATCATCACCTCTCTACTTGCCTAAGTGAGATGACTAATGCACTCAGTGACTCAGGCCTCTTCCTCTTTTTTGAGATTGTTTTGTTGTGTATCCCAGACAACCATCATTCTGCATTTCCATCCCTTAAATGTTAAAATGGAGAGGCTTTTAACATTGTGAGCTGCAAAAGAAAAACACATTTAAGATTTGGCAATAGCAGGGGAAAAAAACTCTTCAAGTTCATCTCGAGCATGGAAACCAGAAAGTTCAGCACCTAATAGTTCTATATATACATCAAAAAGAACAACACAAAATGAAGACAAGCAAATATAAGGTGAAAGTGGAAACTTAATGGCACAAAAACAAAATGTCTTGTGGGCACTTTCTAAGGCAGTGGTTCCCAACCTGATGTCTGTGGACCACCAGTGGTCCCCAAGGACTGAAATATGGTCTATGGCAGTGGTTCTCAACCTGGGGTCTCCAGATGTTTTTAGCCTACAACTCCCAGAAATCCTAACAGCTGGTAAACTGGCTGGGATTTCTGGGAGTTGTAGGCCAAAAACATCTGGGGACCCCAGGTTGAGAACCACTGGTCTATGGCCTCACCATTACTACACCATTGTAACGAGAGCGGCTGGTCTCGCGAAACCCTCTTATAGTGCCAAGGCAACTAGGATGCCGAGAGGGAAGAGGCTGACTATTCATGAAGGGCACAACAACAAGCCTCCTGACTGCTTCTTCTCTTCCTCTTCCCTCCCACTGAGTAAAGCCATTCCATGTGGTGCCTGGAAGCAGGGGCGCTTTGCTGTCTTTGCTTTTAGCCCTTTTCCAGAGGTCATTTGGGGTGCCGATTCAGAAAATTGCACTGGATACACTACATCGGCTCTAGATTATTTAATATGGTTTTCTGTGGGTGAGCAGATGATGACTACTGGATGGCATATGTTCTGTATCAGAAACTAGAGCTGATGTGATCTATCCAATGCAGTTTTCTGAATCAACTTCCCAAATAACCAAACCTAATCTAAAGTTGACCAAAAACTGATTCATAACCTTTTGGTACTAATGTTGGAGAGTGGTCCCTAGTCAAAGTGGTCCTTGATAAAAAAAGGAAATGACTGTGCTAAGACAATTCATGCTTTTCCTTGAGCACCATAGAAGTGCCTCATGTTGTATCTGCTCCTACACAAAACACACATACACACATAAAAATATCAGGGATTTTAGCCCCTGAGGTGCATTGCTTTTGAACATGAACGCCCCATGAAGCGGTCACAACAAAGTGTCTTGAGTAAATCTGCCCTGCATTATGTTCTCTAATATTTTTAACTTTTTAAAAAGAAAAATGGACTATAACTCCAGAACATTTCAGCCAGAATGACCATTATCCATGTGGCTAGAGGATCCTGAGAACTGTGGCCCCAAGAGTAAAATTTCTGAACTCTGGTGAAGATCTTTTCCTTCCAAGGGGCTTTTGGCTGCTTGTATTGGGAGGCTCTTTAATGGTAGAAGGGTGTTCTGCTTTTGACTGATGCTTTTTAATGATGTGGAAATATGTATTATCTCTCCATCAACAACTCAAACTTATCTTAACAGCCAGCAGCTGCATTGCGTTTGTCAAGTAAGTGATTAAAATCTTTAGTCAGTAAATTGAATACTATAAATCCTGGAAATATTTGTGTGGTTCTTTACAGGTAGGTTCAAGAAGCTACTCTAAAAAGCTGACTTCATACATGCATCAGAAACAGAAAGCATCATCTGGTGTTTACTGTCTCACAAATTAGTTTCTGAACTGTGCAGTGACTCAAATTAGATTATCTGTATGAGTAACAGGGAGCATTCTCTTAGATTTTTTAGCATGCCACGTCATTACATAAGATAAATGTATTAGATAGGCCTTATATCTAATTTCTTAATCTGGGTCAGGTTGTATTGCAAGATTTTAGTAAAAGTCTGCAGTTTGACAACTGTGTCATACATGATTATTCCCATCTATGCAAAACACATACACTATGGGCTCTTCCTGGCTACATCAGAGTGTTGCTTATTACTAGTTCACACAGAGAGTTCACTATCTCTTGATGCTTTTACATCTGCTTGGAGCCTCCAGTCCTTGAAGAAGTTGGTGGGAGTAGTAGAGGGGGATGAAGGAAGTTATGTCATGGCTGGGAATATGACCAATCATTATCTAGATCAGTGGTTCTCAACCTGTGGGTCTTCCAGATGTTTTGGCCTTCAACTCCCAGAAATCCTAACATCTGGAAATCTGGCTGGGCTTTCTGAGAGTTGTAAACCAAAACACTCGGGGATCCACAGGTTGAGAACCACTGATCCAGATGTTATGATGCTGTCAGCAGTTCTAGCTAGTTATCATCCCAAACTCTCTGATACCTTTTCTCCTTATTGACTTTGATGTTGTGAGGTCCACATGAGCACACCTTCTCTTTTAATAGATCAGTGTTCTAAAAACTTTACTCTTGATAAAGAATCTTC
Source organism: Anolis sagrei (assembly GCF_037176765.1). NCBI lineage: Eukaryota > Metazoa > Chordata > Lepidosauria > Squamata > Anolidae > Anolis > Anolis sagrei. The sequence goes on along the minus strand of NC_090021.1, from coordinate 201,923,391 downwards.
TTTGTTTCCTTCCTATTCAGAAAGGAGGAGTGGGGAACAGCCAAGGAGTCTAATGTGTATTGAAGTATTGAACCATTGAAGTCTTTTTTTCTGTGATATATTTTGATTAGCATTAGAGAACAACAGCAAAAAAACAAAAAAACCCACAACAACAACAACAGACAACAGCATCACTTGCTCTGGATAGCTCCTATCAGATACAAAAAGAGCACAAAAGATTATTTTGCCAACCAGACACATATAAATATGCCAGTTAGAAAATTTTAATTTCTTTAGGCCATATGTGGCTTAATTTATAATGAGTTTAAGTCTGTTCTACACGGAAATGGTGACCCCCCCCCCCCCCATCCTATAAGAAAACCCCAAGATTCTTACTGGGAAATATATTTTGTATATAACATTTTATCCTTCAACAAAAGGTAAAGTTATTTATGCCAGGAACTGGAGGAATGTGCTCCAGTAGCTTCCACTGGACTCCTTGATGGCTTTTGATACCATTGACCATGGCATTCTGAGCTGCTTCTCTAGGATGGTACATGGAGACACTTTTTCACAATGGTTCTTCTTGGAGGGATAAACCCAGAAAGCTGTGCTTGGGGATTCCCATTCAGACCTGTAGCTGTTAACCTGTGTGATGATCCCTCAAAAATATTAGTCTTCCATATTACTTAAAATGTATAATGGAATTGTTGGGGGAAATGTGCAGAATTGTGTTCTCCCATGTGAGCCTGTCCATGCTTTGAAATCTTCTAAGAAAGACAGTTTTCTCTGTTCCAGCAGCCTCACAACTACATCTGGCAGAACACAGATGTAGTTCCCAGAGTCTGGGATGCCCTCTCAGTTCCCAGAGTCTGGGATGCCCTTCCTAGAGAGGTTAGATTGGTGCCCTCCTTGCTCTCTTCTGTAGGCATGGGAAGACCTTTTTTGAAAACTGATTCCTCAGGAGGAAAGGGTCTTGCAAATGTATTCTTCTCTATCTTTACATTTTTAACTGGCTCAAATCTTTATAATAATTTAAATTCACTTCCGACTTTTGAGTTATATGGATTTTTTTCATAGTACAGGTTAAGTCTCCTTTATTCAAAAGTCCAAAACATTTCAAACCCTAAACTTTTAGTTGCCCACTTCCACCTTTGGGGAAAAGGGGTTAATTATACTTCTCAAGGAGTCCTGATGGGGGAAAGGGACAGGAGGAGGTCTCCACTTATACAAGGCCTTGTAAAAAGCAGATGTCCCAGGCATTTCTATATTGACCTTTGCCTGGCCAATGGTAGTGCATAGCAGGTGAGCACCCTGGTAATGGCTGGAAGGGTGAGTGTGAACATATTGGCCACCACTGCATCCAGCCCAAAGAGAATGAAAAAGATTCACAGGGGGTGAGGGAAGATTCTCTCCATTTTCTCCAAATACTTTGCTAAAAGGGCGGAAAATGGGTTGACAGTCTGGGAAGTGCCTGGAATGTCTGCTTTTTACCTTGAGTAAGTGTTATATACAAAATCTATTTCTCCACGGTCCTTCTCTTTCGCTCCAGGGCTTCTTGAGGAAAAACTCAGTATGCACTGGATGTGTAACTACCCTCCTTTCCCACCATCCCTCATTCACCATGTATATGCAAATATAGGCATCCTAAAATTTGAAATAAAAATCCAACATCTGACCCCAAGTATTTTAATAAGGAAGATGCAACCTGTAATTTGCTGGGATTAATAATAATAATAATAATAATAATAATAATAATAATGTCTCCCCGTTAATTGTTAATCTTGTAAAAGTATTTTCTGAAGGAGAGGAGGGGAGGAGAAAAAAAGCTAAAGGGTGACTCAAGGCTCTCAGAGCCATTCAAATAGTTTTTAAAGAAAATTCTTTCTTTCTCCCAAGTCCCCAAATGCACACATGCACCCCACCCACCCCACACTTTCCCAACTCCCTGTCCCACTAAATAAGAAAATAAAGAAAATAAAGAAAAACAAAGGAAAATAAAAAAAGAGACAGGTCACGCCAAGCCAAGCCAAAAAATAAAGCTGAGAGCAAGTGGCAAGGCAATTGGACTGAAGCATCTCTATAGAGCCAGTATGCAACTGAGTGCAATGGAGGCACTCATCCTATTAAACAGACACAGCTTGCATACGACATGTCACAGCGTTTTTCTTTTCTGATTGATCCAATAGGCAGGGAAACTCCATGCAAGCATGCGGCAACCTCTTTGTGCACCGCATGATGCCAAATAAGAGAGGAGGAACCATGGCCATCTGCCATGTGGCCCGTTTTGGCTGGGGAAAAAAAAAAACATGGCAGCTGAGCCCTTACTGTTACAGTGAGCTGAACAAGTCCAATTGGCTGAAGGGAACCAACCAAATTGAATCCGTGCACAAGCCTAGTGCCTACCCCGAAGTGATGCAATCTGTTCCATCATCACATGGTGCTGCAAGTGGAAGGAGCATGTGAAACCATGAACTCGGCAGCCATGCCTCATCACTTCATGTCTCCTCCATGGAAGTGCAGAACAACTCCTTCTCAATGAACCAAAAGTAATGAGAAAGCACTTTGCTTAATGTTTTAAAATGTTGTTATAATCATCAAGTTACTCAGACATGAAGAGGCTACTTAACAAAATTGCACAGAAAATTAAATAAAGGTTTGCTTCAAAACATCAATTTACATTGCATCCAGAGCTGGGGAAAGTTGCTTTTTCTTTTTGCTTTTTTTGGACTGCAGAGCCCAGAAATCTTATGCCTGCTTGGCTGCTAGAGGATACTGGAAACTGAAATCCAAAAATGAACTTTTTCAAACACAGGCTAATCCAAATATCTTCAGTTGAACCTCAAGGGCACACACTCAGGATCTTTTCATCAAGTAATATTACACGTGTTCAGCTAGAGGATGGGATGTGATTGTTATGGGCATCGCCAGTCCCATCTTCCCCTCCCTTAGCAAAAAATCACTTTGTGTTTCTTGTAAAGAATGCAGGGAAAAGAACTGATCATGTTAATAATGCTGCTATTACACCTAGTTGAAGGAGCAAAATTCAGTCCAATACACTGCATTCAATCTTTCTGTGAAACAAACAAATCTTCAGTGAAGGCTGGTAGTTTTCATGTGACTGGGTTGCTGCATCCAATCTTTGCTTTAGTCTGAACTTTAAAGGTGCTATCCAATGTAATAAACCCATTTAGGGAACAAAGTTCAGCACCTTGGGCCCCTTCTACATTGCCACATAATCTAGACTATCAAAGCAGATGATATGCATGATCTGCTTTGAACTGGATTATATGAGTCTACACTGCCATATAATTCAGTTCAAATCAGATAATCTGGATTTTATATGGTAGTGTAGAAGGGGGCTTAGTTTTCTTCCATAATATTTGGGCTGAAATCAGAGCGAGTTCTCTATTCTACTGACATGAGTCTATACTTTAGAATGAGTGGAGTTTGACACTACTTTAACTGCTATGACTCAATGCTATGAAATAGTGGGAATTGTAGTTTTAGTCTTCTCTGCCAAACTACAAATCCCAGGATTCCATAGCATTGAGCCATAGCAGTTCAAATGATGCCAAACTTCATTAATTCTGCACTGTTGGAAATGACCAGATGCCACGCCCTTCCCCCAATGACCTTCAATGTCTTGATTTTGGCAAACAAGAGGCTGGGATACCTTTAAAGTACCTGCTATTTCTTGTCTTACATGAAAAGGCAACTTTCAAAATCAGTTTGATGCATTATGATTGTTTCTACCTAGGCCTTTGAAAACAAAAACAGGTTACTCAATGTGTGGATGTATACTGTTATTGCTCAATGTGTACGTCTGCCTAGACTGGAGTCGGCAAATAATTGACAATAATCTTACAACACTGACGCCATGAACCAAAATGACTTGTCTGAGTCAGTGAATTGGTGACTCAAGTGGTGTAAGTTCGCTGTGGGATAGCATAGCAGGAGATGGAAGTAGACAACAGGAGTGGATTGGTATCACCAGCATGATGGGGGAGGGAAAAAAACTAATCACAAAACATTGAAAATAAAATGTGTCCTCTCCGAACCCTATGTTGGTCATACAACCTACTCAAAATAATCAGCTGATTATTAGCCATCTTGTTTGAGAGTGGGAAAGTCATAAAGTAGCATGCACAGACTTCTACTATTTCTCTGCTTAGAGATGCTTCCAACTAATGGCTGGCCATTTTGCCTCTCAGAGCTAAGCAAGAGATATAATTCACTAGTGGTGCACATGCTTTACATATGCAAGGTCCATTTTGATTAGGAGATTTTAGAGAGTTGCTATCAATCGAGTAAGCAGTTCCTGAATAGATGAGCAATTGATTCAGGTTTATATAAGGCTGTTGCACTAGTTTGGTTCTTTTTACATTTCACATTTTGCTGAAAAATTAGGCAGTAGCCCAAAGCAATGATGGCTGTCATGTAGATGGTGGAGTGAAGTTATTATTTCTGCTGCCTCAAGAGGTGGCATCAATGGAAACAATGGATTCAGATTACAGTTGGCCCTCTTTATTTGCACGTTTAACTTTTGTGAATTTGATTATTCCTAAATATGACTGTTATATTCTTTTAGGCATACAGTATCTAGGACAGTGGTTCTCAACCTGGGGTCCCCAGATGTTTTTGGACTTCAACTCCCAGAAATCCTAACAGCTGCTAAACTGGCTGGGATTCCTGGGAGTTGTAGGCCAAAACACCTGGGGACCCACAGGTTGAGAACTACTGATCTAGGACCTTCACTGTGACTCCATGGTCATCTTCTAGTGGAAGTCTACCATAGAATTGCACTGAAAGACTGAGGGCCCATCCAAACAGTATGTTTATCCCAGGAGCTCCTGCAACAATGAGAAGGTTGCCAGATGCTGTTCTCTGTAAACCCAGAAGTAATTGCAACAAAAGGCAAAAAACGCAAGATTTCCAGGTGCAGGAATATAGCGGTTTTTAACCAAATATCCAGATCTTTGCATGTCTGTATGACCCTGCAATCGGAAATCATGGGATTTTTTTATCTTTGTTTGTTCCTGGGTTTTTGTTGCTTGTTCCTGATTGGCCAGTTCCTAAAAAGAAGGTGACATTTGAGTAGGAGGCAAAAGCTTTGGACTGGGAAGAGAAACTTCATCCTTCACCTGTTTAATGAAGTTTGTGGCAGAAATATTAAGTTCCTGGGGTGCTACAAGTACTTTCACAGTAATTACCACACAATGAAACAGGAACACACACATTCAAACAAGGAACAGAATGTAATCATTACTATAATTACCCAGACCTTGTTGTGTGGCCATCTGTGCAGACGGGTTTCATGGTCTACTTGTGCCAGGGAAAAACAGGATGATGTTGCCTGGTTATACATGTTGGTTTCTCATTGGGTGTATGATGATAACATGTGTACAGTTCATGGCAAAAACTTACTACTGGCTGTTGGGCCATTGATGTGATGGAAAGCAATGTAAATGCTGAGAGCCAAGGTCATGCTGGTGATTAATAGAAAAAGCCATGTATAACCCAGGAACAGCTCCAGGTTGTCTAGTGCCACAAGTACACAACCAAATCTGTCTGGACAATGGCCAGGCAGCCTGTAAAAAGTGGCAATAATGACAAAAGTTCTGTTCCTGGCTTTAAAATGTGAGTTCCTGTTGGTGTACTGCTGACTTGGGTAGTAGTGGTTCTATCCCATGTGGTTTGTACGTGTGGGAGATACTTCATGAAATATCTGGAGGGAACAGTTTTTCTGGCTAGGAGAAATAAAAGGAACTTTTGCGGTTTGCCATATGTCCAAATGTCCACATATCCGCATCCCATGATGTAGGTAGACTCTCTTTCACTCAGACTCAGCCCCCCCCCCCCCCGAAACAAAATCCTGGCTACGGGCCTGCCCGCCACCATCTCCCCGAAGGGGACTCGGGATGGCTAACATGAGGCCAAGCCCAAAATGAAAAATAAAATACAAAAAGCAAAAAATAATAAATAATACAAAATAAAATTCAAAATAGCTTACACTGCAGGTGAAGTTTTTGAATAGAAATTAGATAGAGCCTTACCACGCAGCCCTATATCCCAGAATATCAAGGCATAAAATCCTACAATATCTGCTTTGAACTGGGCTATCTGAGTCCACGCTCAGATAATGTGGGATTTTCTGCCTTGATATTCTGGGATATAGGGCTGTGTGGAAGGGCCCTGTCACCCATCAAACTGCTTTCATAGTCAATTCCTAGCTGAGGGGTTGAGCTGTATGGCCTTTGCAGTCTTTTCCAGCTCTACAATTCATCTGCCTTGAGTGAATAAAGCAACCCTTCCTCAGATATTAGAATTCTGGGTTGGTGCTCAGCAACCATTTCTAATTAATATCTATTTGAACTGGACTCCATCATTTTAATTGAATGGCTTGTTTTTGCCTTACTCATCTGTTACTGTGATTTTGATATGATTAGATGGCGGTATTGATGGAGCTACTATTTAAAGGTTGTTTTGTAATGTTTTGTTCTTGTCAAGAGCCACTTTAAGCTCAACCTCTTGTTAGAAAAGTGCCATAGAAATATTCAATCAAAGCAAATAAAAGCTCCTTCCATTATAGATAATTCCAGGCACTGAAGTCTGCAGAAGCCACAGGAAAATGTGCAGTGGATCAGTCTCCAACAGAACTATTTTGTCTGTTAGATAGAATAAACTTCCTCATGGGCAGGTTTGCATTCATCTTATTACTTAAAAGCTCTGTATAACTTACCTGGGTCATAGTCATAGGCACATTTGCCACCTGTGGTTTGGGATTTCCCTTTCTTCCATTGCTATAGCTCTGACAGACCATATCTTTGCTTGCTGTATAAACCTCTTCTGTAAGCAAGGGTCACCATAAATTGGAAATAATTTGAACACATGACAACAAAGGTGAAGGCAATAGGAAAAAGGAAGACTATACTGTATTGTAGATACCTTGAGGAATTAGTGAAGTCTTGGGTTTGTAAAACCTGAGCAAGGCTGCTGATGATCAGGGCCCCTGGTGACTCAGTGGGTTAAACCCTTGTGCCGGTAGGACTGAAGACAGGTCACAGGTTCGAATCCAGGGAGAGTGCGGATGAGCTCCCTCTGTCAGCTCCAGCTCCCCTTACAGGAACATGATAGAAGCCTCCCACAAAGATGGTAAAACAAAAAAAACATCCAGGCATACCCTGGTTAACGTCCTTGCAGACGGCCATTTTTCTCACACCAGAAGCGACTTGCAGTTTCTCAAGTAGCTCCTGACACACACCCAAAAACAAAATCAGGGCTAATGGAGGTATCCTATTCATAGAGTTGACTGAGTCGATGACAAACAATGCACACAGCAAACACTCATTTTTATGTTTTCAAGTGACTGTCAGTGTCTCATTCTAGTCATGTGACATTTATGAAGTACTTTATTCTCTCCTTCTTCACTTGCCACCAGAGAAAAAGAAAATGGGTTGAGATTGAGGGAGAAATAATTTATTCACAAACACTGTGCATAGAACAGGTTTTGGAAGAATGTTGTGCATTCCAGATGATTTGGACTAAAACTCCTACAAGCTAAACAGCATGGAGACCTTTTGGAACCTCCTATACCTGTTTGGTTCATTAAACAGAGAGCGAGGGAGACTTCCTGCTGTCTCCAGCAGATGGCACACAGTTCTCATTAAAAGAGAAGCCGCAGTTGCATATAGACAGGTGGTGGGCCAAGCTGCCTTCCCGCTAAAAGGCTAAAAGAGAACTTAGACACTGCTCTAAGTCATTTATCCTACTTACAAAGATATTTTAGTATGTTTATAAAGCTGCATGAGTGAAAATTAAACCGTTTGCAGTGACGTTATATAGATTACTTTGCGAGTGCAGCCAGATGATACAGGTTGAGCATTCCTGGGACCAGAAGTATTCTGTATTTTGTGGGGGTTTTAAAGATTTGGGGGTGCTTGCACATACATTATGTGATGCCTTAGTCTAAACACAAAATTCATTTATCTTTTATATACACCAGACATGTCCAAAGTCTTGCCCAGGGACCAATTGTGGCCCCTGTTCAAATTTTCACTGGCCTTCTCTCTCCAGGCCTTCCACCCATCCTCCCTTGCTTCTTTCATTCCTTTACTTTCTCTCTCCCTCTCTTTCTTGACTTCCTTCCTCTCGCCGTTCCTCCCTTCCTGGGGATCAAGGCCCTAGAAAAGGTGGAGAGAATATAATAACAACACTTTATTTATATTCTGCCCTATCTCCCCAAGGGGACTCAGAGAGGATCACAGTACACATACATGGCAAACATTCAATGCCGTTTGGATAGATAGTAAAAAGACAGACGGTACAGAAAGGAGGTATGTTGTGTCCAGCTTTTTTTTTTTTTTTGGCGCCTTGGAGATTGTGCTCGAATCCAGCCACAGGAGGATGCTATCGCTCCATCCTCTATGGTGAAGAGTCATCAGGACTTCCCTCTTCCTTTTGGTCACTGGGCATTTTCTGATCTTTTTCTTTATGGTGTCTTAAAATCCTTCCCCTGCTTGTTTTAGCAGTACCTAATTTCTCTGTTTTCAAACTGCTTAGGTCCACAGTAAGCTGGGCTAACAGTCGGGACCTTCCATCGACCCAGGGCTTCGAACTGGCAATCTTTCAGTTGATAGATCTTATCATTGCTAGTGATTTACCAGTTGTGGTAAAGCCCGAAAGAGCAATGGTGACTCTTGTGTCCCTTCACCTCAATTAAGTGTTGCCTTCTCCTCATGTGGCTCCAGCCTCAGGCATCCTATCTCAGTGGAGCCTTCTCTCTCTCTCTCTCTTCTTTGTAAGGGAAGGCTCCCCAATTGCCCTGCTTGCCCCAGATGCTCACTGCTGCCACTGCATGGCCAAGAAGGGTGGGCTCTTCTTGCCCTGCCTTTATTCCCGCATTGACTCCCCATGTTTTCCAAAAAGGCTGTCCTTCACTGTGTCTCCTCCCTTGGGAAGAAAAGGGGAGAGCCAGGTGGCAACTATAAATTCCCCCTGCCACAATCAAAGCCCTCCCAACAGACCGCCATGCTGCCTCTGCTGAAAAACCTCCAGAGAAGGAGACTCCACAAGACTCTGAGGCAGCACATGCCACAGTCTGAAACAACTTAAAGCCATACAACAACAATCATGATTAACTTGACTTTCTCATCAGCCAAAAGCATACCCATACTTCCCATTCAAAGACTGGTACGTTTGCGTTGGTTAAAATTGTTCTTCGTTTTATGTATTGTATTGTTCTTTCATGGTTTTTATTGCACTACAGATAAGACATATGCAGTGTGTATAGGGATTCGTTCATTTTTTTTTTCAAGCTATAGTCCAGCTGAGGGACCGTGAACTGGCCCTCAGCTCAAAAACTTTGAATACCCCTGATATACACTTTATAAGCATAGCCTGAAGGTAAATGTAGACATAATATTTTAAATATTTTTGTTCATAACACACAGTTTGTATGCACTGAACCACTGGAATGCAAAAAAGTAATGATCTCAGCTACTTTTGTGGGCAATTTTGGAGTATTTTGAACTTTGTAACAACGGATATTCTGATATGTATAAATGGTATAATAGTTAGTTGCATGAGTTAAAAATTAAGATAGATTTGGGATATTTGGGGTGAAGTGTGCACATGTTGCTTTTACTCAAAAGCCGTTAAGACTATATATCACTTCTTTGGAATTCTGGAACTTGTAGTTTGGCAAGTGCTTGGACTCTTCTGCTAGGGCAATGGTTCTCAACCTGTGTGTCCCCAGGTGTTTTGGCCTATAACTCCCAGAAATCGCAGCCAGTTTACCAGCTGTTAGGATTTTTGGGAGTTGAACACCAAAATATCTGGGACCCACAGTTTGAGAACCATTGTGCTAGAGATTTCTAGCCTTCCTTTAAGAGCTTGGGAGATAACTACCTCATCAAACTATAAATCCCAGGATTTTGTGGAATGGAGCTATAGCAACTGAAAAGCTATCACAGAAGTAGAAGTTTGTATTGCTGGTATTCTCTACGTCAACATTCTTGAGTGAGACATATTCTTATCTTACAACCAGAGTTACTTCAGAAGGAACTGTAGGGGAGAAAAAACACATATTCTAAATATCATTTATTATTTAAGAGAAGCTAAGCATCACAAAAACAAATGGCAAAGAAGAATGTATATAGTAAATATAAACACTTTACAAAAATACACTTTCAGGAGGAAATAAGCAGGTATACAAAAATACAATAATCAAATACATTATTTACAAACAAAGGCAACAGCCATAGTAAAGCAATGTTTCTTTAAAAAATAAATATTTTTTATTGTTACAGTACAGACTAGGTTAGACCATGTACAATATGAAGATTGACTAATCTGTAACTGAAGATTTTTAAAAATCCTAAAATGCACAGCTTTTGTGGATACTCAAAATAATACACTGGAGAGGAGCTCTGCCCCATCACAAAGCATTTCTTTTCAAGAAATATGCTTTCTTCTGACATAAGACATGTACAGGCAGTCCCCGAGTTACAAGCATCCAACTTACAAATGATTCATAGTAAAGAACGAGGCTGAGACAATGGAATGTAAGAGAAATCTACCCATAGAAAGGGAAAATCACTCTTGAAAGAGTTATCATGAGGAAAAGATGTCTAAGGGCACTTCCTGACAGCACTAAATCATGGGTTTTGAACGGTTGGGGGGGTGGGATCCCAGGACTTCAGAAGAGGTCCACATAAGCGGTCCTGGGATTTCTGCCTCCATTGTCCAAACTTCATGCTTTTTGTGAGATTTAAAGGCTCCCAAGTTGGCCGCCAGAGGACTTCCACCAGAAACTTTGTTTTTTGTTTTGTTTTGTTTTTAAACCTCAAGGTGCAGATATGTGGAGAATCACTGCAGCAAATCACTGCAAAAGTTCTGCTCTTTGTCCTGGCCAGAGAAACTGTGCCCTCCATACGTTTCATTAAGTATCTGCCACCCAAACGGAGTTTATAGGGTAGGACCATTTCTGCCTAAGTCAGTACTGCACAATCAAACAGGAACACAAACTTTCAAGCCAGGAACAGAAAGAACTTTGTCATTATTGGCACTTTTTAGAGCCTGGATGTCTGGCCATCTGTCCAGACAGATTTGGTTGTATACTTGTGGCATCAGACAACAGGGCGCTGTTCCTGGGTTATATATGGCTGTTCCTGATTGCTCTTCTTGTGAGAAGATGTACAACATTGACTAGGGTGTCACAACTTTGTCCTGGCCAGAGAAAATGTGCCCTCCACACGTTTCATGAAGTGTTTGGCAAACAAAGTTTTTGCCTTCTACTCAAGTGCCACCTTCTTTTTAGGAACCGACCAATCAGGAACAAACATGTAAAACCCGGAAACAAACCAAAATTTAAAATTCTTGTGATTTCCAATTGCAGGGACATACAGACATGCAAAGATCCGCATATTTGGCTCAAAATTGCAATATTCCTGCACCTGGAAATCTCTTTTTTTTTTTTTTTGCCTTTTGCAGCAATTGCTTCCACGTTTACAGGGAACGATGTCTGGCCATCCTCCGGTTTGCTGTGGAAGCTCCTTGGATAAAGGTACTGTCTGGACAGGCCCTCAGCTGAAGCTTTATCACCAATCAGTTTCCAGAATAAGCCTGTTCTGACTTACAAACAAATTCAACTGAAGAACCTATCTTGTTTGTAACATGGGGACTGACTGTACATCTAAATAACACAGCAGGTTCTTCGGATTTGTTTATTGCACTTTCATCATATTCCTTACAAATATCTTGTAAGTTTTAATACTTTTCCCTGCCAACAGAACCCTAAATGTTTAGTGCCTGTTGGGATGGAATGTGTTATCTTCCTTTCAAAATGCATCATACAAATAAAGATATCATGGCACAAGGCTTTTTAAAAATATAACACAAACTATTTTAGAAACAAATCTGCAGCTTGATATGTATCCTTTTCTACGAGGCAGTTTACTATTCACACGAGAAATTGCATAATAATCCAAAAGATAGGTGTAAGCGTTGAATAAAACATGATTTCAGATTCTACCAATAATGACTGAAAACCAAGGAAGAGAAGCAGCATTTGTCACACAAAAGGCACCCCTTACTTTTGGCATTTTCACTAGTTGCCGCAACAAAAGGATGGAAAGATGACAAACAGAAGGGTGACTGTCCAGTTCAGAAAATGGAGGAGAAAATGTGAAATGTAGTTCAGACATGCAGACTTTATCATTTGTTGGCTGTGTATAGAGCTTGGACATGTTTCTCTATTGACACAATTCCCACAATCCACAATCCACCATGGGAATTGTAGCCCCCCAAAGTAATATTTCTGCACTCTGGATTGCAAGCATTGAACTTGTATGCATAAATTCACCTTTTGCAGATAAATACTGAAGATTAAACTGTTTTTTTATCATCGGTCTACACATTAGAAGTCAGTGGGAGTTATCAGCCATTATATGTGTAAGTATGAACCAACTCTCAGATGGGGACAATGACCCTCCAGTCAACATAAATGCCACAACCTGCTGTATTTTCACCACGCATACAAAGTAACACGAACTCTCATGCTGGTATAGGACAATGGGTTGGCAACACAATGCCAAGATCTAGTCCAAGCTAGAAGGACTCAGGACTTAACAGACATTAAAGCAAATGAATTGACATTTCTGCAATACTATCTGTAGGTTGTATGACTCTGTTCAGGCCCATACTAATCCAAGCAAAGGATGAAAGCCCTCTTCTTCCACAGATGAGGGCCTGGGCTGAAATTGGGAAATGGGGCTGCACTTTGTTGTTGTGTGCCTTCAAAGTCATTTCTGATTTATCATAACCCTGAGGTGAACGTATCACAGAGTTTTCTTGGCACAATTTCTTCAGGTGAGATTTGCCATTGCCTTCTCCTAAAGTTGAAAGAGTATGCCCAAGTGAGGATTTGGGCATTTGCCTCCCACAGACTTAGGACACACGGGGCATTTTTCCCATCCTAAGACACTGCCAGGATGCTGCCGAGACATAGCCCAGACAGAGCCAGGGCCACTTCCAGTGGGGCTCTGTCCCAGTTCCATCTTGGCAGCATGGTTAAAAGCAGCCTTGAGAACACAGGTGACTACCTATGTTCTTATTCTCAGCATGGGATGAAGCTGGGGCAGCCAGAAAACATTGTGTGAAAGTAAAGAGATAAAGTGATGCGCTACCCCACGGTTTCCCGCACTGCCGCATGGACTTCCCGCTGTCCCCAGCTTATGGACCCCCATCTGATGAGGTCTTTAGCCCAACACTGAAGTTCTCACTCTACACTGGTTCGCAAGGAAAATAGAAAAAAGAAGAAATAACAGCTAGCCACACCATTAACGCCTGTTTTGGCCCTTAGGAACCATCTACACTGCCATATAAGTGTAGACTCAAATAATAGAGTTTAACTTCATTGAAGTGACTTTCAAAGTGCATTATATGACAGTGTAGATGGGCCTCTGATGATTCAGTGGGACCATCGCAACCTACAGGTTCACACTGTTATTGTTGTCTGTCACAAAAAGAAGCAAACCTCTATGAAAATCATACTCTCAGGTGTTGAGTGTAAAGCAGAGTTGGGAAATAGAGGACCTCAAGTTATTTTTGAACTGTGACTCCCATCAGCCCTATCTAATATGGTTAGTAAGGGTAGATGAAGGATGTTGCCGTTCAAAAACATCTGCATGGTCATACATTCTCTATCTCTTTTTTAGTGCATAGATCTGTACAGAGTCTTCTTTTCTTAAATATTTTTTTCTGACAGAAGACAACAATAATTTTTGTGCAGTTTTTGGAATCCTAAACTAAAAGCAAACAGTACCAATGATAATCACCCTCATTTTCCATTCCGTCTTTTTTTCTCAATAGCTCCCATCACCGCCCTTGTCCTTAAGCAGACATGAGTCCAAAGAGAATGGTGCAAGGTATGGTGTGGAGAGGTTTGGGAGCCAAAAAGCACACCTAAACACAGCCACATTTACAGAGATACATAATATTTGGACCCAAGCTAATGTTCCACTATTCATCATTGTGGGAGAAAGATTATCAAAGAACCTTTCAATGTAGGAAAATCACTGAATAACATATGGAAAGTTATTTATTAATGTTCAGAAATGGTCTGGTCTGTGTTTCTGGGAAGGGAGGCAGAGAGAGAAGACTTTGACAAGTTCCTCTTTCACTTTGTTCATTGTAACAAGTTACTTAGCACCTCCAATTTGCACCCATTTGACAAAAATCAAAATAACGGATAAAGATGCTATACTTACAATAAGCCATATTATTCAGACAGAAGACATGTATCAGATATTCATATGTGTGATTGATGCCAATTCTTGACCAAACTTTGGCTTTATATAGATTTGGTTCAAGGCACATTCTTGCATTTCAGCAACACCACTGGTGACTCTCTCCTCCTTGTAATCTAAATTATAACTTACATACTTACATTCAGAGTGTTTATAGAGGATTTTGGAAGTGTTATTCAAAAATTCACTGTTCTAAGGCCGACGTATAGCTCACTGTACAAGCACTACCATCTCGTTAAACTATATATTATCTCTCTAGACAAGAGATTAGACATCTAAAATTCTGGTAGGCAGTTGGAGGAAATACATTTCTGTCTCTCTCTCACAGACACATTACAAACCACCACAATGCCTTAATCATGTTGTATGGATACAGAATTATGAGTGTCCTTTATCCAGAGTCATATAAGGACAATGTGGAAGGAGCCTTAGACAGAAGTTTTCAGGTCAACTTCTGCCTGATCCTTTTATCAAAGATGCAGGGAATATGTGGTTGATTTTATACACATTTTCTTTGGTCATAAAATGTTACTTATAGCTATTTGGGTGCATTTACATTGCAGAATTGATGCTGTTTGACCTCACCAAACTGCCATGGCTCAGTGCTGTGAAATCATGGTGAAGCACCAGCTTCCTTTGGTTGAGAAGGCTAAAGACCTTGTAAAACTGCAGCTTGTTAAAAGTGGTGTCAAACTGCAGTTAAAAGTCGTGTCAAACTGTATTAATTCTACAGTGTAGAGGCACCCCTAGTTCTTTATAGATTCTGATTTCCATCAGCAGGAGTGCCTGTCTTGCCTGGCAACAACCTATGAAGTGAGGGGGAATGTTAATGCATTTGGAGATGGGGGTACATCACTCCTCCTAGCAGACCAGAAGGAATATGGAAAGCTAAACATGTCCCTTTGGCTGTGCTCTGATTTTCAAAATCCTATGTCTTATACGGTAAACGACCACTAATCTGTACATAAGTTGTCATGAGACTGGAGCCGGGATTAACATCCCAGATTACTACAACCAAAACACCATTAACACCACTAGCGTGGCCACTGGACAACTTCTGGGAATTGTAGTCCAAAAGGTCAATAATAAAGTAAGTTCTCTTAATAACATGGGAGACCTCATGGGGCAGGTCTCAGTTATTCATCTAAGCTGAATATGATGTCCAGAAGGGACAAAAAGGTCAGGCAAATGCTATCAGAACCAATACATTCAGCATGGAAGCACCACCTAAAACAATTAATGTTCCTGTTCCCTCATCGCTTTTCTTGTCACAGCATCCCCTCCAACTGCCACAATTTCTGATTATTCTGTCCTACTTTTTCAACTGCTTTTAAAATGTCCCATTTTTTCTCCTTTCCCTACTCTCCCTTTTTGTTCTCAGCTTACCTCAGTTACTGCAAACTAAGTTCAAAGTGGAAAAGTCAATTGCACTCAGTCAACAGGAGAAAGAGGAGAGGAAGAGCAGAATCAGGCCCTTCTCAATAGGCTCAGGCAAAATAAGACTGTTTTGTCTCACTTAAATCATGTGTCATTAATATATTTTGCCATCTTAATATCTTTAGCCATCTGGTGTTACTTGGGCATATATCTCCCGGTTTTCATTTGTGAAATCCTGGAGGATATGCTATGAGCAGAAACCACAATAGGTCTTTTCAGTAGTGACACAGCCTACCCATAGATACTTGGTCCTTAGATGAGTCCTAGGATTTTGTGATGCTGATAGCAGAAAACACCAGAAAACCCAAGGTCAATGGTCCCTTACTGGATCATGTGTCATGTTCCTTTTATAAAGTTACTTCTAATTTACCAGTCAAGCGACTCACCCACAATCCTCCCTCAAAAGACAAAATAATAATAATGTAGTGGAATCACTAAAGAAGCTACTTTTCTGTATCTTCTGTTCTGGGATTTGGGCTCTTAAATACTGTACTTAGCATCATGTGAGGTAGAGCAAAATCAAAGAAGAGGCAATAGGGTTTCCTTTCTTCTACTTTTCTGGAAAGTGTGCAAACTTAAGCCTTGGACTCTTCTCGCACACAGAGCTGAGAAATGGTCTTCTTAATGCGAAGCGCTGTCAGACGAGCTGCCCCATTGGTGTACCAGCACTCACGCATGATGCGGCCCATTACCCTAAGAGCCTAAAGGAAAAACAAAGACCATGCAAAGAAAGCATAATCACAATTGTTATAGTGTTTCGGGACAATAAAAAAATTGTTAGTGGCCAAGAGAATGTTTCTAAGTGCCCCAAAATCAAATTATTATAGTTTAACGTTTCTTTATGCTTTAATTATTAAACTTTGAATTGAATGCTGATTTTTTTGCCATTTGTGGAAGGGTTTTCTCCCTTAAAATCCCTCTATCTGCTCTTGAGGGTTTGGAAGCTCCTCTGGAATATCATGTCCTATTCCTTCCACAAGGAAGGAAAAAATGCTGAAAACTAGAAAAACCCCTCTGGCAAAAGTTCTCCTGGAAGCATAGTCTTGGTGCATACTTCGGTAGTTCCAGTTAGAGTAGATACATTTCATCAACACAACTTAGATATGAGTTGATTTATCAAAAACCCATTAAATTAACAAATTGATGAGATAATGCATTTAGGGCAGAGCTTTCCAAGCATTTCATGTTGGTAACTTTAGGCCCTTCCACACAGCCCTATATCCCAGAATATCAAGGCAGAAAATCTCATTTTATCTCAGTGTGGACTCAGATAACCCATTCAAAGCAAATATTGTGGGATTTTCTGCCTTGATATTCTGAGATATAGGGCTGTGTGGAAGGGGACTCACTTTTTAGGCATGTATCATTTCACAGTAATTCAGTTTTACTTGCAAACCGGAAGTCAAACCAACCCCTTATAAGAATTAGGGACAGATACACAGTGTCAGATTTAGGACAAATGAGACCATGTGCTAGTTAAGTTATGAGGCCCCTTCCTTGGGCCCTGACGGAGGGAGGCTCAGTATGCCTACACTGCCTGCTTTGTGGCACACTCCCATAGACTATCAGCCCTGTCTGAATCACTCCGAAACAGAACCCCTTCAAATGTAGAATTGCACCACATAAGCAAATTCAATTGTTTGGCAGGAAGTTGCCCCCCCCCCCCCCGATCCAATGGGGCCCTTTGATTAAGCACACTGAAGCACAATGGTAAATCTGGCACTGCACATACATAAATTGTAGTAATGTATGGGGACATATCTCATAGAAACCTCTCTCTCTCTCTCTCTCTCTCTCTCTCTCTCTCTGTATATATATATATATATATATATATATATATATATATATATATATAATGATTTATTGCTTGTTTGCTTGTTTCACATAGACTCAGGTTTTGTGTTATGTTCACGCAACACACACACTGCAGCCAAAACACTAATGTGGTGTGGCCCAAAGTTTGGAAAGCTCTACTTTAGGGTTTTCAAGATAGCTCAAATTAAATAAATGAGGTACATAAATATTGCACAAAACAAAATGATTAATAAAGAAATTAGATTAAGCCATACTTAAAACATTTGAAAGCACAACGCTAAGAAAAGTACAGCTCCAGCTGAAAACAAGCCCAGCAATTTGGAAAAGATAAAAGAGCTAATTTTGCCCCACACTGATCCTTTCACTTTGGTAGGAATGAATGTGTAACCACTTAAGAAAATGCTCTTTGCTGATATGCTTCTACACTTTGCTTTGATTTTAAATGTACACTTTTCAGATTATATGCTGCAAAAGCTGCAATTAAAAGATGAAGAAGGGGGGGAATAACGTACCTCACAGCTTTGCCATTGATTGGGGATGTTAGGTCTCAGTTTTTGTTCACAGACAACCTTTCTCATATCTTCTATTGAAGGATCCGAAGGCACAACATCATAATAAGGTAATTGGTATTCTTCAACAATCCCTATGAGAAAAATACAGTACAAGAATCATTTTATCAGGCCCATTTCAAACCTTATGGGAAACAAGTTGGCAAAAACATATAGATGGAGGGAGCAAAGAACCCTGATCAATCACCAGCTTGCTGGAACATCAGTCTAAAGGTCTTTTTTTAGTATGTTCATTCTTCCAATACCCTGACAATGATCCTGCATTGCGATGACAATGAATCTCCATTGTCGTTGCTATTTCTGTCAAGGCCTCCTTTCTTTTTAGCCTAGCAATGCCCAAACCAAAGGGTTTCCAAAGCACTGCAGTTTAAGGTGTTGAAAAATGGCATTTCTAGCATTCTTTGGTTGTGGGTCAAGTTGAAATGGGCAGCTGGAGAGACTCCTTGTGCTCCATTTGCAGTTACTTGTATCAATGCACCCCATGACTGGGAGAGCATGGCTGCAGTCATGAAACTTCCCAGAGTCCTGACTTGTAGTGTCTCAGTAACATTTCAGGTAAGGTCCTACCTACCTAGCTTAAGAGGCACATTTGTGGAGCCATGTTTATTATGACCATAAATATTAGTGACCATATCCATGAATCCAAAAAGTTATAAGATCCTAAATCTAGCTCAGTCTCATAAAGATTCAACAGGGTAGCAAACATTGTTTTTAAATAAATTAATTCTACATACAAAGTTTGTGGAGCCTTAATGCCCTTAATAAGAGAGAGAGAGAATATACCTCCAACTGAGCATCTTCGGGATATCTCCCAGTACACCAGCCCAAGAGAATAGATATCTGCTCGCTTGAAGGATTCAAAGATATTCATATTCATTGTGTCATCAAGTATTTCTGGTGCCATGTACCTTCCAAATACAGGAAAAGTGTGAATTTAGAGATTTACCAGAGAAGCAATCACCACGAACAAAGATTAAAATGAAGGAATGATATTTTTAGAAAAAGACTATAAACATCGTATGTATTCACTTGTATTGCTTTATGAACTGTTGAGAGAAAGAAGTTAAGTTCATTATTCAAATATCTTGTCAATAATGCTGGGTTTCACTTCTCTGCATATTGTACACACATAAGTCAAGGGAGAAAGGCTGAGGGGCTGGTCAGAAGAGACTACCCTTTAACAAGAAGAGAAAGGTTGTTTCCACACCATATGTGTTCCCTAATTACTATTCACACTGTATAGATGCCATAGTTTCAGACTAGTCTAACTACTATGGCTCCATCCTATGGGATCCTGGGATCTAAGGTTTACAGACACATTTCTGCATGCTTTGATTATATTGTATGTATTTGGGCACCACCGAGTACCAATCTAATGGGGAAATGCAGAGTATAAAAATTAACAGTGATGGTGAGGATAAAATGAGTACAAGGGGTTATCACACTCAAGACTATAGAATAAGGAAGAAAGAATTAAAACTCTCTCCATTCTTCATGTCCATGAAAGCCATGGCCCTGAAGCTGTAGTTTGTCTCAAAATCAGCACATATATCCTTTCAGAGACATTAAAGGAAGGGATGCTTGTGAAAAACTGAACTTCATGTATAGCCAAACATGATACTTCCATCATCTACTGACTAGTTTAAGACAAAAATGAAATAAAGGCTAACATAAGGCAAGGCACACACCTAGGACTTCATCACATAGGGTTGTTGTTGTGGTTTTTTTTTGTTTTGTTTTTTTTGCCCCTGACCATGCCAGGGGTCCTCTTCGGCCACAGCTCCTGATGGATCCCATCATTCAATGCAGTCCATGGTCCCTCCCCATCAGTTGGTGAAGCAGCAGGAAGTATTGCAAAGAGGCTTCCTTGCCACCACGGTAAGCCTCCCACAAGCTAGCACTCAGTGTTTTTCACAATTTTGATGCTTTTCCCTGTCTGATGGGGAAAGCACAAACGTGACAACACATCATGCCACAATTCTGCCATGAGATGGAAGAAGGAGGGAGTCACTGTGAGATTCCAGGGCCGCCTTCTGTTTCGCCGGTTATTGCCAGCAAAACAGAACAAAAGAGACAGCTCAGTCTGATGAGCTCCTTAATGTAGTCTCATCTGATACTGAGGCACTCCAACATACTACACAGCAATACATTTTGAATAATACAAAAGAAACATCCAAAACATCTGGATTGTCATATATTTCCAATTTAAAGATATAGACATTTGTGTGGAATATCAGGACACAAAGGAATCTTGTGGTACCTTGGGAACAAACTCAGATAAAACATTGGTAGTATAACCTTTTGTAGACTTACGTCTACTTCATCAGACAGATGGGGTGAAATTAAGATGACAAGTTCTGTTTTTATGATGGGGGGGAAAAAGCAGGAGGACAGATGTGGTCTAAAGACAAAGTAAGTAGATGATGCTGACTGGAAAACCAGAAAGGAGATGTGATACACAAGCCAAGAGAGCCCTCATGAGCTTTTGTTTTCAAGGGATATTTTCCTGCTTATGTAGGGGCTCAGATTTTTCTACAAAATGAAGGCACTAAACCAAATCGGAGTAAGGGGAATGGTACTATGGACATCATCACATTGAAGTCCTGAAGTCAGGGAACAGCTGGGGCATTTGTTGGGCAGCGGGACTAATCCAGCAGTCAGTGTAGGAACCCAGTACTGTGCATCACCCACATTGCCCCTTCCCCATCCCATGAGGCAAGTGTCACCGTCCAGCTTCCCCCTGCGCTTTCGCATTTTCCCTTACGGAGCCAGGAGAGAACTCTGTTGGAAGTAGCCCTGTGTCATGTGATAGGTTCCATCATGTTGAAAGCATCCTATGTTGGAGCCCAGACCTCATGTGATGAGGTAGCAAGAAACATTTTTACTTGTCATAGGACCATGAACTCTGGTTGGGGAGTGGGGGTTCACTGACTATAATCTGAGATTTCAGATCAACCCTGATAAAAACACACAATTTTGAAAGGGAAAATATTGTTCTGCAACCAGTGATAAATAGACTGCCTTACCTCTTGGTTCCCACTCTAGGGTTCTGAGGTATGTCGATTGTGTTTAACACAGAATCATGCTTCACAGCCAGACCCAGGTCGGCAATGGCACAAGTTTCATTCCTTTTGACTAAAATATTTTTAGATTTCAAATCTCTATGTGAAATAGCTGGTTTACCTGCAAAGCATAAATGCATTAAGATTAAAATACATTCTACTGCATTAACACACACACACACAATACCGATTACCCATGCCCCCAATTTCCCCCCTCCCTCCTGGAACAGCAATTCCAAATGATGTCATTGTATCAATTTAACCATGTGGAAAGCCTGGATCAAAATGCTATGTCTATCATCTCTGTCTATTTTGTCAGCTAGAACAGACCATTTCCTATACCAGTCTTGATTTGTATGACTATTAATATACTTATTTTTCCTTTGATTAATGAAATCATTGATTATGTATTCTGAGAGATAATTCCTCCAAGTTTCCAAATCCCATTTTGTATTGTCTCTCCATCCTTGGTCTAGCCTGTATTGCGGCTATCATATATTTTAGGATTTCTGTCCAATTATTGTTATCTTCCTTTGCCTGTATAGTAAGAGGCATGAATCAGACTGTATCCCACTTTAACTTTTCCCTTATTATTTCATCCATTATATTTCTTATTTCACTGTAATAGTTTTTGATTTTTTTGCAATCCCACCACATGTGGGAGAATGAACCTATTGCCCCACAATTATGTTGGAAATATTTCCCATGGTATGAGCTAATTGAAGGGGGGTACTATACCAATTCGTTATTATTTTCCATTGGGGTTCTTTGATCCACATACATTTAATTCTCAGAATGCTGTCAATCCAAGACCTGATTAATTTCTCACTAATGTTTTCTTCTTGTTTCCAACTGACTATAAGGGTGGTTTTTGTGTTGTAAGATAAGTTGATTAATTCCTTGACCAATAACCCAATAATTCCTTTCCCTTTTTCTATTTTCCTTTTAATTATTTAATCATTCTGTCGAGTGGGGTTTCTGCTATCTCTCCTCTTTTCATGGTCTGAGCTCTACTGGACAACCTAACCACGCTATCCAGTTCCCTTGTCCACCCTTGTCTTTTATCTTGTCCCAGTTTGTTATTTCTTCATTCGGTTCCATGAGATCCCCTATCCTTTTAATACCATTTTCTTTCAGGGATCTCATTAGGTTCCAGAATGCCTTGTCCTTATTTTCCAAAGTTTCTAATGGGAAAGGGTCGATTGTATTTATTTGTAATTTATTTCACCATTTTTTCCAAATTAACAGCATTGATAAGCAGGGGCCAGCCTTTAAGTTCTTTAAGACCTTTCTCTATTCCTGATCCCTTTTCCAACAATTTGCTTGCAAAATAGTTAACCACAGAGTAGCACTAAATCACCTAAAGATTACCCGAGAGATCATATTAATCAAAGCCATGCACAGTCAAATTCACAAAAGTTAAATCCACTAAAGTGGAAGGCTGGTTGTTCATAAGAGAGAGGGAGACAGGAGGGAAACAGAAAGACAACACCAGAAACATCAGAAATACCTTTTCACAATACTTCTTTGGCTATATTGGTTTAATATATTACTTTCCCTTAAATAACTTCTCCAGTTCAGTCCTTACAAATATATAAAGCACCCCTTCTTTGAATTTATGCCACTTACATATTTATTGAACAGCTTTCTCGTGGTGCAGCAAATTATTATAAGGATGTAGCTGCTTGATATATTCATGAAATTAAAACCAAAGTGCACAGAACTTTAAAAAATGTCTCTCATTTGTTTTTTAAAACATTGTTTTAAATAATCTAAGAGAGTAAAGTACTATTCCTCATGCTGATAGAATAAGGCACTGTGAAGTTGTGAACAGAATATAAAACTTTAGATACCCAAATTTCAACTCTCATTCAGCTGTGATATTCATTTACAGTGTTAACATATGAATGTTTTATTCAGGAGTAATTCCTTTTGAATATAATGGGAACACAAAGGAATTTACACCCCAATAAAAGTGAGCACCTACTGGAGTGAGAAGGTTCCTTCACAGTGCCACCCGAGGATGGATGGTTGGATGGATGGATGGATGGATGGATATATAGATGATGATGATGATAGATAGATAGATAGATAGATAGATAGATGATAGATAGATTAAAATCGTACGTAAAACATCCCAATTTTGTTGTTTTTCCCCAAACAGTTTTAAGTCCCAGCTTCACTGAAGATGTGAATTAAATTAATTGAATATTGTGTAAACGTTACAAGCTAAATACATCCCTGACATCTATCCAAGTGACTCTCTGCCAACATCTGCAGTGAATTTATTGTGGATACATCCGCATGAAAGAGCCTTTCTACCTTGTGTGCCGACAATCTCCATGTGAAGGTGTGCCAGACCACTTGCTATGGAGAAGGTCAATTTAATCATCCCATCCGCCGTGACAGTATTGCTGTTTAGGTAATCAAACAAAGAGCCTTGCTCATAGTATTCAGACACAAGCCACAGCTGAGTCCAAGTACCATTATCTGTAGAAAGAGACATAAACACATTTAAAACCAGGCAGAACAGCACAGCAAGGCACAACAATTTGATCAATGCAACATTCACTAGATTTGCAAAAACTGGAAGCATCAATTATGTCAGAATGAAATTTTACATATTAAAGTGGCAATGTTCACCTGAATTATTGAATTGTTGGGGAAATCAATACATTAAAGCAGAGATATCAAAACAATGCATTGCAAAATGTTAGTGTGTTGGCTGCAGTGTGTGGGCATGTTGCATACAGGTAACAAGAAATGACAAACATCATAGAAATGTGTTACTATCTTACAAATCATATTTTTTTTCTAAAATACAAATGAAAGGTTTTTGTGAAATATGTTGTGTCCCCACATGTTGTGTATGTGTCTGTATCTCTTATAAGAGGTTGGTTTCATCTCCAGTTTGCTAGTAAAACTCAATTACTGTGTAGCAAAATTATCGATATCTAGAAAGAATGTCACCAACATGAAATGTTTGGAAAACTCTGTATGAAAGAATGAGAAATTTTAAGTCAACAGGACTTGATCTCATCCCCCAATTAATCCCCATATGTGGACACACATACCATTCACAGTTAGACACAGACACACTCAAAGAGGTTCATGTCCCAAAAACTGGAGGGACCAAGGTGGTGGATATTTAAGACACAACCTTTCTGGTAGCAACACCTAGTTTTGTGGAATCCCCAAAATAAGAATAGAAGGAGGAAGAGTGGAAATTGTTTCCTTCCTTAATTTGTTTGAGATGGGCAATGCTGTTCTACTGTACTTTTAACTTTTCATCATTCTTCAACCGTAATGCTGCTTTCAGTCATCAGTGTATTATGATTACAGTTGTTCCCGAGACCATCGGCTTTAGGTGAAATGTTAAATGTTTTACTGTGTATTTCACAGGGCATGTAGACAAAAAGTGCAATGATTTATTGAAATACAATATCAAAAACAGTGATAAGACCATTACCATAAGGAGCAGGACTTCGCATGAGAAAGCATATTTAAAAAGTCATATCAAAAGATGTTCCCAAAGCCCAAATACACAGAGTAGACATTACCCAGCTCCTAGAGAATAATGAGCAAAGCAGCAAATAGGTCTCCCTTGATTTTGAATTCAATAATCAGTGCATAACTAAAGAATAGTTTTTCTCTCTGGTGACCATCCAATTTCCACAATGAACAGTCTCAAAAGGTAATCATGACTATCAACCACGTTCATACAAGAGTACTGTAAGACCTTCATATTAATGGAAGATACATTTCTTCCTAGGCCATGGCTATCTGAAACTGGATATAACCAAACAACATTAAGTTAGCTGACCTCAGGCCCCAACATACCAAAGAGTTGTCTTGAAGAGGCAGTCTGTCTAGAAATTTGCTGGACCCTCCAACACTGCTTTGTGGTGATTTGCAAGGGAAGCCTAATGAATTTCTAAAGAAACAATTTTCCCCCTGGAAGCCACAGTTATAGGTTCCACAGTTATGGGGTTTTTACTGTAATGACAATACCAGGCAGAGCACAAGATAATTTTGCCATTTGAGACAAAGGACAAGATGGTACCTCTTCTCCATTCCCTGTGACAACTACCACATGATAATTGAATAATGTTTTGCACACTTGAGGGAGCAGACATTATTAAGTGACGAACACAGCTCCATCTCCAGACAGAGAAGAATGACCAGAGAGTTCAAGAGAAGCAGGCCAGAGGTTATCCTTTAGACAGCTGCCTGATTCTGTGTAATGTTAGGGTCAACTATGAGGAGTTTGCTGAAGTACCACGGAATGCAACTTATCTTTCTTCACTAACTCCAGATAACTATAAATCAGCCTTTCCTAATCTGTTGTACAAGTAGAATTACGTATCTCAATTTTTTCCATAAATCCCTCTCTCCCATGAGCACCCATGAAAAAAAAAATCCACCAGGCAAATCCAGCATCAGACAAACATTGTGAAACTGTTTGGAAGTACTCTACCCTTGTTATCAGCAGCAATAAACCCCAAGATATTCTCGTGCCTCAGCATGATTGTCTGATAGATTTCTGCTTCACGAAACCAAGACCTCTCATCTCTTGAGGAGAAGATCTTCACAGCTACGTCTTCGCCACACCATTTCCCACGCCATACTTCACCAAATCGACCTTTTCCTACCAGTTCCTGGAGGACAATAGTCCTGGCAATTGTTCTTTGCACAAGTAGAGGTAAACCTGTCAGCAGAAATACAAATGTCTGTATAATATAGTCTTCACTATTTTAAATTTCATTAAAACCTTTAAAAATCAGTGTCTCACAATAGTTCCTGTACAGAACCTACCTCTGATCTGTAAGATTCACAATGTGTTAAAATTAATAGGAAAATCCTCATTGCATAAAACAGGATTCCTCTTCAGTTGTATGCCTTCTATTGGCATGGAGATATTCTCAGGCTTGCGGAAATATAACAGGAATATTGTGGGCCTGGTGGGGTAAAATTATTCCCACAAGCAGCCTACTGTGAATTGAGGGCCCTTCCACACAGCCATATAACCCAGAATATCAAGGGAGAAAATCCTACAATATCTGCTTTGGACTGGGTTATTTGAGTCCACACTGCCATATATCCCAGTTCTAAGCAGTTAATGTGGGATTTTATTCAGCTGTGGGGAAGGGACCTTAGAACAGTGGTTCTCAACCTGTGGGTCTCCGGGTGTTTTGGCCTACAACTCCCAGAAATCCCAGCCAGTTTACCAGCTGTTAGGATTTCTGGGAGCTGAAGACCAAAAATATCTAGGGACCCTAGGTTGAGAACCACTGCCTTAGAATAACAGCCTTATTATCAGCTTTGGGAATGAAAAACATCTAAGCTCATTAAGTGGTCTTACAAGCAAGATGTGGGGTAGTCTGTAATTCAAGTGCATTATTTTAAAAGTCGTGTGTATATTTTCTGTATATACTGATACATTTATTCAATGCATATTATGAATGTTAATGGTGGAAAATACCCAGCCATCTTCATCACAGAAATAAAATCTGTATTATGGGATCACATCTCACATCAATAGCAAATTTTATCTCACTCTCTAGAGACGGACAGAGAATAAGTTTGTTGTGATCATTTTAGTCTTTGATTATTTAAAATTAGGGACTGATAAAATTATAGCATCCAGAATGATGGCTATAGTTGTGAAGGCTCATAAATAAATGGTGGGGGTCTTTTTCCTGTTTTTTGGGAGGGAAGCTTTTTTTTTTCCAAGCCTTCAAATCCCTGTTGGTGCCTGATAAAGGCAGTAGCTATGTAAAGTGCTGAAGGTGCTAATCAAGATTCACAAATAGTGCCATTAAAATTAATTATATTTTAAGAAAAAAAACAACTGACCAATAGGTCCTATGGGAGGCCAGAACTTCAAGATAATCAGCCTAAAATAAATAAAATTTCAAGTCCTGTCCTCAAGACACATAAGGCATAGTGTGAAGCAAGAACATTACTCTCAATCTACACTTATTTCAAAACCATTTTAAATTACTGGCTCAGAAAACAGCCATGAACTGTCAGCATGACCTTGATCTTTGAAACAAAAACATCTGCATTTCACAAATATACATAAAATAGTCTAGAAATCCTGCAAAGACTTCAGCTGCTGGAGTTGAATAATCATGAGCCTCTTCCATATTTGGCTTATAGCCAGATATCACTGGAAAGACAATGCTTTTTCCTAGTAAATGTGACCTCAGTGGAGATATACACAGAATATGCTAAAGACAGATATTTGTAACTAAGGGCATTTAGGGTGTTTTTGTCATGGCAAATAATTTTTCTCCCCCAAATCACAGTGGTTCTAAGAAACCAATATTATTTGTTTACCTTTAAGACATTTTTCTTGTTACTTATTTAAGAGGCAAGGAATATATATGTTCAGAGAGACCTTGGTATCCACTGGGGTTGAGTTCCAAGACTTCTCATGGATACCAAAATGTTCAAGTCCTATTATATACAGTGGTGTCATAAACCGCATCCCTTATATAAAATAGCAAAGTCAAGGTTTGTTTTTAAGATTATTTGGATGCAGAATCAATAGATATGGGGGAGAGGGGTGCTTCTATGTTGTATTTATACACATTTCAATAACAGGATATGCCTACAATACTACATAAGTGTTCTGGATAATATACAGTATTGAATCTTCATGAAAAACTAGAAGCCTATTGGGTATGGCACTATAAACCCACACAACTGTACAATATACACTGATGTGTATATTAGATCATTAATAGATGAGATTCTACCTATAATCCAAGTGGTAGATAGAAAAAATATGCCACGTGTTGTATGTGAGATAGGATTTAAGGATAAGGTAACAGAAAGTTAGTGTGGCAAAGCGGTTTGAGTGTTGGACTTCAACTAAAGATCAGAGTTCGATTCCCTTCTCAGGTATTAAATGCAGTGGTGACTTTGGGCAAGTCATGCACTTTCAGGTCCCCCCAGAAAACCATGTCTTATAAGTCATAAGCGACTTGAAGGCACACAAAAACAAACAGAATTTTTCACATGATACCAGTGTGTTTGGCACTGTAGTCAACATACGCAACATCTCATTAACTGGAGCATAAATGAAGAGTCTATTTTTAGATCATCAGAAGAACTTATACAGCTGTACTTTTTATTGCCCAACTCAGGCAACGTGGGTAAGTAAGGAGCTGTCTGTGTGTGTATTAGTCATTGCTCTAGTCAAGTGTCAGGTTGGTTAACCATAATGTGGTGTTGAGCCTTTGAGGAAGGCAAAGTCAAACCTCCTCTGAACAAATTCTGATGATAGGGCTGCCTTAGAGTAGCAGGAATCAGAAAGGGCATAAAATAATAACAAATTGTTATGTTATTTATTCTATTTTAAAATTGTATATATAATGCCTCCCAGCTCACAAAAAGCACTTTTGGACTTCCTAACATGAAAAATGGACAGAAGCATGAGAGTAAATTAGTGAACAAATCTAGTTCACCCTTCCTTCCTAGTTGATGAGGCAGTTCTATAACTGAAGGAATTTCTTTCAATGATACATTTTTATATGAGTCTGGAATCTCATAACAAAGGAAAAAATACATCTACATCAGCTCCCATCATTTAGCAATAGAAGAACAGGTTTTGGCATTCAACCTGCACACATGACTGCATAATTGCTGTACATCCCCTTCTCCTTGATACAGATTTTTAAAGGTCTGCCTTGATTTTGTAGGTTTTGATGTTTTGGGTTGTATTGAGTTTTGGTTATTTATTGTCATCCATCTAGAATGTAAGATACATTTACACGTGGATATGGAAGTCGTGCAAGCTCTGATTCTTCCAAATACAGACATGTACCTGATCCAGAACCTGACGTTGTCATATCAAAAATGAGATCTTTGAGGGTTTTCCCTGGATTCACCAGATTGCATTCAGAGAGTGGTTCTTCAATATTGGGCCTTCTTTTCTTCCTCAGCTTGCAGTTGTGGCCTTGGCATGTGTAAAAAGCCAGCATTAAAGCCACACATAAGACACATACCGGTACAGTTATAATCACAGTTAACTCTACAGGACCCAGCTTAGGTTTGATCGAAGTATCTGGACCTGAAAAAGATAAAACAAAGTCAACATGCAAACCACTATCTTCTCACAAAGATATATTTTTAGGAAAGTGGTTAAAAGCAGTGAAATTGGTCATCAGCTTGATGGAGACCTCTGTGTCACTCCAGCTTCAAATAATTCTGTAAAAAAAAAAGATGGGGAAAGGGTGTCCACTTTGATCATTGGGTTCTTACATACAGAGAGCTCCAAGTACTGGACAGCTAATCCATCTGAGAAAAGAGACTGGAGAAGCAGCTGGAAAATACAGAAGGACTGAGATACAGTGTGGTGCAATGGTTTGAGCACAGGAATTCAACTCTTGAGTCCAGGTTCAGATTCCCACTTGGCCATGGAAACTTCTTGAGTGATCTTGGGTGAGTCACTAACTTTCAGGCTCAGAAAATTCCACAAAAGGTTTGCATTAGGACTTCCATAAATCAGAAATGATCTGAAGGTACAACCATAAATAATGGGTAGGCGGCATCATGTAAAAGTCATGAAACATTTATAAAATTCCATGAATGAGACAGTTCAACTACATGGTAAAACCTCTATACAGAAACACCTGTTGTTTCTCAAGTTCCTGATCAAGGGCAAAAACCTTCTATATCTATTAAGATGTAATGAAATATTGAAAAATACCTTGAACAGGGAAGAGAGAGAGAGGAGGCTGGATGGTTCACAGAGGACCTCTAGTGAAAGAGGAGAATACTACAGAACTGAACATGTTGAGAAGGAACCTCTGGTGAGAGATAGTGCCATGTAAACATGAGATGAGTTTTTTTTAAATGAGAAACAGACTTTCATAGGAAGATATATTTGGGGTCTGTGTGTGAGTGCAGGGATGACAGCAGAACTCAGAAGTAGTGAGGTGATGAAACAGTTTCCTTTGTATTCCCTCTGTAACCTTTCGTTCACATAGGCATCACCACGTTATATCTCAAAATATGCAAAATGAAGAACAGCATGGCTTTATTAATGCAATGAGTCTTGGCTTTCAAAGTTACTTTTCCAGGATATTTTAGAGGGTGGTTTTCCCCCCAAGAATTTTATAGCATTCTAAGGCCTCTCTCATTTTAAGTAAAAGAATAAGTCAAAAAGGTCATGATGGTGCCACCAAGAATCGTTTTACATCACTGTTACAGGGACTAATTATTATTGTTAAAAGGATATCTTCCGAGCAGTGGATAACAATGAGAACAGTGAGTGGGACACTAAATTAAGTTTATAAAGTTTATATGTTGCTTGGTAGAAGCTGAAGCACCAAACAAATAAATACATTTTTGTTTATCTCTTACATTTCTGTAAGACATTTTTTAAAACAAACACCATCAAGGATTACCATACACAGGTACCGGCCATAAACACCTATGGTCTAGTGAACCCTTTTGTGGGTTCCTCGCCTGGAGTTATTGGTTTGAAAAGTCCCAGTAGCCTTTGCTACAGCCCCCCGCCACACACACATACTGGAATTACCCCTAGTTTCAAGAGTAGAAGTGGCTAAGGAAAGGCCATAGGCTTGGTAATTCCATATAGAGTTTGTCATATTTCAGCAGCACCATGGGAAGTAGCAACCTTACAGCATCAGTTGAAGCTTTGATATAGACTGAGCATCTCTTATTTCGAATTTTGAATCTGAAATACTAGTACTACAAAATCTGAAATTGTCCACATAGGTGGCTAAGATAGTGACATCTTCCTTTCTGATGTTTCACGAACTGTTCCAAAAATATTTGGCTTAAAATTGCCTTCAGTTTCTCCAAGCTCATTTGTTCTTCCTCATTAATCACCTTTGCCATCTTGACCACATTCTGACATGGCTTGGCAACACATAAGCAAATGACTAAATTTATTCTCCTTTTATGCATACACCTAATAAACATGTTTGGAGAGGAAGTGGGATTATATGCCACATTAACATACACAATGTTTTTCCAAAATGTTAAGATATGTGTTTTATTACCTATAAAAAAACACCACATACTGCACTGCAATGATAATAAATATAGGAGAGGCCAAAAGGTCACAAGTCAACTTCAACTGGAAGATACACGGTGATAAAGTGACACTTACTGCCCTAATTTTAGTCAATTGCTCTGTTGTGTGCAAGCAAGCACTGAGCTTCTGTCAATAAATCCTCCAGCAAATGGAATGTCACAGTTGATAAGATGAGCATTGAGACCTGTTGCTCACTGCTACATGAAAAAGAAATGTCCCAAGGACACTAGTATGGACCTTTTTCATACATTGCTCACAAAAAGAGGGTAGGTTCCACATGTTGTAAAGCGCTATTAGCTCTGTCATATTCTCCTCAGCCATGTATTGAATTTTGATGTTGTTGTTTTTTCTTTTAAAGAAGTCTACAAAGGGTGGAGTCACATTTCTATAGTATCCAAATTCATTGTGAATGAATCCTGGCAGGAGGAGGAAGGCAACATAAATGTCAGGGCATGGCCAGCTGCCTCTTTACTACCATAACTTATACATCATCATCATTATCATCTGTATCCTACTCTTATCTCACAACTAAGACACAAAGTTACTTATTTGCACATAGCACTGGTACACTATTGACATGAAAGCCCTAGACACTCATAGAACATCATGTAGAAGGCTTACGCCAATAAGTATATCAGAACCACATATCAATACAATAACATTCAACAGATAATACAAGACTGTAATATCGTATTCCAATTATTAAGAAGACATGCTAACATTCCTCTGCCACTCAAAAAAATCAAACAACATGTAAGAAGAAACCCAAATTATCTGTGCTCTCAAAAAAGAACACTTCTCAGGACACTTTGGGGGCAGCAACAGTAATGATGGATCAAATGAGCAAACTGCCCCTATTTACAAGAGACAACACCTAATTTGTAGTATCTGATCCCCATCTGGAAAAAAAACCAAGACTTCAATTTTGCCTTTAGAGACAGATATGGGGTGCTTTCTTAAACAAGTATTTCTGTGTTCATACATATTAGTCTTTTGAAGTTCAGCATCTTATCAAATCTCTGAAGTTAAACATCTGATGCAGATGTATCTTGACTAATGAACACATTGATGACTTTAAGCCGGGAACAACAGGGGCATCCAGGGGACAAAGAGGCAAATCCTTTACGCAACAGGGGAAAGTGGTGATAAGCACCCCCACATCGCTCCCTTCTCCATCACATGGGGGAAACTGTCACTGCCTGGCTTCCCCCCGTGCTATCCCCAGCTTAGCAAATGAGAACATGGGTAGGCACTCAGGCTGCCAGGGCTCCGTCCTATGACACTTCCAGGATGGAGTCCTACTGGAAGTAGACCTGCGTCATGTAATAGGCTCCAGTGGGATCCATCCTAGGTCCATCCTGGAAGCAGCAGTCCTAACAGAGCCCTAACCCCATTTGGCGAGGCTCTGATATGCATATAAACCAATGGTGTTTGCAGTATATTTTTTGTCTGTTCTTATCCTTGAAGCCAACCATTCCAATAATAAATGATGCTGAACATAAATGAGTTTCAGATAGACTGGAGCTTTGAAAATTGGGTCTGAAAATTAATTTGATGATGTTAACTATTAGAAATAGGAAACTTCATTCAAATGATGGGATGCCGGATCAAGCCTGCATTTTCAGTCCAGGTAGATGGGGCCCATGTTAATGTTGGATCTAGTAATGGCCACATATGATTTTGGTTCAGGTTTCTGACAGGATCACCATCTGTATAATCTGCTGTTACACCCAGGTCTTCAATCAGCCAGGACCAGGCTGGCGACTGTCAACCACAGACTTTTTCTTCAGCTGCCCCCAAATTGTTGAATGACTTGCTGGAAGAGATTCAACTGCTGGATACTCTCCAGCAACCACAAACTATATCTGGCATCTACCAATCACCATAGGTGCTTGTTTACCTCTATTACCACCATGGGAGAAGGAAGAGACATAGGTTATGGTTGCATCTCAAATTCTCCCCATCAAATTGTCTGGATAGTTTTTTAGTTGTATTATGCATTTTTCAAAAATTGTATGCAACACTGCATGCCATACTGGGAGCAAGGAGAAATATGCATTAAATAAATAAATAAATTCTTCAATCAGGGCTACAGAAAGTTCTCTTTCGACCATCCCTCCCTGCTATCTTTTCAAAGAAAGTACACAGATTATTCTGTTCAACAGAACATTTCTTTTCCAGTGCTAATACTTCTTTTCCAGGCCTTTCTATTTTAATAAAAATGACAGAAGAGAAAATCCTGCCCTATCAAATTCTAATGATCTAATTCTCTAAAGCATATTTACCTTCAACATTAAATGGGGAATCTAGGTTAGGTGAAATCACTAGGGAAAACTAGTGTTGGTAATGTGACAGCTAATCAACAAATTAATTCAAACCTCTAGCCTAGAGTAAGTGTAAACAGATTCACGATAACACTGATACAGTATTATTATATTTAATGGAAGGTGCTATGGCAGATTTATTAATACACACTGTTTCAAAAGCAGATGCAGGACAAGATGTTACAGAGTAAATGAATAAGAAGTGCAACAGATGGAGAAGAGCCTTCAGGCAATGAGTAACCAGGCAGAGTGCTCGAGTAGCACTCTTTGGTATTATTAATTGGTTTATTTATTAGAAACATTTGCATACTACTTCTTATTTGGCCAAGTGGTTCATAGCATCGCCATAAAAAGATGATGCAATCTACTGAAAACATAACACAGCTTGTCACTAAAGCTAGGGAATATGCTTTTCAATACTGTGAGGCCCTTCTTACCTCTTCACCTGCAGAATGCAGACATTTACCATCAACTTTTATTCCTAATTTTGATTCTTGGGTGATTTTCTTTCTCTTGGGTTATATTCTCTCTTTTCATGTGAATGATTCCTAAGATCCTGGTGTCTTACATTTTTTTTTAATTTTTCTACATATTCCCTTGGCTATTGTCTTGCTCTTGTTCTTATTAAGAATTTTTCTATCTCATTTTTCAGTCACTGAATTTTCTTTGTCTGATCATTATCTTACTTCTGTTGTGCTTGTTCCTGATCCAACCCTAGTATCCTATTGCTCATTCCATTCAAGAGCTATATTCTGTTGGTTCGCTGGATTCAGCTGATTCTTAAGTCAACTTTGTCCTTCTACTATTTTTACTACCTTCTCACATATGGTCCCTTCTGCCAAATCTTAGCCTTCGCTTACTCCTTTTATTCAGCATCTTTGTTGCTGCTCACATGCAATTGAATGCCAGCAATCTAAGGGCTGCATTCGACTAGCTGGCAACTTAGAGGTAGGCCCATATATAATCAGCATTATATAAACAGTACCCGCATCTGACAAAATACTTCCTCTTTAAGAATTTCCTAGCTTCTCCAGGTGATACTTTGGTATGCTTCCACCAGAGGTTACCATTGGGTTGTGCTAAAGAACTTAGTAAATGCCTAGAAAAACTGCTTTAGGAATTTACTAGGTCCTCCAGCATGACTCTATAGTAACTTCCAGCAGAAGTCTTTCATTTCAACAGAGTTCACTATTATCCATGGTTTCTGTTTCCATGATAAATTCAGGAACATCTCTTTCTCCCCCTCTCCTTGGATACTGTATAGTTATAGATCCAGGAATACCCCATAAATGGAAAGATTGTTAATCCAGGGAGATGAGTAAACCTCCAGCCCACATTCCCAGTGTCTGCTCTACTACTTGGATTTTGCTCTGGCAAACCGGAGGTTTAGCACAGCTGGTAAATCATCAGCAACTATAAGAACGATCAACCGAAAGGTTGCAAGTTCGAACCCTGGGTTGGTGTGGCAGCCAACCATCAGCCCTGCCCACTGTTTACCTAAGCAGTTCGAAAACAGCTTTAGCTGTAATTAGACAAATTAGGTACTGCTAAAAAATGCAAGTGAGGTGTTTTACAATGCCATAAAGAAAAAGAAGATGAGAAAATGCTGAAATGAGGAAGTCCTGACGGCTCTTCGTCATAAAGGATGGAACGACAGCACCCCCTGTGGCACGACACAAAAACCTCCTTCTGTTCTGTCTGTGTACTGTGTACTGTCTATACAAACAGCATTGAATGTTTGCTGTGCATGTGTGCTTGTGATTCGCCCTGAGTCCCCTTCGGGATGAGAAGGGCGGAATATAAATAAAGTGTTGTTGTTGTTGTTGTTGTTGTTGTTATTATTTCTTCTCATCCAGCCCATCACGGTAACGAAGAATCACTGAAGAACCAGGCCCAATTGGGTACTTGAATTAATTGACTAAGCCCAGCAGTAGATCTAGAACAGTGGTTCCCAACCTGTGGTCTGTGGACCACCAGTGGTGAGCAAGAACTAAAATATGGTCTGCGGCCTCACCGTTATTACACTGTTGCAACACTCCACTGACCATGCCCCCTTCCTTGTGGCCATGCGCCTGTGTCAAGGAGATGAGAGAAAGCCATTGGGGGCAGTTTCTTGGATCTCGCGCTCCAGTTTTTGTATTTTTTAAACTTCAGTTCCCTCCCCTTCTTTTTTTTTTTTTACATGAGTGTTTTACAAAATCAATGGATAATAACTCAGTCCAACCAAAAAAAAATTCTTGGTGTTTTCATTTTTAGGTCAAAAAAAAGTTTAGGAACCACTGATATAAAAGGAAGCAACTCCACATGTCCTCAGTATTGCTTCCAGAAGGCTAAGATACCTTTCAGGGCAGTTTCTAAAAATCCAATCAATTGTTGGGGGAGAAGAACAAGGAGAGTATCCAACTGTAAGCATATATAAACTGTGTGGAGAGGGAAACTACATCCTCCTAGATTTACTGACAGGCTTTCTCAATCAGGACAAATACTCATTTGGATCCCAGCCTAGGTCATGCAAGGCTTCTCTTGATTGAGAAATAAAGAGAAAATAGAGCTGAAAGTCATTAAGTATACAAACATTATGTCTCTCCAAACTTATAATGGCCATACCTAGTAGCTTCATACAGCTACTAAAGAGCACTGGAGACCCTTCCCGCTCCCCAACCCAAGGGGTCAAACATGTATATCTTGGAACACAACCCCCAAAAACTAGTGTCCACAACTGTTGGTAGGCTCTCTATAGGCATTATTGTGATAGGAAGGATGCTGTCAGCCAAAAAGCAACTTTGGTCTGATCCAACAGAGCTCATTTTAAGTCATAACCATGATCAAAATACTCTCAAATGTTGGACCAGTGGGGACTACATTACACATCATGTTTGAAATCTGATCTTTGCTTCTTCCTTGCATCCTAGTGCATGTACTTGGAAACATGGACCACTGGTTTTTATTGAACATATTTCCAAGTAAGTAGGTAAGATGTCAGACATTAATCTCCTGAGAGATTGATCAAGAGTTTGATGCCTCTGTCTGGAGAGAAGAAGAAAACACAAGGAAGTTCTGAAAAACAGAACATTCTGTCTGCTGGTCACGAAGTTTATTTTTAAGCCTGTACCCTAACACACAGAGGCAGGCCATCAGAGGCACCAAAATGTGAGGAGCATAAACTCATAATCTCTGTTGGAAATGCAAAGAAAACATTAATAGTGCATTACTACTAAGAGATATGGTATGATTCAGGTCTGGCCAAAATGAAACTCAACATTGTGCCATCACTATGTTTCCCTTATCGAAAATATAAAATCAATCTCTATTTCATCAACTGAAGCCACTAATGGACATCAGTAAACAAGACAGGTTTTGTAGCTCTAGATTTAAAACCATCCAGTTATTTCTGGTTCAAAAATAGAGGCTTTTCAGAAATTAATTTGCAATCAATTCAATCATCTAACAAGTGCCTGATGCATTCAAAATACTATATGAAGCATTGACTGTGCTCTCCTAATGAAGACTATTTTTTCAGTAGTGGAAGATAATGTTATTTAGTTGCTAAGCAATTCAAAATAATAATCCAAAACCATGGTACAACGCACAGCAGCAGTAATTTCTCTCTAATTAGTAGGGGAAAACACACATTAGTATATAAAACTGCTTTTAACATGCATGTGTAAAGGAGGCCCTGAGCTTGCCTCTAGAAGTTTACTGAAACAGCAAAGCAAACAAATGCAAGTTTGCTGAGACGTATGACCTCTTCACATGGGGCTAAATTTGGCAGCATGCGCCAATTTAGTCCCAGTCACCCACTGAGCCAGTCGGCTCCCATCTGATGATGCTGGTGTGGTTCTATGGGTGAAGGAGGATGGAGCTAATGCATGCCACTGTCAGGGCAACATGGGAGGGCTCCCATGTTGCCACTGAAATGCAAGGGGGAAGTTGTGCACTCACACCTCCCCCATCTGATCACCCTTGGCTAGAGCCAGGCTATGCGGGGAGTGGGCCACCAGATTCCCTTTCCCCCTCTACGAAGCGGAGCATCTCCGGCAGTCGTCTGACAAGGTCATAAGGGAGCTTCTGGACAGCAGTCAAATCTGCACCAAAACCCTTAAAATCAAAAATAACTTACCGGGCTGCATTAAGGTACTGCTGGAGTCCTCCTGACAGTAGAAATGATGCGTTCAGATTTTTTTTTTGGGGGGGGGGGGGGCAGGAACAAAATCACTCCCCCATCTCCTGGAACATCATTTCTATACACCAGGAGGACTCCAGCAGTAACTTAATGGCAGCCTGATAAAAAAAAAATTCTTTTAAGGGCTTTTGGGGGAAATGGAGAGGGGGTGAGCATCATATCACTCCTCTGGGCTTTTGGAAGCCCAAAGAAGTGAGATAGGAAATAGGACTCATCCCCATTTCTGGAACTAATGGCCCAGATCTAATGGGGGTATCAAATTAATTTGGGTCAAAGCAGGGTTTACCTGCTTTGTCCCAAATAAATTTGCTTTTACCTGTGGTTTGACTCTTATGGAGCTGGGGGTGGTGACGTCCGACAGGAAGCTCTGGCGTGGGCTGGTCCATGAGGTCACAGAGAGTCGGAAGCGACTGAATGAATAAACAACAGAGGCATTGTTTGGACCTCCCATGTTACTGCAGCAACAGTGTATGCTGCATCCTTTCCCCTTTTGCCATGGAGCCCACTTTAGATATACAATGGGAAAATTAAACTGTGTGATGAGGTTGCTAACCTATGGGTCCCAAGCCCAAATTGGGTCTCTTTAGCTCAATGTTAGGGTCACAAAAACTTTGATAACACTAAAAGGTTTCTGAATATCACCCATTTACACAAATCTGTTGGCAAAAACATGAAATGTTTACAGTGGACAAAAATGCTTCAGCTATACTCTACAAAAGGAAAATCAGACAGTCTGGCAAAATTTGAAAATGCTGGTTTATTCTTAGTAAATGTTGTGTGTGTGTGTGTGTGTGTGTGTGTATCTGAGGTCATGTAAAAAAATATCAGGTGGGAAAGTATTGTAAGTGGGAAAGGTTTTAGAAGCTCTGTTCTAGTAAGATTGTAGAGAGGTGTCCTCTTCAGGAATCCCCAGGTCCTCCATTGCAACTCTATGAGCAACTTCCACTGCAAAAGAGTCCTAGTGAGAACATATTTTAAAAAACCACCAATAATCAAATCCTCAGAAGCTAAACCTGCAAATGTGGAGGGCCACCCTCTACATCTCAGTGTTTAATTATTCCACATTGTGATATAATGATGCAAATAAGCTGCTCCAGGTCCACAGTTAGAAATTACAGCACGACACTGTCCAGTTTTAAAACCTTCACCAGCTTAAGTATGGTTCTTACATGCCACCTATATAAAATGTGCTTGGTTCTGCACCCGCCCAATATGGTAGTTTGATGCAGAAAGGTGTATGATCTATAGGGAAAGAAATCCTCATCCCTCTGGCTGCTGAGCATTTTTCTGGAAGCAGAAGGCATCAGAGTTTTGTAATGGAGGAGTAAGTTTTGTGTATCATCTTAATTGGTGAAGGCAGTCATAACATCCAGCTTTAGACTTCCATCTCTTCACTCCCTGTGTGACCGTAAGCAGCTAGTCAGACTACTCGAGCTTTTCTAAGATCTAATTCAAAACATATTAACACTAAACCAGAGAGAAGGGCAACAGTTTGCTACACATCTAATCATCTCATTATTCTAATCAGATTGAGGAAATCCTGTTTACACTTTGGGGAGGAGGGGGGTGTTCCATTAAGATCAACACAGGATGAAATCCATACTATTTGACTACAAAAGCTGGTCCAGAAAGACAAGACTTCAAAGAACAAATAATGATAGCCCTTAGATTTGCTTGACAGGTTGTAATCTAGATTTGCTGTGACAAATGAAAACCTTAAATCAGCACTACTGTCACATTTCTGTGACCTGCTGCAACAAAACCAGAAAACCTTTAAACAGATGCATCCATCATTCATGGAATTCCAAGAGTATACTGGACATCCTTAGCTAATTTTGTTTATCGTATCAGAAGCGAACTGAGGGTACAGTTGTTATATATTTAAAAAACCACAAAGTTTAAAAAAACTTGGCATTATCCTAAATGTCCTTTTAGTAGTTGGCCACTTGGAGTGCCTCTGGTGTTGCTATAAGAAGGTACTCCATTGTGTATGTGGCAGGGATCAGACTGCATAGGTGGTCTGTGATTTGCTTTTCTCCACACTCGCATGTCGTGGACTCCACTTTGTGGCCCCATTGTAGCACCATGAGATGCAGATGGGTCTGCATCTCGTGGTGCCATAGCATAGTCTGTTCAGTGCCTTCCACATTGCCCAGTCTTCTGTGTGTCCAGGAGGAAGTCTCTCATTCACTATCAGCCATGGCTTGAGGTTCCAGGTTTTAGCCGGCCACTTTTGGACTCTCACTTGCTGAGGTGTTCCTGCGAGTATCTCTGTAGATCGTAGAAAACTATTTCTTGATGTAAAACATTGGTATGCTGGCTGATATCCAAACAGGGGAGGGGCCAGAGATGTCACCACCTTGGTCCTTTCATTATTGGCTGCTACTTTCTAGCGGATGTCAAGTGGTGCAGTATCGGCTAAACAGTATAATTTAGTATAATCCTGTTTTAGTGTGATGAGTGGTGAGATGTGTTCCACACTGGGCATGCATACTCAGCAGCAGAATAGCAAAGCACAAGGGCTGATGTCTTCACTGTGCATGGGAGAAGCCTCCCTGCAGGACTGCAACACATCCGGGCATCCCCTGGGCAACGTCTTTGTAAACGTTGCCCAGACAGCAGATTCTCTCACAGCAGAAGTGGCCAGAACCTTAGCTGATAACACAAGCATTTATAGTCCACAAAATGATATCCCAGCTGTTATATCTGTAAATACAAATTTCTATTGAAAACCAGCATCGTAAAACACAACAAAATGGAAGGGAGTACTTTAGAGAATGGTAGGAAGTATGCCTGACTTCAACTCACTGTCATTCATCTCACTAATTCTAGGAAGCTCCTTTGCACCATGTCTAAGACCAATAACCCTTGTGCTCCAACTGCATTTGACTGGAAACTGTCTTGTGAGCTGATATAGTTTTTAAAACATTATAAAATCTTTAAAAAGATTTAATTATAGAGCTGCTAATGTTTTTTGTTTGTGGCTTTCAACAAAGAACATGCAAAAGCATCCTCTGCCATTAAGTGATGGCTCCTCTGTAGTTCAGAAGGCATCACAAGATAGACTCTGTATCATCTATTTCACTATTTCAACTACCTCAACTCTTCAATGGAACAACCTGCAGCAGTCCCTTTAAGAAACAATGCAAGCAGCAAATGATATTGTTAAAATATGTATTTGAAAATAAATGGTGCCACCTCACAAACAGATATCAAAGTATCTCTCTAAAAGCAATAGAACAATGTGTGTTACATTCTTCAACAAGCTAAAAATGTGGCCTATTTAAAAATGACAAAATAAGACTCTCAAAAGTAGTCATCTTGCCAGCCTTGTGACCTGCATCCTTCAATATTTCCTAAACAAAATCACTAGTAATTTTACTAACATAGTACATTCCTCCACTCAAACCTGCATACAGTTTCAATGCTAGACTAGTTTGCATTACTGCCAAACTGCAGAACCCAACAGCACTGGAAACTGATCACATGTTAAACATCTTACAGTGCAACCCTATACCCACTTACCTTGGAATAACCCCACTGAAGTCCACAGGACATACCTCTGGACACACATGCATAGCATTGTGTTGTCAAAGAGTTGTAAAAGGAGAACGGTTGGGGGTAGGGTTCTCAGAATATGCCTTCTCAGAATAGCTTGTATAACATACTGAGAACACATGGAGCTATTTATCCTGCAACATATACAGCAGAAAAAGCAGCAGTTTCACTTTAAGCTAACACTTTGCCTTGAGAGACCACCAGAAGAGACTGAGGGTGGTTCCAGATAGCATCAAATTGCATGCTTTAGTTAGAGGCAAAAAAGGGGGGGGGGGGCTGAGAAGAGGTCCAGATACAGACCTGTTGGTCCCAGTATTTCTGCCTCCATCATCCACACTTGCAGCTTTGTTGTGAGATTTTGCAGCCCCAAAGACGGCCACCATGGGACTTCCGCTGGAAATTTTGTCAATTTTTTTTTAAAAAAACTTAAGATACAAACATATGAAGATGCAAATTATTGTATAAGTTCTGTTCCTGGGTTATATGCAGTAAGCTGCAGGGACGTTTGTGCAGACAGGGTGTTGTTCCTGGTTTGGATTTTGGGGTATGTAGTGGTATACTGAAAATGATTTCTGCCACAAAAATCTCACCAGGTAAAACCCCCATGAAGCTTCCAGAAGAATGGAAATGATCACACTTCTTCTAAAACAAATTTGGGCATTGGTAGCACTGAGGGGCTGCAAAAAAAAAAAGTCTTTTGTCAAATTTCTCCCAGCTTTGCAATAAAACTGTTTTTAAAAAGCAAACCAGAAATTATCACCTATTTCTGTGTTTACTCATTTGGAGTCATCATACATTTCAGATCTCTTGGATTATATCATCATCAATTCTAATATTAGTTTAGCATAAGAAATTCTGATACTGGAATGATCACTATGTAATCCACTGATGCATTTCAGGCCAGATTTATCCCAGACTTAAGCACACTTACTTTGAATTGAGTTCAGCAGCTTTCAATTGCACTTCCAGATTTAGATGCTTCAAGTTATATCCTTTGCAACTCTTCCAGGAGCTAAATATTTACTACCATATCTTTCCTCAGCCGAGATGAAAGGCTACTTTTGAAATCAGGCCAAAGGCCACAGGTTGCCCATTCTTGCTTTACAAAGACACACCCTTCTCCTTGTGTTATATGATGCTCACAAACCTTGGTTCATGACTAACCACATACCCTCCACCATTTCACAGATGGAAACCAAGCACATGTGGTTAAGCAACACCAGAGTGTAGTCAAGATGACAAAAGTTATTAATGAGGGAGAACAGAAACACCAAGAGAGATCACAGCAGCTTGCTTTTGCCTGAGCCCACTGGGAAGGACATCCCACTCCACATCTCCCCTGTTGAATTAATTGAGTGCAACTTTTGTATTTTGAACTCAGGTTGGCTCACTTGAAGTAAGCTGAAGACAAAGGGAGAAAGGGCAAATGGTGAGGTGAAACTGGGAGGTTTCAAAAGCAGCAGGAAAAATAGGTTCAGTAATTTCAAATTATAGGAAGGGAAAAATGTTCTACCTACTTAATTTCTAAACTTTGCATCTAATTGTATACATCTCTATCATGCTTTTCTTTCATCATATTTTAAAAACTAAATTACCACAAGCATTGCAACTTTTGCCACATAGTAGAATTGTTCAAAATGTTTGACTATTTTGATTGTCCTTTTTAGTATATTTCGTACAATATTCATTGTCATGCATGATGGCTGGCACTGTACATGTTGTTCCAAATATAGCTGAATCTGGGCTTTGTATGTATATTACCCATAAATAGTTTCATTCATTTTCTAAGAGCCTCATCCCATGAGGAGGAAAGCAGTATATTACTGTGGAGTTTAGTCTGGTGATATCTTGAAATTTTGATATTTCTAATGATAAAATGAATTGGAAAATTACCATGCCAGGCTCATGAAGCAAGATTTTGGGAGATAAATGTCTGTGCTTGTTGGAGACCGTCCATAGGAACACCCATTAGTCCACATCACTGAAGTGGCTCATCATAGGCAAATTACATACTATGTGCTTTCCCCTGCTTTATCCCATTTCCACTCAAATCATGAACTCAGAAGATTATTTCTCCCTGTCTTTTCCCCCACCTGCTTGTCTAACACTTCTAAAACAGTTCCCTGACAAAGCATCACGGGCGACAGGGGAAAGTCTCCTTTAGTCATGTGATGGCCTCCATTGTACTTCATCTCTTTAATGTTTTAGGAGTGTTTACAAATGGGGGAGGGGGGATTGCATGGGGTAACGTTCTAAGTATGCCTAATAGGAGTGTGCAATTTCTTTGTTAGTCATTGTAAGTTGGATCAAATTTGTTACATTTGTACTTACGACATCCAACACATGAGTGGCCCACACCAAAAACTTAAGAATTGAAACTTATCCAATATTTTCTCATTTGAATTTTGTAAATCTCAGAAGCCTCTTAAAGTCAGTTTCATTTTCAGTGCAAGGAAGCAAAGAAAAGCCAAAAAGGCTGCTTTTCCTCTTTAAATTAATAGCCTTTCACCATTAGAAGAGAGAAGTAGCAGGGAGAAAGCAAAGTTCACTGGGAAAGAAACTGAGAAAGGACAGAATCCTGGGAAATGTAGTTTGGGGAGGCAAGGAGCCTTATGC
This sequence comes from Anolis sagrei, assembly GCF_037176765.1. NCBI lineage: Eukaryota > Metazoa > Chordata > Lepidosauria > Squamata > Anolidae > Anolis > Anolis sagrei. The sequence continues at coordinate 201,879,464 of NC_090021.1, read as the reverse complement.
CAGAGAATTCAAAAGGCCCTGCCCTAAACTACTTTTCCCAGAATTCTGCTCAGCATCAGAAAGCCCCAATCAGGATAGGGGAGAGATTTGTCCCTCAATAGCAGCAGCCAGGCAGAGTTCCAATCAATTGTTGAATCTGCAGAGGGGAGGACTGATACTTCTAGTAAGTAAATCTCTGTGCTGGGCTGGGAAGAAATCCCTAAATGGAAATTATTGGTTAATACGAGAGGCATTCAGTGAGATAGCTATTGTGGCATTTAAAAAAAAAAAAGAAACGTTTTTGTCAAAACGTTAAAAAAATCCTAAAATCAGTAGATGTATGAATATTTCTGATAGTTGGGGAGGGGGGTGATCCCCTGTTATCTTGTGTCATTGTATAGAAAATTTAAGGAGAGAGCTCTTGTAGATTTTTTTTTTAGAAGAATGTTGTTTTAAAAAAATCTGTGGATAAGTGAAATGTTCTGAAACTTCATGGGCTAACAGTGGTAAATGTGTTCTACCATTATAGCAAGTTTCACCCCATTAGCTGTAAAAATGAGATATAAGGGAGCCCCTGAAATGTCTCCACTTATGCAATTACTATAATTAAAAAGTACTGAAATTTTGTTACTCTTGATATAATAACAACATCTTCAATAACAACGCTTTAGTTGCACACATTTCTGCCAAAGATTGCTGGTGCTTCAACAAATCCCAAGATTTCATAGCATTGAGCCATGGCAGTTACAGTGGTGTAAAACTCCACTAATTCTACAGTGCAGATGCACCAGAAACAACTGATGTCTTGCTCCTTAATCAGGACCTCTAACCACTACACTACCCTATTGGAATTATCCTAAACTATTTACTCCTGTTAACACACTCTGCCACCTCACTACTCACAGTAAATTCCAAATAATCTAGGAATATATTTAAAAACGCCGATCCATGCACTGCCCAACTGTTTACACTGTTTACACTTTTTACACCACAGTGATTTTCCAAGCCTATTCTCCACTTGCTGTTCTTTAACCAGTGAACAAGCTTACAAAAATCCATTGTCTTATCATGACTCTGGCATTTGTTCAGGACAGTCTTTGGTGAGGAACTTTGATCAAAAGCCCTTTAAAACTCCATAGATTTTTTTTAAAGTCCTTAAATAGTGTCCACTGAGTCACCCTCTACTTCTTAAACCTCCTGGAGTTTTTGCTCTTTCAGAAGAATTTGTCCTTCTATCTGCCTGAAAATATGGCTCCTAATAACACTTTCCACAGTTTTTCCCAGTGCAGATATTAAACATATTGTGAACCTTAGCTTTACATTGATCACTATTCACTTCTCTGGCACAGGACAGTTTTGGCACATACTACTTGAAAGTCTGTGAATTTCACATTTGTGTCAAGGCAGATACCATCTAGACCCCATTATTTGTGTAATTTTCAATTTGTCAATAAAGTATATCACTTAATCTCTTGTGATCTTATTTTACTTCATTTTCTCATATCCCCTTCCTTAATATGTAAGCTCAAACACAGGCTGATGCATCATGTCTTCTGCAATGAAGACAGATACAATTAACGTAGTAGCTTCTGTGTAATCTCTTTAGTCCCCTTTAGTATTCTTTGAACTCACCTAATGGTCTAGTTGTCTCCTAGCCAGTTTCCTGTTTATCAGAACATAAAGGATCAATGTACATAAGGATTATTATACATAAAGGATTGTGCATTATTCTTTGTGATATTTGAAGTAGGCTCCTCTAAATCTCTCAATTTGTTCACTTTCATTTCCTTGTTCGTCTGTGTTCCTTTCCATTTTATTTATTAAAGTCAAACTTTCAATTTCTGGAGGAAATCTTCTTTCTCTCAAAAAGTTTCCTTGGCACTTCATGTCAACCATACCAGTGTTACATCTAGAACTCAGTGCTATTTCTTCCAACCTATGTTATACATTCTCACTGAGGGACCATCCATACAGTACCTTTATCCCAGGAGTTCCCGGTTCAAAATGGCAGGTGGCCAAATGACATCCCCTGAAAATACCGGAGAAATCGCTACAAAACACTAAAAACCCGAGATTTTCAGTAGTGGGAATATTCTTGTTCTGGGCAACAAATGTGAGTATTCAAATCCCTTCATGTCTGTCTAGAAGAGCTCCGAGTTATATAATTTGACCAAAAATCATCGTCAAAAACTTGAATCTAATTATACATAGGTCAGTGCTGGAATAGGAACTCATTGTGGAGGCAATGATTAGAGGCACCCAATTACCCCTCCCTTGCCCCCCCCCCCCAAAAAAGGTAAGGAAAAAGAGAAGGCTTCCCTTTTGTCTCTGATTTGAACAAGAGGCAGATAATGGGTACAAACTCCTATCATCTGTTTCTTGTCACTGTCTTCATAGTGGGTTCCTATTCCAGTACTGACTTATGTATAAATAAATTTAGTTTTTGAGAATGATTTTTTTGGTCAAATTATATATTTTTAGAATTTTAAAACATTGACAGAAACTATGGAACTGGCATTCCCATTTCTCCAGTTCATGCTAATCTATGGTGGGGATCTGTGCATCCAGCTACACAGCTTGGCCAATGCACTGTTTGTCAGGTAAACAATCCTCCTTTCCTTCGCCTTCTGTCTGATTACATTGAACATTGACTTTAGGTTATGCTTACCCAATAGGAAAAACATAATCCAGCATTAAATAAACTCTATTTGAAATCCAATCCACTTTATAACTCTTGTGGCCTGATATGTCTAAATGCTGTCTGCCAAAATTCAAGGCAGCTTACAGACCTTGTACTTCTCAAATGAAAATAAAAACTATTTTCTTCCCTTGTTATCAAGCAACAGCCCAAACTGAAACATAGAGCCAAAAAGTATTAAACATTAACAGTAAAATCAACACAGTATGACAATCAAACAACCAGAGATTTTGTAGGCAATGCAACATGGTTAGAAGTTGTCAAATCATGGAAAATATATTTTCTGAACTACAACTCCCAGAATCCTCCAACTCTCATGGATAACAGCCAGATTAACTAGGGGACTCTGGGATACTTGTCTAACAAGTAAAATTTCCATGTTCTGTGGGGACTTGCTTCTGTGTGGCATGAGCTAAGGATGTTTGGCAGCTGCACCAACTTCAAAAGAAAGAAGTCTTTATCATGCAAGCTCCATCTGCCCAAGGCAACTCCCACTTATAGTCCAATCGGACTTACTCTGAAGTAAAGCAGGTGTAGGCTTGCTTTGCATTACTTCTTTGCCACTGGGGTTTTCATATGGCAGTGAGAGAGGATGAGAAACATGAAGTCATCTTGTAATACAGACACATAACAGTGGCTGGACCTGCAGATTTAATTTTTAATAGAACCTCAGAGTCTACCAATAGCACCTAAAAAGTGAAATAGTTTGGACTTACCAAAGCCAAACCACTCTTTGGTTTGGCTTTGGTTATATTCCAAACTAAAGTAGCACAATCAATTGTTGAGTAGTGCATCCATACATACGGCAGATAAATAAATTGGCTTCAATGCATACTGGATTCAAAATACAAGAAAAAAAGTTCAATCTAAACATTAGGAAGGACTTCTTGACAGTAAGAGCTGTTTTACAAAGAAATAGGCTTCCTCAGAGTGGGGTGGAGTCTCCTTCTCAGGAGGTTTTGAATCAAAACATCTGTCAGGAGTGCTTTGATCATGTATTCCTGCATGGCAGAATGGGTTTGGACTGGATGGCCTTTAGCATCTCTTCCAACTCTAGGATTCTAAGTATGATTATGTTCAATTGGACTTATTCCTGGCATAAACAAAGTACACACCCTCCAGATGCTGCCAGTCTACAATTTCCAGCATTCCCCATTATTGGCGATGCTGGTTATGGCTAAAGAGAATTGCAGTATAATAAGATCTGGAATCACAGTAAATTTCCTTGCATTTCTTACCTGTGGGCAAATGAATGGTGATGTTATTGCAGAAATCAGTATAGCAGCATTCTGTCCTGGTTATGTTCTTAGAACTGTGGCAGAAGATTTGTGCCTTCAGTTGCGGTAGGGTCACACATGCCTTTATTACCTCTTGCCGACCATTCGTTAGCATGACTGAAGTCCAACAGGCTCCCTCCGTTTCACATGTGAAGTTTGTTTTTTCACACCATTGGCACACACATGTTAGACCTGAAAAGATCATTAATAATTTGTTGAGAAAACAATGGGAAGCAAAACCACTTTTTCTGAACCTAGTCTAAGTTGCTTATCTAGTAAGAGAACAGAAAATTGAAAAGTCCTGAACAACAAAAAAATAAAGTTCCAGATTAGGGTGAAGATGTTTAGAACTTTATTCATAATCCAGTTAAATAGAGTATGTAAGTGCCTTCAAGTTGCTCATCAACCTATGGCAACCCCATTAATTACATAGGGTTTTCTCAGGCAAGAAATATTCAGGAGTGGTTTTGCCAGTTCCTTCCACCTTCCAGTTTTGCATCCAAGTGCCCTTCACACTGCCTTTTATCCCAGGATCTGATCTCAGATTATCTGCTTTAAACTGGAATATATGAGTCCCCACTGCCAGATACGCTGGGATAAACAGATAATATGGGATCAGATCCTTGGATATAGGGCCTGTCTGAAAGGGCCCTTATTTATCTGGCCAAATGCAGACATACAAGATGTCACTTGCAGTATATTGGGGGGGGGGGGGGGCACTGTTTTTATTTTGTTTTTCATTTTATCTCTATATTTTCTCTGCTCTCTTTGATTTTATTATAGAAATAAATAAAACAAAAAGAAAAGACATAGAAAATGTACATTTTCTTGTAAAAGCCTGCAGCATGCCATTTAAGTCTTAAACTTAGAAGTGATCTTCAATCCAAAGATATTTGCTTGGTTTTTCCCAGGAGGTCAGCAGATAAGTTTAATGGACTTTGAAATGACCTGTCAGAGAAACGCAGCAATGATCATGTGCTTGTTTATTGCATTTTTCTATACCATGATTTAGTGTTGAGACAAGCATTTATTTTTTGTTTTAGCCACTTATAAAATGACTCAAACCTATTTCCATGTTGTTTACAATTTAGCGTGTTTACCTAGTTCATATTAAACAAAAATATCACAAAAAAATCATTTACTGTATTAGCACATGAAAGCCCAGGTACAAAACATTGAGAGAAAATTACAGTTTTTTATGTTCCTTGTTTATCTTATCTGGTATAGAATAGATTATACAAGGGTTTGCAAATCTAATTTCCATTGGGTCCAAACACTTCTGCAGATAATGGAACTTTCAGATTGTCTACAGAGGCTACAGAAGTCTCAAATCTCAAATAATAGTCTCTCACTAATACAGCTTTGCTGTACAAATAAAAACCAAAGAAAAACTACCAAACCAAACATCATGCTGAATCTACCATCTGAAAGACAGGGCAAGACTTGTGACCTTCTGCTGGCCCTTCATCAAGCAGATTGCGATAGACATCTATGACATCTATGGTGACAGATGAGCAGCCAAGTGTCCCTCTGTAAAATAACAGTGGTTATATGTATGCACGTGCATATGTGTGTATGTTTAAAAAACATCAGTCCCATGTGAAGATAACATTGAACTATTTGTACAATAAACCTGCCATTCTATGTCTTACAAACCCTATAAACAAGACTCTTGGCCCTGTCCATCCCTTGGACAAAGCCAGTCAGCAAAACTGAGATTGAAACTCTAAAATACTTACTACACTGAAGTAGTTTTTGCTGAGTCTGACCCTTTGTCCTGGACTAGTTCAATATCTTGTATGTCATACGGGGTGGACAGTTTCATAGAGTCCTCAGTATAGTACCTATGACATTATGTTTGATACCCCTGTCATTTGCAGCTGCACCTAGTGGTACTATCAGAGGGTGTGACATCAAAATGACCATCTGTAAGACTTTTGTGCCCCATTTCTGCTGCCAGAAGACTTATCCCTGTAGTAAGATATAGCCACAAAAACATGTTCCATAAGCCCAGCATATGTGTACTGTATCAATACACATACAAGTCTAAAACTCTAATTTACTTTTTGAACCTTCAAATACACATGCACTCTAGTCAGAGTTACTATTTGTTACCAAATTACAATAACACTTTAAATAATGTGGTTTCAACTTCCTGTGCTTCAAGTGCATGCTATTATTTTCATTGCCACTTTTTTGACAATTGTGATATGGTCTGGATTGGGAGGAGGTCCATGAGGGTGACACCATCACTTACCATACTGGTTGACACCACTCCTAATGTCATCAATACTAGATAGAGTTAGTAAACTTGTGTGTGTATACCAGGCATGTAGCCGGGGGGGGGGGGGCCTCGGGGGGCTTCAGCCCCCCCGAAATTCTCATGGTGGTTCACGAAAAGGCCTTACTGGTGCATTATTTAAACTGTTATGTTTATTCATATCATGATCTGATCACCATACTCAATATATCCCATATGCATGGGGGTATTGGGGTAATGATACAAAAGATTTGCTAGGCTAGACTCTCTTTCACTCAGACTCACCCCCCCCCCCCAAAACTCAGCCCCCCGAAACTCAGCCCCCCCCCCCCGAAACGAAATCCTGGCTATGGGCCTGGTGTATACCAATTGTGAATTTCTACATTTGCTGACTTCCTACAAATATGCAACTTTGGTGCATCACCTGCTGCTATTGTGTCTTCTCTGCATCTCCTTTATTAGAACATATCTTTTATTATACACAATTTATTGCAAATAAAGATATTTTATATGTTTTACAAAGAAGGCTAAGCTCTGTGTAGGAATAGGACTGGTAGTTGTTCAGCTTTTGCATTAGTCTGCTTGCAAGATGCATTACTATCACTCACGTTTCCCAACAGATCAACTTACTATCCCTCACATGTCCCTTTTCCCAGCAGATCACTCTTAGATTATATTGCCTTCATGTCCTACATGTGAGTTTCCCACTGGCCTCTAATTCTCCACTGTGTGTGTGTTGGACTAGAAGATAATGAAGAATACTTTTGTCTAGTCCAGCCAGGTTCCTCTTATGATCTCAGGTTCTTATCTGCTAATGGGGCTATTCTCTGTGAATTCCTCTATAAGAAAAATATTTGCCTAACTAAATATATTTTAACATTTTAGTTTATAATATCTTTAGCATTTAAAAATCCTTTGAACTACAGCTGGTTAATCATTCATCTGGTCATGAAAGGAAGCTGAAATAATGGGTAGTATTTCTGATCTGAACTCTTATGAACTACACATTTGCAGTCATAACTGCTCAGTAACAAAAGAATTCTATCCCAGTAATTAGAAATTATATATCTCCTTGAGGAGAACTTGGAAAGTTTAGCAACATTTCAAATAATCTCAAAGAAGCAGAATACTTGGGGCCAATCTTTAAAAAGCCTTTGATATGACCAAGCTTTTTCATAACTCTTTATCTGACTTTCAAGTTAGCTGGGTATATTTAGCATGGAAAAGGGATGGTTAAGAAGTGACATGACAGCTCTGTTTAAATATCTGAAAAGACGTCACACTGCAGATGAAGCAAGCTCCTTCAAAGCCTGGAACATGGAGCAATGGATTCAAACTACAGAAAAAGACTTTCCACCAAAACATTAGAAAAAACTTCCTGGTGGATAGAGTTGCTCGGCTCAGGGTGCTTTGCGGTGTAGTGGAGTCTCCTTCTTGGAAGGTTTTTAAACAGAGGCTGGATGGCCATCTGTCGGAAGTGCTTTGAGTATCCCAGCATAACATGGAATTGGATGGTATGATCCTTGTGGCATCTTCCAGCTCTACAATTCTGTATCTCTGTGACATTCAAGTTCATAAGTGTATATTATTGTTGTTGTTTATTCGTTCAGTCGCGTCAGACTCTTTGTGAACTCATGGACCAGCCCATGTCAGAGCTTCCTGTCGTTCGTGGTCACCCCCAGTTCCTTCAAGGTCAAGCCAGTCACTTCAAGGATGCTATCCATTCATCCTGCCCTTGCTCGGTCCCTCTTCCTTTTTCCTTCCATTTTCACAAGCATCATTCTCTTCTCCAAGATTTCCTGTCTTCTCATTATGGGACCAAAGTACTTCATCTTTGCCTCTAATATCCTTCTCTCCAATGAGCAGTGGACATTATTTCCTGGAGTATCGACTGGTTTGATCTTTTTGGGATTCAAGTCACTCTCAGAATTTTCCTCCAGCACCACAGTTCAAAAGCGTCTATCTTCCTTCGCTTAGCCTTCCTTATGATCCAGCTCTCACATCCATAGGTTGCCACAGGGAATACCATTGCTCTAACTTCGTTGCCAGAGTGATGTCTCTAGTCGTCACTATTTAATGTGTATTACTTGTTAAAATTTCATGCAGGCAAACACTGGAACAGATAATGGGCCACCCACAGTTTCCAGCATCTTTCTGTTCAAAATTCAAACATACATAGATTTCAACACAAAATATGAAACACTTTGTAATTGTGGGTTGGAAACCAATGGATGCCTCCTGCTGACTAAACAGAAGATTGGGAAAAGTTGTAGAAACCCATGGGATTGGGGTCTTTTATACTGAACATATTTTTCTCAGCCCCCTGCTGTTGAAGGAACTGCTCTAAAATCAGTTTGAAGGGGATTGCAGCAGAAAAGAGAGCTCATACCAACCCGTTTACACTGCATTCTTCCTTTCTGTGAAGGATGAGCAATACTTCCTACAGCCTAGGATTTCCACAATACATACAGAAACCTTAATCTTCATGCTCTTTCCCACTATACCTTTATGGCACAATGAGTCCATACTAAATGCCTCTTACATCCTATGGATTTGTTATCTAGTGAGGCACCAAAGCAGCTCGTCGGATGCTAATTCTAAAAGTCCCTTCTTACACTGCATATCCCAGGATTCCATGGGACAGAACTATGGAAGTTAGTGGAATCACAGCACTATAATTATGAAGTGTGAAAAGGATCCTAACATGGGGCTACTTAGGGTCTAACATGGAGAGGAGTCAACAGGTACAGTATTGAATCCTAGTACCAGAGGAGGGGATGTAGCTCAGCAGGAAAAATCATGCTTTGGCCACAGAAGATGACAAATTCACTGGCATGACTATTTTTTTTTAAAGTGGCAAAAAGAAGATAAAGTGGTAGATGAGAAGAAAGAGTTCTGCCTCATATCCTTAAAAACCATAGCTGGCACAACTTAACATAGTACATAGAATTATTGTTATTATTATTATCATTATCATCATCATCATCATCATTAGTATTATTATTCGGCGTAGTGGACCACTGGCTTGATGTACTATAACGCATTTGTCCACAGGACTGATAATAACATGAATTGGCTCTCAGATGAAAGTAAATATATATGTATGTGCTGTCAAGCTCGTCCGTCAAGTATGCATAGAATGCATAGAAGTACTGAATTACAAATGTTGCTCCTTGCAATGAAAGATAATTACACAAAGGCCATTACACTCACATATATTTAAAGTACCATACATCCCAAGAGCGCACAATATGAAATCAAAACAACAGCTTAAGGCCAATCACAGTTCTTGTTCAAAGTCCTTTGCAATAAGGAACTGACACTAAATAAAAGAGGGTGCCTGCAAAGCTGAAAGGTTGTGTTATAAGTAGGTGATGTAACAACAAAAAGCACAGCACCATTATTTCTAGAATTGGCAACTGCAAATGTAGAATTCACTCCTTTTGGGAGATTCCTAGAAATCACCCCTATGTAATACATGACCACACAAAAATAATGGCCAGGTTGCATAGGACAGTGGTGTCAAACTTGTGGCCCTCCAGATGTTTTGGATTTCAGATCCCAAAATCTCTGGCCATTGAACAAACTGGCTATGGCTTCTGGGAACCAGAGGGACAAACATCTGGAGTGCCACAGGGTTGACACCTCTGGGAAAGCCTTAGGAAAAAGCATGGGCAGCAAATGGTGAATGCAGCCATGAGTCACCTCATTTCATGTTACAGTAGTTGTAAAGGTGGCTGAAGGAGTAACAATTCACTCAGTGAAGCAACAGTACCAATTTGGTCCAGACTGGCTCTGGTTTTATGAGATAGTGTAGACACAGAGTATATCTACAAAGATTCATGCCAAAATAAAAAATAGTCTTAAAGGTGCTGCCACGTTCCTTGTTTTTTCTCCTTTTTCTCTTTTTTAATGCTAAAATATGAAGATACTTACAAGTGCAATATGTACTTAGAGCTGCCCTCTGTGTGATGAGTGTAGTTTACTCACAAGTAAGTCTGCATAGGGCATCCTTTACTATTCTTGGAGGGCTCAACATCAGTTCTTGCTTTAGTATTTCTACGTGCATAATCATGAAGTATACCTCTGATGTGTTAAATTCCCAAGAATCTCAACTACACAAGAATACACATCTGGAATACTGTGTCCAATTCTGGGGACTGCAATTTAAGGGAGATGTTGACAACCTGAAATGTGTCCAGAGAAGGGCACATTAAAATGATCAAGGGTCTGGAGAAGAAGCCCTATGAGAAGCAGCTTAAAGAACTGGGGATATTTAGCTTCCAGAAGAGAATGCTGAAAGGAGACATGAAGGTCATATATAAATATGTGAGGGAAAGTTATAAGGAGAAGGGAGCAGGCCCTGGAGACTAGGATGCGGAACAGTGGCTTCAAACTACAGGAAAGGAGATTCCACCTGAACATTAGGAAGAACTTCCTAATGGTGAGAGCAGTGGAACTCTCTGTCCTGGAGTATGGTGGAGGCTCCTTCTTTGGAGTCTTTTAAACAGAAGCTGGATGGCCATCTGTCGGGGGTGCTTTGAATGCAATTTTTGTGCTTTTGGGCAGGGGGTTGGTTGGACCGAATGGCCCATGAGGTGCCTTCCAACTCTATGATTCTATAATTCTATAATTCTATGATTCTAAGAGTCTTGGTAGTCCAATATTTCCAGATTATATTTGGAAGAGATCGGCTCTCCCCAGCCTAGTCTTGAGCCACCCTGGCCCCCATTCTGTCAAGGATCTCATAGAAAATACTCACAGAGAGAGATAAATAGCCCCCCTCAGAAAACAGGGCCAGAAAGAGGAAGAGGAAGCATAAGGAGGACACAGAGAAAGAGCTTGCCACCCATCCCAAGTTTCATTTACACCTCCAGTGCCTCCCTTATATTTTGTACCAACATACCCAATGAAGGTCTTGAAGAACTCAAATGCCTACCCTAATTTTAGTTTGGAAATACATTCCTAACAACACTCTCAAATCAGGAACAACTGGCATCAAATTACTTTTGAACAAAATGTAATGCTAAGATATTCCCTTTTTCAAGAATATTTCCAAGCTGTAGGCATTTCCAAACTATTCAAATCTATCAGTTTTTTAAGAGGCAGGAAGTTTGTTTGCTACCGATGCCTTGCCTTCTCTGTTCCCGCATCGACTTTCAGGGTATCTCCAAATATCTGAGGGAAACATGGGCATACAAAGCCTACCTGAGCATACTCAGGGCCCTTCCACACAACCATATAACTCAGAATATCAAGACAGAACATCCCACAATATATGCTTTGAACTGGGTTATCTGAGTCCACACTGACATTATTCAAACACTGACATTATCCACCCTGGAAAGAAAAGGAGCTCAGGAGGCAAGATGGGAAAAAGCTAGAGCACGCAAGTTACACTTTTCCCCTCAAGTTCTAGGGAGTTCTGTGATAAAATGAAACATAACACAACATTGGGTTCTCTCTGGGCCATTCCATACAGCCATATAATTCAGATAATCAAGGCAGAAAATCCCATAATATGTACTTTGGACTGGATGATCAGAGGGCGCAATATAACTCCCGCAATAAAGAAGGGGCGGTCCAGATGACGTCCTGGACAATCCCGAATTAATTCCCCACAAACCAGGAAAACCCTAGTTTGTATATTCCAGTTCAAAGCAGATAATGTGGGGTTTTATTCAGCTGTGTGGAAAGGGCCTCTGTGTCCAATTAATCATCCTTGAGTATATGTGTGTGTTTAAAAAGATGCCATCGCTGTTCAGATAGTCACTTCTAACTCTTAACACTTTTACTCCATATGAGGTAAAGTTAAATGGACTTGTTGTTTTTTTCTGCCCAAGACCCCAGTATGATAACAACTTGGGACTGACCTAGTCCACTTAATAGCTTTTGGCTGATTATTCCCACTAAAACCTAATTGACCCAGTTCTTTAATATATTCATTGATAATAATTAAGTGCATTAAGCTTCTTAACATCTCTGAGAAACAGTAATGAAGGCACAGCAGCCACAAACAGCTGTCAGAGCTATAGGGACAATATGCTAAAGGAAGAATAGGGGGATGCGTGGATTATATATTTGTTAAAGAAAAAATGTTTAAACACATTGTAATGGGAAATATTATGAATGAGTGCAGGTGAGCTGTGAGTGAGGAGAAAAAAGTCAGGCTTAGCGACCCCGCTGAATTATGCAATGACTCTCTGTAGGACACAGGCTTGTCACGTACATTCACAGGCAAACATGCTTTCTGGCCTTTATGTCGCACCTTTTGTTTAAGAAGATTAGAATTTGAACATGCAGGATGGAGCTAAGCAACGGCAAGAGGGGGAAGTCCCTTGCCAGCGCTATGATTTTTCAAGAGACACACCCCAGTCTATCTCGAAGCTCAGAGCTCACTCATGCACAAACACTTGCTCAAGTGTATTCATAAAATTTCCCTCCAAAAATTGAGCCACAGAGACCTGTCTCAAACTTTTCTCAATGGAGCAGTGAGGACATAAATGTAGAAGTAATTTAATGGAGTGTGGTGTTCTTACTTTAACTGTGGATGGCAATGCAAGCCTCTACGTTGCATGACAACCTTTGGCCAAAGAAACACCTGGACCATTCGTCGCAGCGGTGAAGCCTGTGGCTTATCGGTGAGACCTGTGGCTTATCATCGCCACGGAAGTGTGAAATATTGAACTAGGGGAAAGATACCATTCTCTGCTGATGTCAGCTGCCATATTTTTTTTAAAAGGGGGAGAAGACAAGCACAAAGCTTCTGACAAATTCCCACATAAGGAGAAAGGTAGTATGATTGTTAGATAGAGAGATAGATAGATAGATAGATAGATAGATAGATCAGATAGATAGGGCACTTCCACACAACCCTATATCCCAGAATATCAAGGCATAAAATCCCACATTATCTGAGTATGGACTGAGACCCCTCCCACTCAGCTGAATAAAACTCACAATTTCTGCTTTAAACTGGAATATATGGCAGTGTGGGCTCAGATAACCCAGTTCAAAGCAGAGATCGTAGGATTTTCTGCCTTGATATTCTGGGTTATGTGGCCGTGTGTAAGGGCCCTCAGATAAAGTTACTCAATTCAAAGCAGATAATGTGGGATTTTCTGCCTTGATATTCTGGGATATAGGGCTGTGTGGAAGGGCCCATAGACAATAGCCTCAGTAGACCTCAAAGTGGACAAAAAAATTGGTGAAATCTCCTGAAGCCAGTATTCCCAGCAGTTATGCAAAATAAGGAAAGATCTACAGATTTTCTAACTTTATATGATCTATTACAAAATTCAGGTTTGCTTCTTCACAGCCATATAACCCAGCATATCAAGGCAGATAATCCATATTATCTGCTTTGAACTGGATTATCTGAGTCCACATGTGGATTTCAATGTGGATTTTATACAGCTGTGTGGAAGGGGCCAGAGTGGCCTTGGAAAAGTCACAAACTCTCAGTCTCAGGGCCTTTCCACACAGCCATATAACCCAGATTATCAAAGCAGGATAATCCACAATAGCTGCTTTGAACTGGAATATCTGAGTCCACACTGCCATATATCCCAGTTCAATGCAGATAATGTGAGATTTTATTCAGCTGTGTGGAAGGGGCATCCGAGAAAGGCAACTTCCTTCTGAATAAATCTTGCCTGTGATAGGGTCATTTTACAATTGCCATATATCAGAAGTGACTTTGAAAGCACACAACAACAAATATACAATCACTTATCTGTAGCATGTGTTGTCCAATCTTATACAAGGGCCATGAATAGAGAACCAGCCCAAAGTAATAAGGGAACAGAAGTGGCTGCCTGAAGCAGAAAAGATCTAGGAGGAACTGGTCCTTCAAAGAGACCCAGTCTTTGGATAATGTGACACAGAAGAATCTGTACCCACCAACACACACCCCATGCCTGTTCATAACCCACTGTCACTCCAATGACTGTACCAAATTCATTTCCATACATCATACTGTAAGTATTCCTGCTTTGCTCAGGTTCTTGCTCCACACAAGTAAAAGTGATGGCTGTTGAAGGGGGCACAACTTGGAAAAGTGAGAACGCCACCAACATTTAACAAGAAAAGGGGGAGCAGCCTAATTGAGTAGCTTGGAGCAGCAAAAACATTTGAAGACCAGTTGTAATGATGAAGGGAAAACCCAAATGGCTCCCCCCCCCCCCCCCCGCCCCTCATGGTTCCCAACCTTTGGCCCTCCAGGTGACTTGGACTTCAGCTCCCAGAATTCCTAACAGTTGGACATACTGGCTGGGGGCTTCTGGGAGTTGAAGTCTCAAAATCCTTAGGGACCAAAGGTTGGGAACCACTGCCAAGCTTGGAAGAGGATGGGTTTGTTTCTACAAAGTTGCTATTTTCATTTCAAGGCAATCTTCCAATGATACCAAGGGAAGAGGTCATTTCCCTCCTCACAGAATTTTGGCAGAGTTATTCCATCTGCATTACAAGAAGCATGCACATTCATTATGTACATTACAGAAAATATACATTCACTGCATTGGCTCTATGAATATTGATCTCATATTCTATGTCCTTTATTGATGTTGTCATGTGCCTTGATTCTGACTTATCCTAGGATTTTCCTATTTCTTCATAGGAGGTTTCCCCTTGCCTTCATCAGAGGCTGAGAGAGTGTGACTTGCCCAAAGTCCTCCTTTGAGTTTCTTTCCAAGTCCCATTCCAACATTCAGACCACTACACTGTGCTGGTTTCTATTTCCTTAGACAGCTTTCTTCTAAGATGGATCACCACAGCCTCACATAACTATCTTCAATACACTGGGTTGCTGTAGGTTTTCCGGGCTACATGGCCATGTTCCAGAAGCATTATCTCCTGATCTTTCACCCACATCTCTGACAGGTATCCTCAGAGGTTGTGAGGTCTGTTGGAAACTAGGCAAGTGGGGTTTATATATCGGTGGAATGTCCAAGATGGGAAAAAGAACTCTGGTCTGTTTGAGTCAAGTGTGAATGCTGCAATTGATCACCTTGATTAGCATTGAAAAGCCTTGCAGCTTCAAGGCTTGACTGCTTCCTGCCCAGTGGAATCCTTTGTTGGGAGGTCTTAGCTGGCCCCAATTGTTTATTGTCTGGATTTCCCCTGTTTTTGAGTGTTGTTCTTTCTGTACTGGCCTGATTTTAGAGGGTTTTTTAAAATACTGGTAGCCAGATTTTGTTCATTTTCATGGTTTCCTCCTTTCTGTTGAATTTGTCCACATGCTTGTGGATTTCAATGACTCTCTGTGTAGCCTGACATGGTGATTGTTGAAGTGGTCCAGCATTTCTGTGTTCTCAAATAATATGTTGTGTTCAGGTTGGTTGATTGAGTGCTCTGTTATGGCTGGTTGAATTAGTCTTCAGTGCCTTTCATGTTCCTTGATTCATGTTTGGGCAATGCTGTGTTTGGTAGTTCCTATGTAGACTTGCCCTATACCTATAAGGAGTCTACCATATAGCTAGTCCCTATACAGTAGACTCCTGCAGAGGTGAGAGGATCTCTCTTGTCCTTTGCTGAATATAGCATTTGTTGGATTTTCTTAGTGAGTCTGTAGATCATTTGTAGGTTGTGTTTTTTCATCAGCTTCCCAATGCGGTCAGTAGTTTCCTTAATGTATGGTAAGAGCATAGTAAAAACACTTTTCCTCTGGGTGTATCTTTGTCTTTACTCTTGTGGCTTGTTCTCGGTCTTCAATACACTTTATAAATGCCCTGTAAGAAACTTCTTGTTCACACAGACCCACACACATCCCATTTTCTTTCATATGCCTGACTGCCTCTGGCACTAGAGAACCAAATTCATCCCATCCTTTCACGCATAGTCTTATTGGTTTTTAATAATGCAGGAGACATAACACTTTGGGGGGGGGGGGGGATAAAAATATGCTTCTGATCCCAGTGTGAAGCAGTAATAATATCAAAGGATATGCAGTGCACAGTTACCACTTAGCAAGAGCCAACACCTTGCTCTGCGCACCTCTGCACTGTAGAATGAATGCAGTTTGACACCTTAACTGCCCTACCACAATGCTTGGGTATCCTGAGATCAGGTCTTAAGGCCTCTCTGGTTCCTCACCAAATTACCAGTCCTAGGATTCCATAGCATTAAGTTATAGAAATCAAAGGGGTGTCAAACTGCATTCATTCTGCAGTGTAGAAGCCCCTGGGGATGTAACTCCTGGCGTTGGAAGCAGTCAGGGAGCAGTTTTGAAATAAAAGACAGGTCCTTTTAAAAAAAAACCTTTTTGCTGCCAACTGCGGCTGTCCTTTGCCCTCAAAGCTGTAAACTGCCGCCACCCTGAGTTTATATTCAAGTGAATTTCATCAGGATCCAATTTGGATTGGCTCCTCAGTGCAGAGGCTTTTAAAAGACAGTTGTGCCATTGTCAGAGAGAGTTTACTTATCAACGTATCCTAAACTTTTCTTTTCTAACAGATGGTCTATTACTGTAGAACAAATGCAGTTTGACACCACTTGAACTGCCCTGGCTCAATGCTATGGAATTCTGGGAACTGTAGATTGGTGAGGCACCCACACTCTTTGGCAGAGAAGGCTCAAGATCTGGTAAAACTACAACTCCCATGAGACCACAGCATTGAGCCATGGCCAGGGGCAGCTCAACCCATTACGCAAAGTAAGCATTCGCAGTATAGATTTTGCCCAGGGGCACTCTTGAGGCACTCTTGAGGGAAACTAGACCTTGACATGTGCAAGTTGTAGTTACTGGGATGCATAGTTCACCTACAATCAAAGAGCATTCTGAACTCCACCAGTGATGGAATTGAACCAAATATGGTACACAGAGCTCCCATGACGAACAGAAAATCTATATCAATTATTGGTTGGGGGGGGGGGGGAAGCACCAAAATACTGTTTGCTTACCATTGAAAATTACTTAGGGCCACCTCTGGCCACTGCGATGACAGTGATGTCATACAGCATTCATTCAATAGTATAAATGCGCCCCTGGCTAGTCCTGGACTTCTCTTTTGGGATAAATGAGTTACCTGCAGTGTAGAATTCATGAAGTTTGACACCACTTCAAATGCCATGGTTCAGTGCTATGAGATCATGGAAGTTAATACTTTCACCAGGTTTTTCCCTTCTCTGCCAGAGAGTGCTCTTGCCACACCAAAATACAACTCCCAGGATTCTGTAGCATGAAGCCATGACTTTTAAAGTGGTGTCAAACTACATTGATTCTACAGGAAAGAAGCAAAGTTACCCCAGCATGCGTCTTTCTTAGGAGAGGAAAGCAGGATATAAATATACATAACAACAACAACAACTAGCTTCTCAGATCACCGGCACCCATGGGGTTGCTAGATGCCAGATATATGTAGCCTCTGGTTGCTTGAGAGTTAGTATTAAAAAAAGGAAATAATACTATTTCCCATGCTAATAATATTATTATGTCCCATATCATAAACTCTGTATTAACATGATATTAACATTGGAATACAGTAATTCAAAGCAAATAAACACACATTTAAATTAACGTATTATAAAAAAGAGGGGAGTATTTTATTTTTTTAAATGCTTTTGATTTTGTTGCTTGAGAGTTCTAGTTGTTTGAGTTCCAGTTAATGGACTCTACTGCAAGAAGAAGAGGAGGAGGAGGAGGAGGAGGAGGAGGAGGTAGAAAAAGCGGAGGAGGATGAAGGGGAAGAAGATGAAGAAGAAAAAGAGGAGGAAGAGGAAGAAGTAGAAAAAGGAAGAGGAAGAGGAAGAAAAGGAGGAGGAAAAGATGAAAAAGAGGAGGAAGAAGAGGAAGACGAGGAAGAGGAAGAAGAGGAGGAGGAGAAGATGAAGAAGAGGAGGAAGAAGAGGAATAGGAGGAAGAATAAGATGAAGAAGAGGAGGAGGAAGAGGAGCATGAAGAGGAGGAAGAGGAATGAGGAGGAAGAAGTAGAAATGGGGGAGGAAGAAGAGCAAGATAAAGTGGAGGAGGAAGAGCAAGAAGTAGAAAAAGAGGAGGAAGCAGAAGAAGAGGAAGAACAAGAGGACTAAGAACAGAAGAGGATGAAGAGGAAGAATAAGAGGAGAACAAGAGGAGGAGAGGAGGAAGAAGAGGAGGAAGAGGAAGAATAAGGAGGAAGGGAAGGAGGAAGAAGAAGAAGGGGAAAAGGAGGAATAGGAGGAGGAAGAGGAGGAACAGCAAGAGGTGAAGGAAGATAAGGGAGAAGGAGGAAGAGGAGGAAGACGAGGGGGAAGAGGAAGGGGAAGAGGAGGAAGAAGAGGGGGAGGAAGAAGAAGAGGAGGAAGAGAAGGAGAAAGAGGAAGAGGAGGAAGAAGAATAAGAGAAGTAGGAAGAGGAGGCAGAAAAAGAGGAGGAGGAGGAGGAAGACGGGAAAGAGGAAGAGGAGGAAGAGGAAGAAGAGGAGGAAGAGGAAGAATAAGGGGGAAGGGGAGGAGGAAGAAGAAGAAGAAGGGGAAGAGGAGGAGGAAGAAGAAGAATAGGAGAACAGCAGGAGGTAAAGAAAGATAAGAGGAGGAGAAGGAAGAGGGGGAAGAGGAAGAGGAGGAATAAGAGCAGGAAGATGAAGAAGAGGGGGAGGAAGAAGAAGAGGAAGAGAAGGAGGAAAAGAAGGGGAGGAAGTGAAGGAGGAAGAGTAGGAAGAAGAAGAAGAGAAGTAGGAAGAGGAGGTGGAAAAAGAAGAGGAGGAGGAAGAGAAAGACGGGAAAGAGGAAGAGGAGGAGGAAAGGAGGAAGAGGACATAACACTTTCGAGTTGGCCAAAGGCGAGGGTGTCTCTGAGCATATGCAGAGAGCGAATCCTCCCGGCCGGGCGTCGCTGCCTGCCTCTCCAAGGGGACCACAGGAGCAGCACCAACTCCGGAGGCTGAACCCCGGGGCCGAGTCAAGTGTTACCTGTGCAGAGGAAGGTGCCGGCGGAGAGGAGCAGGAGCCCCGCGGCGCAGAGCCGGGACGGGAGCGCTGTCCGCATGGCCGCACATGGGAGAAGCCCCGCAGGTGGGAGAGCGCCTCGGAGGAGAAGGGGAAAGAAGGCAGAGCCAAGGCAAGGGCCGGCCGAGGGAGCAGCCCGGAGGAGCCCTCCCTCCCTCGCTCGCTCTCCTTCTGCCTCTCCTCCGTGGCCCCGTGGCCCCTTTGCCGAGCTCTGGAGGCAGGAGGCACTTCTCCCGGCTCAAAGGCAAGGGAGGGAGGGGAGCTGCGCCTCCAGCTCCGCCTTGCCAACACACACACACACAACACACACCCCTTTGCCCAGCTGTGAGGGCTTGCCTCTCAGGGTGCATCTACACTGTGGGATGAATGTAGTTTGACCCCACTTGAACTGCTATGGCCTTTGGCGAGTCACCAGCACTCTTAGGCAGGAACTGTCAGGGCCCTCATTCCATAGCACCCGGCTATCCCAATCCAAGTGGGGTCAAACTGCATTCATTCTACTGTGTAAATGCACCTGGGCTCCAACAGGCAGGGTTTTCGCTCCCATCACAGACTGTTGTTGGTTCTCTAAAGTTCAGTTTGCAAACTGGACCACTGCAAAGTCCATTGTTGCCATGTGCTGGCTCACCAAAGGTCACAAAGTTGGGTTTCCATGGCTGAGTGGGGACTAGAGTTGTCATCCAATGCTCAAACCATGATGGGGGCTCTCTAAAGTCCTCGTCCCAGACTGCGGTTGTAGTGTGCCTTCCAAGTCATTTCCAACACATGCAAACTCTAAAGAGAGTCTATTGTTGGGTTTGGAAAGGCTAAGAGTGTGTGACTTGCCCAAAGACGCAAAGAGGGTTTCCATGGCTGAGTGGGGATTTGAACCCTGGTCTCTAGAGTCATAGGCCAATGCTCCAACCACTATGGTGACTCTCTAAAATTCTGATCTCGGACTGGAGCACTGTCAAGTCCATTATTGCAGTGTGCCTTCAAGTCCTTTGCAACATGTAATAGTACTTACTTACTTATACTTACTTAGGCAATCCCTCATTGCCCAAGTAAGATTGTCCTCCTAGTTCAGTGTCCTGGCAGTGGTACATAGGCAACTGTGGAGCCCTATTCTTGACCCACATGTTCTCCCGCAGTGAGGGCATCAGTTTCCAGGTGGAAGGCGGTCCCAGTTGGGGTTGGCTTGATGCACCTTCCTCTTGGCACATTTCTCTCTTTCACCCTCCATTTGTGCCTCTTCAAATTCTACAGTACTGCTGGTCACAGCTGATTTCCAGTTAGAGTGCTGTAATAATAACCCTAAGGGAAACCTGTCATTGGGTTTTCTGTGGCTGAGAGAGCGTGGCTCAACCAAGGTCACAACGTAGTTTTCTGTGGCTGAGTGCAGAATCAACCCTGATATCTGAAGAAATCTCACCATATATATATGATTTTCTATGCACTGTATACATGACTTTTTTTTTAAAGGACAGTATATCATACATAATGAGTACACAATACTTCAACTAGTACAAGGTTCTTGCTGCCTTTGACTAAAACTGATGAAGCACAAGAAGAGGCCTTGATTTTTCTCAAAATATAGTTTCCTTAGACCCATTATTCTACACAAGTTATATGCATCCCTTGCATATAAATTACTATTATCCATTTCATCACCCTCATTTCTTCCTTACCTCTACTAGCCCCTCTATTGCTGAACCAGACCTTCATCTCCATTTCCCCACCAATAGTGAGCCAGAGTGGTGTAGTGTTTTGAGTGCTGAACTACAATCCCAGAGATCAGAAGTTGAGTCCCAGATTGGCCTTGGAAACCCATTCTCAATTGCCGTAAGTTGGAAACAACTTGAACAATGCACAACAACAAATATTGCCAGTGCCCTTCAAATACTTGAATATTTGTGGGTTTTTTACATCCAAAAAGTGTTAGCTGCATTAAAACACATATACATCATCAATATAATAGGAACCACAGTGGTACAATGGGTTATACCCTTGTGCTGGCTGAACTGCTGACCTGAAGGTTTATTTATGTCATTTTTACCCCTCCCCCCCATTTCAGCCCAAAGGTGAGGTTGGTGGTTCAAATCTGCGCAACAGGGTGAACTCCCATCTGTCAGCCCCAGCTTCCCATGTTGAGGCTGACAGACATGAGAGAAGCCTCCCACAGGATGGTAACACATCCAGGCATCGCTTGGGCAACGTCCCTGCAGATGGCCAATTCTCTCACACCAGAAGCGACTTGCAGTTTCTCAAGTAGCATCTGCCACGATTAAAAAAATCATTATAATATTCTTATTTAAATGGAACTTCAGGGTCCTTGGAAACATCCATTAGACAGATACACCAAAGTGAACCTGACTGATAGTAATATGACCAAGGGTAGTCTTCCACCAACAACATTTATGCAAAGCGAGGAGTGGTCTTCTTAACAAGGGGATGTAATACATATGACATCACAGCCAGCGGCGATAGACTCCATCCTAAGTGACTGAATGGTAGCTCGAGTACAGGATTTATCCTCCAAGAAAATTGGACGTGCTTTTTCATCTACACTACAGCATTAATACAGTTTGGAACTACTTTAACTGCCACAGCTTAATGCTATGGAATCCTGGGATTTGTAGTTTGATGCAGCACTAGCACTCTTTGGCAGAGAATCTTGTAAAATTACAAACCCTATGTTTTCATTATGCTGAGTCATGGTAGTTAAACTGGTACCAAACTGCAGTAGTTCTACAATGAAGATCCACCCTAGGAAAAACTATTTTCTATTGAGGGTACACCTGAAATACCAGCCCTTTGTTTAGTTTCTCTTTTACCCTCATGTAGTGTCTTTTGCCTCCAGAAGGAAGGCTGTGATCAATCGTTAATGTAGGTGAAGAAATCACCTAATGAATACCAATTTTGGGGAAATCATTTGCTGCGCTTCTTCTTTATTAACTTCTGCCTTCTAAAGCGAAGTGCTGCTGGTGGGAATTAATATCCAAGTCACAGCTGTTCCTATATAACAATAGAATCAGATTAGTTATCATCAATGACATTGTGTGTTTTTCCCCTCAGTGTGCTCTACGTCAAATGAAGCAAGCTGCAACACTCAACAAGGTTACCATGAGCTGTAACCACAACCAATTGTATTAAAATTCACCCGCAGAGGAAAGGACGCAATGACAGCAAACTAACAATTGTGTTCCCTTTCAAATTAGTGACTTGTGCCTTTACACTTTAAACTAGACTTGTGCAATTTGGCCAAAAGGCATGCCATTTCAGGGTCCATTTTCGGCTAACCCCTCATTCTGTTTACCAGGAAGTTACTCGAATTGGGAGGAGTGTTGCCGTTTTCATTTTGGCACATTGGCTACAATGGGAAACTTTGAAGGCTCAGTTCTCAGTCATTTCAAGGCCTATCTGCATGAAACGTACCTCAATTTTAGACCCCACTTATAACGGAAGGCCTGCCAAGTTTCAGAACAATTCACCAATTTACTATTGTTTAATAATTATTTTAAGTGTTTACCATAGCTTTTTTTAAAAATATGACAAACCACAAGAGAGGGTACTGGGGAATTGTCACCAGTTTTGTCCATTCCCAGCCAATCAGAGCATGGACACAACCAGGCCTTTTATTGGCTGTGAAACACACACACAGAGGGAAAAACTTCAACTCCCATCATGCTCCAAGAGGAACTCAGAAACCTTTCAATGCCCGCCCCATGCAAGTGCTGCTGGGAAAGTGAGTTTCCAGAAGAGCCCTCTCTGGAGGAGGAGGAGCTTAGGAAACTTTCCAAAAAGAAATTGACACTTCACTGCCAGGGAGGGAGAAAAGACGCTGCAGGTAATCCCATTTTCTCCAGGAGCCCCGTAGCCAAAGGCAGCTCTAGGTAATTTTCAACGGTAAGTAAACAGTATCCCCCCCTCCCCCAACCAATCACTGATATATATTTTCTGTTCGTCATGGGAGTTCAGTTCCATCATTGGTGGAGTTCAGAATGCTCTTTGATTGTAGGTGAACTATACATCCCAGCAACTACAACTCGCATATGTCAAGGTCTATTTTACCCCAAGAGCGCCTCAAGAGCACCCCTGGGCAAAATCAACTATACTGTGAATGCTTACTTTGAGTAATGGGTTGAGCTGCCCCTGCCCATAGCAGACCCCTGCCTCAAGTATATTGCAAATTTACTCCATGCTCTCCAATAGCCGATAAATCCAGCTCTCTTGATCTGTTTTGCTCAGCTTTTTGGTTCCCTCCTCCCCGTTCTGTTTTTGGGGATTGCACCAAATGGACCACTAAATATTACAAATTGCTTTCAGTCAAACTGATCTGGGCCCAAGCCTACTTTAAACTTGCTTTGTTTCACTGCTTTGAAACCTGGTGTGAAACCCACCATCATGGAAATTAAATTGGGCTTTACACCCCTTAAAGGATCATGAACATAAAAGTTGGAATCTTTCTTATCTCAAAAACCCTGGGGACTTTGTCATACAGTCTTATACCCTGTCAATGACGTTCTTTGCCTACTGGTGCCTACGGATCCTATCACATGACTCAAAGTCCATTTTATCAGGCACCCATAGGAAAAGGATCTTCCGTATTTTTTATAAAACAGTACACAACTGACTTCATTTATTTTAAATTCTCCACGCATGTCAAAAGCACAGGGTTCTTTTATGTGTGATGGGTAGACCTGTCTGCAGCTCGTCTTCTGTGCCAGTGATGTGTCTTTTGAGGGCAGTCTTTTCATCCCATTTGATACCCCTTTCCATAATGGACAGCCATACAATTTTGATGACAGTCAGATAAAGACCACGAGTAAAGCCATAAATGTTTTTCACTTTTCCAATATTATTTCTTATTAAAAATGTTTTTAGTTTGAGAACTGTGTATCTCTGTAGGAACAAAAATATTTTTACATTTCTCCATTGGGAGAAATATTCAAACCCCCCTCCCCCCCCCCCCCCCCCGCCATAAAAACTGGGTTAGTGGGGAGGAACATGGCTGTCACATAGCCAACCCTCTCTTGGCTATGTGATAAGATGTGGCATACATTTTTTTTATTAGATACAGAAAAGAGTGAAGCATGTGAGATGGGAAGCCCAGGTCAGGGTGAGTTCCTGGCCTTCAGCCCAGCTCTTGCCAACCTAGCAAATTGAAAACAGCAATTGTGAGTAGATAAATAGGTACTGCTTTAAAAGTGGGGAGGTATTTAGGCACCCATAAGGAAATGCCAGAAAATGCTGGCGTTTCGATCAAAAGGAGGAAATATACATACAAAAGCTCTTCGACAGGGCACCTGAACACTGGGAAGAACTTTCTGATTGTAAGAGCTGTTCAGCAGTTGAATATCCTGCTGGAGTCTCGTTCCCTGGAGGTTTTTAATCAGAGGCTGGACTATCTGTTGGGGGTGCTTGCATTTTGTGATCCTGCGTGGCAGAGAGTTGGGTTGTCAAATATTCTATTCTATAAGTTATTGTAGACTTAGATCAACTTCATCAGATGCATGATACCCCAACTGTGGCCAGTTGGGGACCTGTAGCCCTACTACAGGTCCCCTTGGCAGTCTTCCATACTGCGCACATTGTACCCGAGCCCTCCAGAGACATAAGAGTCTCAGTGCCAGAGTAAAAACAGGAAAATCCTACTATTAGCTTTGTTAATATATTGTGCGATTTGAGTCATTGTAATTCAATGCAAGTTGTTTGTATTGTCAAGTTTCATTAAATAAAATGTTTTTATTTTATTTTGTGATGTGTCCTAAGCACAACTATCTCAGTTAGGAGCCACCAGTGACGCAATGGGTTAAACCCTGTACCGGCAGGATTGCTGACTGAAAGGTTGGCGGTTCAAATCCAGGGAGCGAGGTGAGCTCTCATCTGTCAGCTCCAGCTTCTCATGTGGGGACATGAGAGAAGCCTCCCATAGGATGGTAAAACATCTGGGCAATCCTTGGTCAGACAGACAGAATGGTAAATATCTGGAAGGCAGAGTAGAAACAGGAAAATCCTACTATTAGCTTTGTTAATATATTGTGCAATTTGAGTCACTGTAATTCAATGCAAGTTGTTTGTATTGTCAAGTTTCATTCGTTTTTAAAATGTTTTTATTTTATTTTGTCAAGTTTATTCAACCAATCAAGCTCCATTTCAACATAAAGTCTTTATTTGTGCATGACTAGTTGTTCAATGTGATGAATGGTTGAATGTCCCTCCCTCTGATCAGGCCCGTAGCCAGGATTTTGATTTGGAGGGGAGGGGCTGAGTTTGATTCGGGGGGGGGGGGGGGCTGAGTCTGAGCAAAAGAGGGTCTACCCTAGCAAACCTTTTGTATTGTTATTCCAATACCCCCATGCATATGGGATATATTGAGTATGGTGATCAGATCATGATATGAATAAACATAACAGTTTAAATAATGCACCAGTAAGACCTTCTCGCAGTCCACCATGAGAATTTCGGGGGGGGGGGGGGGAGGCTGAAGCCCCCAAGGCCCCTCCCTCCCCCGGCTACATGCCTGCCTCTGATAGTAACTCACTGGAGACACTTCACAAACCATAAATTATCAGGTTCTAGAGCAAATCAAGCCTGAACTATACCTAACAATCAAAATGACTAAACTGAGACTGTTTTTTTCCCATCACTTCTGGTGTGAGAGAATTGGCCATCAGCAAGGACGTTGCCCAGGGAATGCCTGGATGTTTTACCATCTTATGGGAGGCTTCTCTCATGAGAAGCTGGAGCTGACAGACAGGAGCTCACCCCACTCCCTGGATTCGAACCACCAACCTTTCATTCAGCAGTCCTACCAGTACAAGGATTTAACTCACTGCACCACTGGGGGCTCCTAACTGAGACTATTGTTCTTTGGACATATCACAAGAAGACATGACTCACTTAGAAAAGGCAATCATGCTTGGAAAAATGTAAGGCAGTTGGAAGCAAAGAATACCACATTCCAGATGGATGGACCCAACTGAGAATGCCACGTCCCTGAGTCTGCAAGACCTGAGCAGGGCTATCGATGCTGACCTAAAGATCTCAAATTCATAGGATCATCATAAATCGAAGTTGACTTGACAGCAATTAACAACAATAACTATTTCCTAGATATTACGCATGAGTAATTATGCAAGTGATTTTTAACTAATTATTAATTACTAGAGCACTTGTCTTTCATCTTATCTACTTACACAGAAATTGTTGCCACAGCTTTCAACTGTATCCATGTAATAGTTTTTTCTTGGAAGTTACCGACACTTAAAACATATTTGTTAGTATCTAGTTGTTAGCGTTATGTATTATTGATTGTTAGTTTTAAGTATAATTAGTATTAAGTTAGCATTGTTCACAGAGGCAGCCCTAGGTAATTTTCAATGGTAAGCAAACAGTATTTTGGCGCCCCCCCCCCCCAACCAATCATTGATATATATATTTTCTGTTTGTCATGGGAGTTCTGTGTGCCATATTTGGTTCAATTCCATCATTGGTGGAGTTCAGAATGCTCTTTGATTGTAGGTGAACTATACATCTCAGTAACTACAACTGGCATATGTCAAGGGCTAGGCGAGGCTCAAGTGCCCAGCCCCTTGAGGAAGAGGATCACCCGGCAGTGAGGCAAGGAAGCTGAGGCTCCCCCCGGACTGCTAGGGCTGTTGTGAGATGAGGGGGCGCTCCTCAAGTGGCGGTCGAGGGGCATTTACAGCGGTGCCTCTGCGCCCCTGGCAAAAAAAAGTGTTCTGTGACCGCTTACTTTGTGTAATGGACGAGCCGCCCCTGATTGTTCACGAGACACAGAGACATTGTACAACAAAAATAGGTTAATAGGAATGAAAGAACCTCATCATTTCTGGATTGCTGTAAATGTGCTTTAAGAAAACTCAATTAACTTGTGACCAAGTTGGACATTGGACCAACAAGACTAATAATGTCTAATCTGATAGGCAGCAGTACTCCAATGTCTAAGGTGTTTTCAGGACCTGCTTTTGATGGTGCTTTTAATTTGAAACCTTCCAGATCCCATTACCACTTACGTCAACTACATTGGGGGTTAATGGTAGCTTCATTCTGAGAAGATCTGAAAGTCCTAATTTTATTTATATTTATGTTTATATATTTACAACATTTATATGCCGCCCTTCTCACCTCGAAGGGTACTCAAAGTGGCTTACAAGTTATATGTAAATACAATATATTATATTATTAGCATAGCACAATAGTAGTACCATACATTCCCATATTGTACTATACCACTATACTGTAAAATTATTAGTAATATTACATATAATATAAAATATATAATTCATATATCGTATTATTAGCATATTGTATTATATTATAATATCATTATCAATATTTTATGTGTATACATATTATATTATTCGCACAGAACATCAGTAATATATTAATATTATATTATATTAATATATAAGCCTTATATTATATATTACAATATATAATATATTGTATATACATATAATAGGTATAATATTATAATGTAATACAATATAATACTACTAATAATACAATATTATAATCATATATTTTATATTACATGTAATATTACTAATAATATTACAATATACGGGTATAGTACAATAAAATAATATATAATACTGATATTGTACTATGCTAATAATATAATATATTGTATGTATATATATCTTGTAAGCCGCTCTGAGTCCCCTTTGGGGTGAGAAGGGCGGTATATAAATGTCGTAAATAAATAAATAATAAATATTAATATAGAAGCCTTAAAGTGCCAGTTTGAATGGCAGTAAAAGTGGAATAGCCCTTGGTCTGTGAACTTTTGCTCCAAAATCTTATGAATAAAGGCCTGTAGAATCCATAGATTGGTAGTATATAAAAATAAGTGCAAGGTGAAGTCATCATCCCTCTCCCAAAGTAGCCCAGGCCCATAGACCAGTCCTCCTAAGTTGTCATCAAAGATGGTGGGTGTTGAGGGAGACTCAATGGAGGATGGTTCTGAATGCAGCCAGCAGCAACGGTATGGCCAAGAGGTAAGTGTAAAGTGGTTATAGGGAACCCATTAGCGATGGTAAACGTCGATAAGCCTCCAAAAGAAACAGGCAATTCCAACTGGGTGCCCCCCCCCCAAGAGGGTCTTCCTCCAGGGGCAAACCAAGAATGGGCAACTTGGAAGTCCCTGAACAGACTCAGAAGTGGAGTGGGCAGATCAAAAGACAACCTGGAAAAATGGCACTACCTTATGTGACTGTGGAGCAGAACAGACAACACATCTGTATGCTTGTCCACTATGCCCTGCCTCATGTACAGAGGAAGAATTGTTGGAGGCTACAGACAATGCCATTGCTGTTGCCCAATTTTGGTCAAAAGATATTTAGCCACCTGCACACCTTCTATTTGTATCAGTTTTTTTACTAATTTCTGCAATGCTTTTGATACGGAATAAAATAAAAGTAGAATAGCAAGTTTAGCTGAATTCTGTTGGCACAGAAATCTATGAGGTTTTAAAAAGTTATTTTTTTCACTGCTTTGTTTGTTGATGTTTAAGCTAACCTTGACCCTTACCATGAGTTTTATGACATCTTCCCTTGTGTTTATTTCAAATGTACCCTGAAAATAGAAGGAAAAACTGCCAGACTAGCGGATTAAAATCTGTGTCACCAGTCCTTCCTCTCGCTTGCTACTCTCTTAGGTCTGTGCATCTTACAGCCTTCCAAGAATGTCTTTTGTGGCTTGCTTACATGCAGTAGCAGAGGGTAGAGTTTGTTATCTGGAGAATTAAGCCTCTATGCTTGTCACACAAAAGCCACTTTATATTCCATCTCCACAGACTCCTTTGGCTTCCATCTCGGGAGGGCAATGTGCACATATTTTTCTAAAGAGACTGGTTGATGGTTGGATCCAAGTCCCCAGGAAAGTGTGAAGTCTCTCTGGACACAGCTGCTGCTTCTACTGCTGCTTGGAAACAAGCCAATTTAACCAAACTATTTCAAAAACAGGAAAGAAATCAGAATAGAGCTCAAACAAAAAAAATCTTGTATGTATGTATGTGAAAAGTGGCACTTTCACTGGGTTGCTGTGAGTTTTTTTGGGCTGCATGGCCATGTTCCAGAAGCATTCTCTTCTGACGTTTCACCCACATCTACGGCAGGCATCCTCAGAGATTGTGAGATCTCTTAGAAACTAGGCATGTGAGGTTTATATATTTGCGGAATAATGTCCAGGGTGGGAGAAAGAACTCTTGTCTGTTTGAGGCAGGTGTGAATGTTGCAATTGGCCACCTTGATTAGCATTGAATGGCCTTGCAGCTTCAAAACTTGGCAGCTTCCTGCCTGGAAGAATCCTTTGTTGGGAGGTCTTAGCTGGCCCAGATTGTTTCCTGTGTGGCATTCTCTTGATTTATTTTAGTGTTGCTCTTGATTTACTGTCCTGATTTTAGAGTTTTTAAAATACTGGTAGCAGTACTTTCAGGTTGTAATCCTGAAGGCATCAGATCAGCCTTTATCTAGAACAGAATTGGGCCAATTGCAGCTCAACCAATTGTGTTGGTCTGTGATTTTCAGCATTCCTCACCCTTACCTGTGTGAGCTAGGGCTAATGGAAGTTGCAGTCTGGCAACATCTGGAGGGCTACCACATTCCCGACCCTGATGTTGGCTCCATTTTCATGGCTGTGGAACTTATTATTATTATTTATACTCTGCCTTTCTCTCCATGGGGACTCAAGGTGGCTAACACTACACACTAAACAAGTTTAAAAGGTACACCACAATAGTTAAAAAAACAATTAAATTACTGTGTGGTAAAAGTAGAATTTAAAAAAACAGTAAATGCACTAAAATGGCTTTTAAAGCTCATATTCTCCCCAAGCCAAATCAGCCTCCCCAAAGCCCACCCCTTACTCTTCCCCTAGATGCCTGTAGACATTTTTAATAACTTACTTGACATGTATATGTGCAAAAGAGTATATGCGCAAAAAGAGCTTCACAGCCGAGAAAGGTATGTACTTTATAATATAGATGCAGTTGGTAAGAGCACAGTCACTCCAGCTATCCTCATATGGCAGCTGGGAATTTCTAATTCATTTCTTGCTGTTATTATTGTTGGGTTCCTTCAAGTCATTTCCAACTTAGGGCATCCTTAAGGTGAGCCTATCACAGGATTTTCTGGGACTGAGACTTTGTAATTTTCCCAGGGTCATTCCGTGGATTTAGAAGGCCAATTGAAGATTCAAATTTTAATGTCCAGAGCCATACCCCAACACTCAAGCCATGACATCAGACTGCCTCTCTTTTTACTTGGACTCACGTGGCCCTCCTGATGGTGTTGAACTGATATTCCCAACAGCCCTATCCAAGATAGATAATGGTGAGGAATGCTGATAACTGCATTCTGTTATCTGAAAAACTATAGGATTACCACCACTGTTATGTTTCTCTTTGCCTAGTGCAGTGGTTCTCAACCTGTGGGTCCCCAGATGTTTTGGTCTTCAACTCCCAGAAATCCTAATAGCTGGTAAACTGGTTGGGATTTCTGGGAGTTGTAGGCCAAAACACCTGGGAACCCACAGGTTGGGAGCCATTGCTCTAGTGGAATCCAGTGATGGATTCAGTCCAGGTGTTGAGGATACAGCACTAAGTTCAGTGACTCATCTGAACAGCAGGCAGTTGGCCATAAAGCCTAACAACTTTGTTGACCAATCCAACTGACCAACCTCACTGTCAGAGCACGCTTTGCTTTGAATTCTAAATATCTGGATACTCTCAAAGGGTTAATAGTCAATGGTGCCATGTAAATTGTGGAGGCCACCTTAACATGGTCACAAATATTTACTCCTATTGGAAGAGAATGACTGCATTCAGACATGTTTATAAAGCCATCTGGCCATGGCCAGGAGCTTTCCAGTCCTGAGGCTGTTGCTGTGATGACAAAGGACAAGGTAAGGGTGACAGTTCAGAAAGATTGAACTAAGTCCAACAATCAGGATCCCACTTCCACTGCTGCCATGGTTCAGGAGCAGAGAAGTGAAAACGCCTCGGTAGAATCCAGAGCTGGACCGAAGTAGCAATGCTTTGGACCACTCTCAGATTTAGAAGCCCATGTAGATGGTAGGGCTGGGCGGTTTCGTTTCGTTAATTCGTAATTCGTTAATAATTCGTTAATTTTTTCAATTACAAAACGATAACGAACCATTCTGGAGCAATTTTTTAAAAAAACGAATTTTTAAATAGTTTTGTAAATGCTTCGTATTTCGTTATTGTATTCGTTTCGTTATTGTTTTGAGGTCGTTTCGTTATTATTTCCGCATGTCTGGGGCAAGTTTTATGGTTGTTTTTTGTTTAATTAGTGAAAAAAATTATAATATCACACCAACAGTCAACAACAGAGGGAGAGGGAAGCTTCAGAAGTTTTTGGAGGTTTTTTAGCGTATTTCGCGGTCGCGTCCGCCATTAACGAATCGATTCGTTATTGTTTCGGAAATCAATTCGTTAATGTTTTGTAATTTTTTTCACATTTACGAAATTTCGTAAATATCAAACTTTTTAAAAGGAAAATTTTGTAATTATTTTAAATAACGAAATGCAAAAAACCCCAAAAAACGAATCGATTTTAGAAACAAATTTTTCCGTTGTTACCCAGGCCTAGTAGATGGCCCCTGAGGGAAATTGTAGGGATCAATGAATCCCAAACACATTAGTGCACTTTGAGAAATTTGAGGAGGATATTTTTTTTAGCATTTGGGGGTCAAGGAGCCATGGGGTGTCTTTGGGAGTTTGGCAGCCACAAAAGCAGAGAGTTGAAAGCTGGAATTTCTCCACTCCTGCCCCTTAAGCAGAGACAAAGCAATAGCTCATACTCTTATTAGGATAGTTATCTGATACCTGTGGTTGTTAAGCACATGTATCACTCACACACACCTTTACACTTTTAGTGTTCAGGGATCATCTAGTATGTGTGTGTCTATCTGCTCCATGAAATGAGAAAAGGGGTCCTAAATGCTGTTTCTTTCTCTTTTGCAACTATAGATACCCAGTGTTTCTCATTGCCTTTGAGGCAGTCTTCCTGATCACTCCAGCTTCCCTGTGCCACCCAAGAGGCGTTCTTAAAATGCTGCCTCCTGAGTGGTTGTTTGCAATCTTCCCTCCCAGAAAATGTCATTCCCCAAGATTTACAGCTTTGTGTATCTGATCCAACTAGCAGAGGGAACCAACCTTGGACTTTGAAACCGAGAACTGTTACGTTTGCCTGGCATCTTGGGAATAATCATATATTGATTTCCCCTCAGAGACACATTCCTTATCAGTGTATTTGTTTTGAAAAGTTTCTGATGGTCAATTCATTTTCTGATAGCATGATCTTCCCATGGGAGAGCATAATCTTGGGGTTGGAGAGGGATTTTGTAAATGCCCATAATTAAAATGGCCCATTGCATAATGCAAAGAAAAATAATTAGTCAAAGACAGATTGCAAGCTATTAGTCTAGCAAGAATGCTTTGATGAAGGATACAGGTTATACTATTATGGCACTAACGCAAAAAGAGGGATCTAGCTGAACATTTATATAGGACCACAGGTATTGTATACAATTCCCTCATAAGAATAAGAAAAAAGCCTACTATTTCTGGCATATGTCAATGAGTTTGATTGGCAGACACTATAGCGGGCTACCTCGATTACTACAGGTACACTGTTAATGGAAATTTGGATACATTGCACCTACAACACTTTCAAGATAGACTTAAAAAAAACATAAATCTTTGCAGAATTGGTGAGCATGGGTATCTGCATAAGGGCATTATTTTATTTTTAATGTTTTTTCTCCTTGCATCCATAGCATCCAACACACCCAGGAGCCAGGGAATAAATTTTGGCTGCACAATTAGGCATTTCAGGGAATATTTGTTGACTGCCCGTACCCAGCCATCCATATACATCAGGGTAGGCATCTCCTATGGGTCAGGGACCAGTTTTCAACCTATTAAATCCTCCAGTGAGTGTGAAGAGTGTCAGCATTGCAGCTCTGTGGGTTTTTGTTCCACAACTTTTTTTTTTTTTTTTATATAAATTTTTTATTAGGTTTTATAGAATACATCGAAAGTGGGAGAACAATAAAAGAAGATAGGAAAGTGAGAGAAATAAAGAATTAAAAGAAAAAAGTGATGGGAAAAATGGGACCAAAAAAAGGCCCAAAAAAGAAAAAAGAAAAAAAAAAGGTTCCACAAAAAAAGTCCAAAAAAAAAAAAAAAAAAAAAAAAGGGAGGACTCCCTTCTGATTCTGCTCAGGTATCAACTTTCAGTCATATTTATGTGTATTTTTAAAAGAAAAAAAAAGTAGGTTGCAGGAACCCCGCTCATAAAATAAAAAGTTGGGTTCCCCTTCCCATCCTCCGTTGCACCTCGTGTTCTTTTATGCTAGTTTATCCAAATATTCTTCAACCGTTGACCAGTTCGTCTCCTTTATTAATTTTCCTGTGTTCTTTTTCAAAAGAAAAGTCAGTGTGTCCATGTCTTTCATTTCATTTATTTTGTTTTGCCATTGGGATTTTCCTGGAGTATCTTCCTGTTTCCACATCTTGGCGAAAACCATTCGTGCAGCTGTTGTTAAATATACAAACAGAATGTCCTCGTTAGAGTCCAATTTGATCTCCTCATCTACAATTCCCAGCAAATAATATTCTGCTTTTCTTGGAAAGTTCTTTTTAAAGATTTTTTGAATTTCATCGTGTATAACTCTCCAATATTTTTGAGATTTTTTGCAACTCCACCAAAGGTGAAAGAAGGTCCCTTCATGTTCATTACATTTCCAGCAATTCTTTGATACATTCTTATACATGCAATTCAGTTTTACTGGAGTTATGTACCACCTATGAAACATCTTTAACCAATTTTCCTTTAAGTCCATCGCATAGGTGTACTTTAATTTTTTCTTCCATATTATTTCCCAGTCCGCCATCGCAATTGGTCTTTTAAAATTCTCCGCCCATTTAACCATACATCCTTTAATTAATTCGGTCTCCATTGACCATTCTAATAGTTTATCGTATAATTTAGTTATACATTTCGTGTCTGTTTTTAAGAATTTGTCCCAAAATACTTCTTTAATCTGAAATCCTTGTTTTAAATCCAGAGCATATTGCTCCTTAATTTGTAAATAATGTAGCCAGGTAATTCTAGGAAAATTTTGGTTGACTTCTTGATGGGGTTTCAAGACCATTGAGTCCTTATTTAAAAGCTCTTTGTAGGTTGGCCAGGTCGTCCAACCCAATAATCTCCTTTGTTTGGCTTCCATAGGGGAGATCCAAAGAGGAGTTTTAGAATAAAAATAGTTTTTGTATCTCTCCCAAATTCTGATTAGTGAGGATCGGATGAAATGATTGCCAAAGTTTCTTTCCTTCTGTTCTCTTCCGTACCATAAATAGGCATGCCAGCCTACCCGAAGGTCATGGCCTTCTAAAGTGAGAAGTTTTTCCCTTTTTAGGGTCATCCAGTCCTTTATCCAAATAAGAGCATTAGCTTCATGGTATAATTTAAAGTTGGGGAGACCGAATCCCCCTCTATCTTTTTTGTCTGTCAACACTTGATATTTTATTCTCGGTTTTTTCCCTTTCCATACAAATTTTGAAATGTCTTTTCTCCATTCTTCCAATTTCTTCATATTCCTAATTATAGGTATATTCTGAAAGAGGTACTGTAGTTTCGGTAAAATTGACATTTTAATCAGCGCAATTCTACCCAAAAGGGAGAGATTTAAATATTTCCATTTCTCTAGGTCTCTCTGTATCTCCTTCCATAGCCTTTCATAGTTATTTGTGAGAAGTTGGGCGTTTTTCGATGTAATCCATATTCCCAAGTATTTCATCTTATTAACAATTGTTAGCCCCGATATTTCATTCAATTTTTCTTGCTTTTCTTTTGTCATATTCTTTGTTAAAATGGTGGTTTTATGTTTGTTTAATTTAAAGCCTGCTAGTTTCCCAAACTGTTCAATCGTAAGCAGCCAATCTTTAATGTTTTCCCGTGGATTTTCTATTATCCCAATTATATCGTCGGCATAGGCTCTGGTCTTAAATTCTTGTTTACCAATTTTAACCCCCTTTATATTACTATCATCCTTTATGTTTTTCAGCAGAATTTCTAGTGCCATTATAAAAATTAGGGGTGAGATAGGGCATCCCTGTCTGGTGCCCTTCTCAATCTTAAATTCTTCAGAGATTTGACCATTTATTTGTACCTTTGCCTTTTGGGTCTTATAAATTTCTTCCACTGCCGTAGTGAACTGGTGTCCCAGATCCATTTCTTTCATTAAAATTTTGAAAAAGTCCCAGTTAAGATTATCGAATGCTTTTTCTGCATCAATAGCCAGAAAAGCTACTTCTTTTTGAGGATTAGCTTCAAAGTATTCAATCATATCTATAACCATTCTCAGGTTGTCTCTAACATTTCTCTTGGGGAGGAAACCCACTTGTTCCTCCCCAATCCAGTTACTTAAGAAAGATTTTAATCTTTGGGCCAAAATGTTCGTGAAAATCTTATAATCCACATTCAGTAGGGAGATAGGTCTATAATTACGTACATCTGTAGGGTCAGTTTGTTCTTTGTGAATTACAATTATTTCCGCTTCAGTCCATGTATCTGGTATACCCTGACCCTGAAATACCCCGTTCATTACCTTTCTTAGACTTGGCATCAATTCCTTCATAAAAGTTTTGTAATAACCGGCGGAGAAGCCGTCAGGTCCTGGAGCTTTATTAGCATCCATTCTCTTTATGGCCGCTTCCACTTCTTCTTCCGTTATTTCTCTGTTTA
Source organism: Anolis sagrei (assembly GCF_037176765.1). Lineage (NCBI taxonomy): Eukaryota > Metazoa > Chordata > Lepidosauria > Squamata > Anolidae > Anolis > Anolis sagrei. The sequence goes on along the minus strand of NC_090021.1, from coordinate 201,843,548 downwards.
AATCTTCTCTTTGAGCCTCAGTAATCTTCGGGATATTAAATTTACTAAGATATTCCACTACCTCCCCTTTTGGGATTAAATCAGAAGAATACAATCCTTCGTAATAAATTTTAAAAGCTTTTAAAATTTCTTTATCAGTCGTTACCTCCCTTTGTCCCATTCTAATTTTTGTTATTCGATTTGCTTGCTTCTTTTTCCGTACTTGTTTAGACAGCCATTTGCCTGCTTTATTTGCGTTTTCAAATTGATTTTGCTTTAAAAATTTCAACTGTTTAGCTTGTTCCTCTATTTCTAAATTACGTCTTTTCTGATGCAGAGTTTCAATTTCTTTTATAAGATCTTTATTGTCTGGTTGGAACTTCAGTTCACACTCTTTCATTTTGAGTTTGTCTAAGACCTCCTTTAAATCTTTCCATCTGAGCTTATTATTTCTTGCATTATGTTGTATGAAGTGGCCTCTCATAACAGCTTTAGCAGCATCCCATATTATATTATGATGTATTTCTGGGGTATTATTAATTTCCATATAGCTGTTAATTTTCTTCTTATATTTTTGAATGTCAAAGTCTCTTTTTATTAAATTTTCGTTTATTCTCCATCTGCCTTTTGGTTTTTTTTGATTTATTAAGATTTCCAGCGGAGAGTGATCGGAAATGTCTCTGGGCAAAATATTTATGTCCCAAATTTTTGTTATAACATTGTTTGTAGCCCAGCACATATCTATTCTCGACCAGGATTTGTGCCTGTGGGAATAGAACGTGTAGTCTTTCCTGCTTGGGTTTTTCCACCTCCACACGTCCTCTAGTTTCTGATCCTCTTTCAAATCTAGCAATTTTTTGGGTAGAGAATTCACCTTGCCTTTTGATCCACTTTTTATAGGTTTTGTTTTATCCAATTGACTGTTTAATATACCATTAAAGTCTCCAAGAAGTATTAAATCGTCAAATTCCTCTTCTTCCAATCTCCCCTTTAGAGTCTCCACAAATTGAGTCTTAGGACCATTTGGGGCATAGATATTACAAATTAATGTCTTTTGGTTTCCAAACATAATTCTTGCCGCTATCATTCTTCCTTCTGAGTCCTTAAAAGACAGTTCCGATTGTAAGGTGTCTTTGATATATAAAGCTACCCCCCTTTTTTTCTTTTCAAAAGAGGAGTAATATAGTTTCCCAATCTTCTCATTGTTTAAATGGGCTGTATGTTTATGCATAATATGGGTTTCCTGTAAAGCCACGATATCATATTTATCTTTCTTCAACCTATTAAATAGCTGCTTCCTTTTATTAGGAGAATTGAGGCCATTAACATTCAAAGAAAGTACCTTAATTTGCTGATCAATTGCCATTGGTAGGTTCTTCTGCATTGGATCCCGATTCGTCTGATTCTTCATCCAGATTAGAAGTTCCATCGTCGTCCGTTCCCTTTTTTTCATATTCTGGGGAAGTAAATCTAGCCCTTTTGCTGCGTTTCCCCTTTCTGGGGGTGAGTGAAGATGTTCCAGAGGCAAATTTGCGTTGTGGTTTTGGCGATGCCTCATGGGATTTTCCCTCTTCTGGCACAGATTTTTGGTCCTTCATTAACTTCTCATAGAAATCTCTGGCCTTTTCCACCGAGGTCAACCAATGTTTGTTCTCATTCAGGGTCACCATTATCCCTTCCGAGCGTTCCCATCTAAATCTTATATTTCTCTTTTTCAGCTCATCCGTAAGAAAAAAATATTGTCTGCGTTTCATTAGTATTGATTTGGGGAATTCTCTCAGGACGGTTACCCTCATTCCATTATATTGCAGTGGAATTTTACTATTGCTTGAAAGGACTTCATCCCTTGTCCGTTTCATCAAAAATTTTACAATTATATCTCTAGCAGTATTATTCTTTCTTGAGTAAGTAGTCACCACACGATAAACTTGATCTACTTCTTTCTCCAGCTCCGGCATTGGTCTTTTCAATGCATTTGAGAGGATTTCCAGGACTATCATCCTGATATCTTCATTTGGGTTTTCTTGGAGATTCCTAAGACGTAGGTAATGCTCCAAATCTCTCATCTCCAATACTTCCTGATTTTTTTCCATCTTTGCTCTTTGTTTCTCCCATAAGGATACTTTCTGTTCTATGTTTTTTTGTGCTTTTTCCTTCTCCTTCGTTTTAACTTTTAAGTCTTTTATGTCCCGCTTCATCGTGGTCATCTCAACATCAATTTTTCCAATTTCTTCTTTGAGGTCCTTCTTTAATTCATTCTTTAATTCTGTTTTTAATTCATCAATTTTATTTTGCATTTCTTTGTTATGTTTCTCTTGTTTTGCTTCTAAGTCCTTTATTCCTTTTTCAAGTGATGTTTGAAGGTTAGTTTGCGCTAATGCCAGATTTTGAATTTCTTTGACTACATCTCTAAGGGTAGGCTCTTGAGATCCTTGCGAATTTCTTCTCTGCAGAAGTGACTGATCAATCTTTGGGTCTTGTTTAATTTTAGTAACTGGGTCTGCCTTCACCTTCGGTGTCGCCATTGCAATAATGAATTAAAAAAGATATCTTCCAATTAATTGCCAATATAACACAGTGAATTCTGTAATTAATTGTTGTATATTAAGCTAAATTAGTTATACAAGTATTAATTTAACGATTCAAATCAAATCAATATGTATATAAAAAACAATGGGTTAATTTAATCTTGTAAAACAGATCAATTCAATTACAATTAATTAATTAATTAATTTTTAATACTTATTTTAATTTATTAACTCCTTTAATTAATTCATAGCCAATTAATTGAATTTATAAAATAGAAGAAAGATTACACATCCAGAAAATTTATATATAAATTACTAATCAATAAAAAACAAAAAAGAAATTGATTCCTCCTATCTTCCAGCGCTCCAGCCGTCCCAACCGTCCGTCCGCTGTCTCCGTTTCTTCTCCGGGTTTACACCTCTGTCCCACGTCGCTCTGTCTGGTCACTCCATTGGTCGATCCACGTTCAAATTAGGCCTGTATTATCTTCCCCCTGTCTCCTTCTGTCTACTTCTGTCTCCTCCTCTCCGGGTCTCTATTTAATTCTATATTTAAACAATATTCTTAGCACTTCCGCCCCTCTTTACAATGACGGGCGCTGTCTTTCCGCCCTGAATCGCCAACTTCCGCCTGTGTTCCCAGAAAATCGTCCGACCTCTTGGTCCCTCTTAAAATGACTCCCCGGCTCTCTAGCTCCTCCTCTTCCTTAATATCTGTTGCTTCTTCCGATCTCCCTCGTTGTTTACAAGAAGGTCCGTCGGAGTCAAAACATCATGGCGCCAAGGTCGGGGACTGTTTATCTTTTCCTTCAGGCACTTTGTAAACAAGGAAGGCGGAGTAATAAAAGAGAACAAGGAGAGGAAAGGAGGAAAATTAACCTTCTAAATTGGTATTAAATTTGGAGTGCGGGGTTATAGGTTATTATGTTTATATTAATTTTTAGGATAGATTTCCCACAACGAGCGTGTCCAGTCAGTCAAATTGGCTCTTCAATCCTCCAATTTCTCCAAATCCCCAATTTCAAATTTCAAAGTACCAGATCGTCCAAATTGGTCCGGCTTCTTTAAATCATATTTGATCAAATCCAACAGGTCCAGCTCTTGACTCCGAACTCGGGGGGTCTAAACGGAGAGAGAAACGGGTAGCTTTGCCCCGATTTCAAACTATTTTTCTTTCCTTCGCAGAGTCAGAAAATATAAGACTTATCCGGTTACTTACCCTCAGACCCGAGGGATTTTGTTGTTTTTAAAATTCTTTGCTCTTAGATAGGTGGAAGAGCGACGGTAGTTCCTGCAGGGGTTTCCCCCTGCTCCCCACGAGGCAGCCCGCTACCGGCGGATATCTTCCCGGGTCCCTTCGCCCCCTCCCTTGAGGGGAAGGTGGCTTTCGGGACCTTCGGGTAATCCTGCTCGGTTTCGCGTACCCTCAGCACTCGATCCGGCTGAGGAGGGGAGCAGTTCGCTCTACCCGGCCGCACACTGTGGGTCCTTGCTGAGGAGCTTCAGCAAGGCACTCCTGCCGCCATGCCGTCCCACCGGAAGTCGTTCCACAACTTTTTTTTGTGGATGAGAATAACCAATAAATAGCCAAAACCACACTTTGCACATCATATCAAGAAACCTTCATCATAATCCTGTGGGCAAATTATATTACACAGGATTAGCCCTGGTTAGCCCAGTACTGGGTTGGAGACCACCAACAAATACCAGATGTTATGGGCTAGATTTTAGAGCTATTTTTTTTTTTACCAGAGACCACTTGACTAGGGACCACTTTGGCCAGGGACCACTCTCCAATCTTAGTACCAAAGGGGTTACAAATCAGTTTTTGGTCAACTTTAGATTTGGTTTGGTTATTTAGGGTGCCAAGTCAGAAAATTGCATTACATAGATCACATCAGCTGTAGCTTCTGATACAGATGCCATCCAATAGTCGCCATCTGCTTGCCCACAGAAAACCATATTTAATAATCTAGAGCTGATGTGGTAGTAGTAATCTTTTTGTGGGTAGTCAGCCTCTCCCCTCCCAACATCCCCATTGCCTCAGCACTATAAGAGAGTTTCGCTAGACCAGTTGCTCTCATTGCTGCATGGTTTTGAGGCAATGGTGCAGTAATAATGAGGCCGTGGACTATATTTTCATTCTTGTAGACCACTGGTGGTCCACAGACTACACGTTGGAAGCCACTGTTTGAGAGGAAGGAACTGGCAAAACCACCTCTGAGTATTCCATGCCTAAGAAAGCCCTGAGAAATTCATAGGGTTGCCATAAATTGAAGGCATCTAATGATTTACAGCATTTAGGACAGGTATGTTTTATAGGACACATTTCAACACATGTAACTATAAAGCAATTATCATCATCCAGCTGAAAGCGGGAACAATTTGAATGCTGTTAAAAGTCTTATCATAACAATGATCACTTAGTACTACACATCTCATGGATAGTTTCTGAGGGGGCTTGGTTACAAAGGAGTCATGGTAGTCTAATTTTTCCTGATCCTTTCAGAGTTCAACCTAGCTCTGCTCCCATTCAAGGGTCCCAGTTTAATAATGAATTTATGTGCCTTTATATATGTTCTAAACCGATCCAAACTTCAATATTGAGGGAAAGGACCGTTTAAAATTTGCTGATAAGAAAAATGCATCTAGACCTGCCAAGGCAAGGAATACAATTACAGATGGCTATATCCAATGTCATTCCTATTTAAGGAGACTTACATCAATGAACAAAAGGCTTGTTATTTACAATAAAAGTTCCACTTATTTCAGAGAGTCTTATATTGGTTTAGCTGGGAGACTTGAAAAAAACATCAGTCAGCAAAAGTGGCTGTTAAAGTTAAGTCTACTATATATATGCACACATACTTTTTCACTGAAGCTGCATTTTGTTTTTAAAAGTGTTTTGCAATATTAGTGATTGCAATATCCATCTCTAAAGTCAATAACACTATGGGGAAAATGGGGTCAAGGCTGTGGAGTCAAAAGGCATTTATTTTTCCACACACCTCTTTTCAGTTTGGAAACATGCTCCGCAGAATTTACTTTTCAGAACATTAGCTGTTTGTGGATGAGGTTTTTTTTCTATAGATGCATCATTTTTCTAAGAACAAAGATTACTATGCCCAGAAGTAGTGATGCACCTTTTAAATAGATCCTAGGATTCCTCTGTACTTTTTTGTGTGTTTGTCAGGAGCGATTTGAGAAACTGTAAGTCGCTTCTGGTGTGAGAGAATTGGCCATCTGCAAGGAAGTCACCCAGGGGACACTTGGATGTTTTTGATGTTTTATCATCCTTGTGGGAGGCTTCCCTCATGTTCCCACATGAGGAGCTGGAGCTGATAGAGGGAGCTCATCCGCACTTTCCCCGGATTTGAACTTGCGACCTGTTGGTCTTCGGTCCTGCCAGCACAGGGGTTTAACCCACTTCGCCACTGGGGCTCCTCCTCTGTACTGTTCAGCATAAAAAAAACTACCACACCCACCACTTTCTTAAAACCAGAAACAGATGTGTGGACACTTCATTTTGTCCTGCTCCCCTACATACTTTTGATGCATTTTGGTATTTTATGGGGTTCCCAGAACATCCTGCAGCAGGACATTGCTTCCTAAGACCCACAAATATTTCCCACCTATTATAGATATTTAGCTGGTGGCACAGTGGGTTAAACCCCTGTGCTGGCAGGACTGAAGACCGACAGGTCGCAGGTTCGAATCCGGGGAGAGGCAGATGAGCTCCCTCTATCAGCTCCAGCTCCTCATACAGGGACATGAGAGAAGCCTCCCACAAGGATGATAAAAACATCAAATCATCTGGGTGTCCCGTGGGCAACGTTCTTACAGACAGCCAATTCTCTCACACCAGAAACGACTTGCAGTTTCTCAAGTTGCTCCTGATACACATACACAAAAAAGCCATGTGCATTCATATAGGTTACTTGGCACCATGAGCTATTGAGAGGAATGATGAGAGAAAATCACAGAAAGAGAAATGTTTACCAACTTTCAGCTGTTAGCATTTTGTGTTGCAGTTTTCAAACAAGAAACTTGGTCCAAAGACCTGCAGCTAGATTGCTAACTGGGACTAGTTACAAAATCAAACTTTTTTTTTCATGTTTATGGGTAATGCACTAGAGATATATCATAATTGTTTTAATAACATCATTGGCTTATAATACTATTGGTGATTTTAACAAAAATTAGGATCCTTGGCAATAGTGTTTTGCCAATAACTTAAGTAGACAGAACCATGTAGCAAATATTGCTCTCACCAACCTCTATTGTTTCAATGGAAATTTGAGAAAGGTTTGAACTATTACCTGGTGGAGACTCAGGAGATGTAGTCCAAAAAAGCATTTTTATAGCTCTGGCCTGAACCAGTAAGGTATTTATTTTATTTATTGTGTCAGAAGCAAATTGAGGGTATAGTTATAATGCATTTAAAAACACAAACATTAAAAACTTGGCATTATAATAGATTTCCTTTGACCAGAAGCTGGCCACTTAGAGTGCCTCTGGTGTGGCTGTGAGAAGGTCATCTGTTGTTCATGTGGTAGGGCTCAGACCACATTATAGTAAGTGGTCTGTGGTTTGCTCTCCACCACACTTGCATGTCATGGACTCCACTTTGCAACCCCATTTCTTAAGGTAAGCTCTGCAACTCGTGGTCTCGGAGTGCAGTCTGTTTGGCACCTCCCACGTTGGCCAGTCTTCTGTGTGCCTAGGAGGAAATTTCTCATCTGGTATCAGCCATGGATTGAGGTTCCGGGTTTTAACTTGCCACTTTTGACTCTCGCTTGCTGAGTTGTTCCTGTAGATCTTAGGAAGCTGTTTCTTGATTTAACGCATTGGCATGCTGGTTGATATCTGTGGTAGGTGAGGTAGATAATCATAACAGAAACATTGTAGACATCGTTGATGCCCAGATGATTCTTATATGGGAACAAAGACTTTTACAAAGGACTTAGTTGCATTACTCCTCGCTGTGATGACCAAACACGTGAAACATTGTTGTAATCCAGAAATTAAATTAGAAGTCACTGTTCAAAGAGAGATCACTCAATTGTTATTAACATATCTGTTAAAATATTAGTATTGAGTCATAAGAAATGGAGGATGTTTTTTGATTCACTAATTTCCAGATCATCATAATTCTTAGGAGCATATGCAACTCCCATTTAAAACTTATGCCTGAATAGACTGAAGGAGAGTGGAGAATCGCTCTCTCGCACACCTCACATCAATCAATGTATCCAAGTATGTGTCCTTTACTGCTGTTTGGAGCAACCAACTTGGCAAGGCAACCCCTCCTTCACACCTTCATGGATTCACATTGTCTCTTTCCTGAATCAATAGCCTGCCTCTTCCATTTGGCCAGAATGGAGAAAGGAAGAAAGTAAAATCTAGTCTTTATTATTATTTTACTGACACAAAAACACAGTGTGTCACAGCAAACGAGATCTATATGCTGGATTTCATATCACAAAATCACAAGTTGAACACTTCCCAGGCGTCTAGGACTGTGTGATGTATTTTTGAATGATGCACACAGATCCAAGTAAGGTGGCCTTTTACAGGTGACAGATCATGGTTTTGTCAATGTTTATTGTTTCCAAATGCCGGCTGAGATCTTTTGGCACGGCACCCAGTGTGCCAGTTACCACTGGGACCACCTGTATTGGTTTATTATTAATTATTATTATTATTAAAATTAATTTGAGTCTCCAATGCAGCTTATGTTTTCAAGGTACCATTCCCCTCTCTCCTACTTTGGCAGAGCCCAACCACACCCCATAGAGAAAAGTCATTTGGGCAGCCATCGTTGCGGCCTGTCCACCTTCCCTCAAACTGTTTAAATGGTTATAACATACCCAGCAATAAGCAGAAAACACTTTATGATACTGAAAAGTCATGAATTACAACCCTGATGGTTACAGACAAAAAATAATAACCGTGTTCCAGCTCTTTTATTGCAAAAAGCAAGTAGTCGCCAAAGTAACTTGTTGCAAGTTAACATATGATTTCCAACCTCTGGTATGTCATAACTAGACAGCACAATAACAGTGCTAACAGTGGAATTAAATTGGTGGAGCAAGCTGCAATTTCAGTGTGTACAATTTATACTAATGACTACATTTTTCCCCAGGGATCTTAAAAAAGAAGCAAGATAAAAGGGAAATTGCAGAACGCAAACGTTCTAGCTGGCAGTGTGTTCATCAGCATTTATCCTTCTCCCTTAACAATCAGAAGCAGTTTCCACTCCAGTTAATAGACCTGTGATGGTATGTTGCCAGTCATTCTGCAGTTCTTTCAATGAGGAAAGAAATCACATTCTGCTCTGACTGAAGACTTCTTGTAAATAGGAAGAATAGCTCTCTGATTGCCCCACACAGCTCAGGACATTTTCCCCTCTGAGAGTGGTCCTCATTAGAAAAATCTTGCTTTATAGCTTAAGCACCTAGCGTTGCCTGAGTATACATTTTCCAATCAGACAAATCATAAAATTGTAAAGCTAACAATGAGTACTTCTAATAACTAGCATTAGAAAATGCATACCTGGGCAATACCAGCGGGTACGTAACCTAGTTATTAGTATTTTTCTTAGGTGAATCACATTATCTGTTTCAAGTCACAGTCGTGGTCTCAGAGAAAAGCACAGACAATTCAGTTTTAAATAAATGCTTCTGAACTTGAGTCACAATCTCTCGGCCTCAGTGGAAGTTTTGTCATCATTTCCCCTTTTAAAATACTTTGAATATATTGATGGCCAGCCACAGCCCTCAGGGTTGTGTGGGTGTGGTTGTGTTTGTGTGGAGATTGCCTCTTCATGACCCAACCACCTAAATGGCACCAGATGCTAATTTTTATTGGAAGTCACAGTCTATCAGCCTCAGAGCATAGCACATGCTTGCACACACACACCCTCCAAAATATAAATTTTCATTACTTCCTTCCTTATAGGATCAAAGTATTCTGTATGTTTGTTTGTGGTTGGTTCATACATACATTGATGTTTATAGAAAGAGATAAATCATGACATATTAAAAATAATTAGGGATAGTTTCAGTTCTCATATTTTGCAATCTGGGACTTCTGCATGACCAGAACTTAGTGCTTTGGTGTATGGAGTAGACAGTCTTTAATGATGACTCATCTTCTATGTATTTAGAGATGCCCCAGGGAGTGCAGCAGGTTAAACTGCTGATTTGCTGAACTTGCTGACTGAAAGGTTGGCTGTTCAATCTGGCGAGCGGAGTGAGCTCCTGCTGTTAGGCGCAGCTTCTGCCAACCTAGCATTTTGAAAACATGCAAATGGGAATAGATCAATAGATACCACTTCTGCGGGAAGGTAACCGCATTACATGCAGTCATGCTGGCCTTGGAAGTGTCTATGGACAATGGCGGCTCTTTGGCTTAGACATGGAGCTGAGCACCACCATCTAGAGTCGAACATGACTAGACTAGACTTAATGTCAGGAGAAACCTTTACCTTTACTTTTGGGGGGACGGGACCCTAAATTTGCTTTTTGCTAGTAAATGGATCAATTTCAGTATTCACTTCTCATTCAAGTGAAGAGGGGAATCATTCAATTCATATGAAAGGGGAGGGTTTATCTAAAATTATAGGGAGGCACGGATTTAAAAAAGCAGCACAACAACCACCATTGACTCCATTGCTACAGGACTCATTTGGACAAAAGTGTTTTGCTTCCCTCCAACAATTTTTACCCAATGGGGGACCTCTCTACCTCCCAAATTTAATATCAGGCTAGCTTCATATTTCCTTTAATGGAGAATCCCATTTCCTAGCCACTTGGGCAAAATTTTAACAAAAAAGATGGGTCATCATTAATGACTGGCCACTACATGCACCAAAGCACTAAGTTCTGGTCATGTAGAAGTCCCAGATGGCAAAATATGAGAACTGAAATCTAGCTTTATTTAAAAGTGAATGCACATGGAATTATCAACCGTAGTAAGCATTTATTGATGTGTTCTAAATGCTCAGATCTCATCTTCTTTCCAAAGCAGGATTGCAAGACAAATAATAACCCTACCCCCACAGAAATATTTAAAATATTACTTCAGTCACATTCTGGAGATAACTTCCTATCTAATATAATGCCTAAAGGAACATGATCCCATTTATTTGTGGAAGCCAAGCAGGTTGAGCCCTGTTTAGTACTTGGAGGGGAGTTGCTCAACAAAATACCAGGTGTTGTAGGGCACATTGCAGAGGGAGGTACTGGCCAAACCATTGCTGAGTATTCCTTGCCTAAGACGACCCTGTGAAATCCATGGGGTTGCCATAAGTCAAGAGGAAACTTGTATGCGAATACAAACATAATGTAATCATATTTTAATATATGGAAAATGTACTTCATCTGAATGCTATAATAAAAGTGAACATCTTCAGTGATCAAAAGAACAGCTAAAAGCTTCTTCTTTTTTTAAAAAGCTTTTATCGCAGTGGGACTTGACAGATCTCAAGTGGCAAAGTATTTCCACTGGAGGAATCACTAGAGAAACAACTCTATCCTGGTATTGCCATGGCTACAAAGGAGCTGAAGAAGTGTCTCAGATGAAAGCCAAAGCACGCGGACAACACCTATGGAAGAAGACAGAACTTAAAAGAGTGCTTGGTCCCAGTCAGCCCCCCACATTTGTGGGGTAAAGTTTTGCTAATTTGATTATTTGCAGAATTGATCAATAATATCTCTCTAGGAATCTCTAGGTCAGCGATTCTCAAGCTGTGGGTCCCCAGTTGTTTTGGCCTACAACTCCCAGAAATACCAGCCAGTTTATCAGCTGTTAGGATTTCTGGGAGTTGAAGGCCAAAACATCTGGGGATCCACAGCTTGAGAACCACTGCTCTAAGTCCTCAAGAGCAACTCTACAGCCAACATCCAGGGGAAGGTGACCAGAGTCATGCTGGAAAAGCTAAAGATTCCCAGAAAGATGTTCTCTTGCGAAAAAAAAGCTGATTTCACAAGTGTAAGTTCATTTTCAGTGAGCACCAATTTACAAAAAAATACTTGAAATGGCAACATTCATATGGTTCCAATTTTAATGAGAACTATCCTAATGCACACACTTTGAATTGATGTGTAATGTGTAATGCAGTTACCCTTTGGCTATCCCCCTTTTCTGAATTTCATGATGCAAATTTTCACCCCATCCCAAATCTATGTGCAATGATGTGCCCATTTGGAAAAATGGCTTCCAAAAAGGTGTATTTAAGCAGTGATAATATGATACGTTTTGATGTGCTGGCGTTCATTGTGATAGTCACTATACCCATTTCCAAATCCAAAAAATTGGAGCGGCTTGCCTAATCCATGTGAACAAATCAGTTCTAGCAGTTCCAAGGCCAGGATTCAGCATAGCAGATTAAACCACCAGCTGAAGTAAATCTTGTCAGTCCAAAGCTTGCCAGTTCGAAGCCCGGGTCAGGGTGAGCTCCTGGCCTTTGGCCCAGCTTCCGCCTACCTAGCAGTTCGAAAGCAAATGTGAGTAAATAGGTACCGCTTAAAAGTGGGGAAGTATTCTGAGGCACCCATAAGGAATGCCGGAGATTCGATCAAAGTTTATGAATAAAGCTCTTCGGCACAGAGATGGAGCAACAACACCACCACCATCATCCCAGGGCTGGAACTAAGCATAAAGCCTCCAAAATGCCAAAGAAGGGAAAACGGCATTGAATGTTTGCCACATATGTATGTTCTGTGATCTGCCCTGAGTCCCCTTTGGAGTGGGAAGGGCAGAAAATAAATAAATAAATAAATCTCTACCAGAAATAGTCCCTTCCCAAAAGCAATTGGGTATTAAAATACACCAAAGCTTGGAAGAGTGACATGTGTGCTTCCAAATCCAATAACCATTCACCCAAGTTATAAGAACACCCACTCCCCACCTCAAAAAATCATTATTATTAACGTGACAGATTATTTTAAGGGATACTTTAAACTTTTTTATTTGGTTAAATTTTCACCAAAAAAACAAATACGTAACAGAATTATCTGGACAAGCCATCTCTCTCTCTCCACAAAAACAACGAACTGCATATCAAAAGCATGGAAATATAAAAAACCCAAAAGTTTCAGGAACGCATACATCAACTCTAAGGTTCCTTGGACTTTCCCCAAGATGACTTTTCCCTACCTGTGCCAGTTGCCTTAATGTGTTGGAAAATCAAGAATGTGCAAGAAAATCAAGAAAGCTGCTGCACTACATAATTATAGTGCTATTATCTCACTTGAACTGCCATGGCAACATATTGGGATTTGCAGTTTAGGGAGGAGCCAGAGATCTCCTCTAGTGCCTCTCACTAGGTTACAAAGCTCAGCCTTTCATAGGATTGAGTTAAAGCAGTTCAAGTGGAAGTACAGCACTACACTTACATTGTGTGAAAGGATTTGAGCTTTTGGCATGCAGAAAAGACTATCATGCCCTTCCAAAATACTGTATAATCAAAATTATAATCCCTTATGTTCAAAAATTACTTGAACACATAACCTAAGCTAACAGGTTTTGTCACATTTCTTCATACATGGGAGTTTTTCACGTGAGAGATCAAGCCAATATGTTCAATCAGTTTAGACATTACCTTTTGATGCTTTGGGTCCACATGGCTATATTACAAACTGCAGCAATAATATGCAGATTCCACTGAAGATTCGAATGAAAGATTACAGATACTTCAGAACAGAAACTCGTGACCTACATACCTAGGCCAAAAATTCATCATTCAGTGAACAAACAACATTGCTTCGTCTAAGAGAACGATACTCTTTGCATACTCTTCCCATTAAGGCAGTTGAAGGACATAAGAGAGAGAGCAGGCAAAAGAGAAGCCACAAATGCCCTGGCTCTTTTAAGACAAATCCATTGGAAATAAAGCTTGTCCAGCTTGCTTTTCAACAAGTTTGTGGCACTTAGATAGTTTAAAGCATGTAAACCAGCCACAATCAAGATTCGGCATTCCTGGTTTTTTTCTATGGGCATTCCAAGGGGAGAACCACTTCCGCAGTATAAGGCAAGGCAAGGCACTGGGATCAATTTTTTTTACTCAGGAAACTCAAGATTAAAAAACACATGGTGAGAACAACATGATCCATACATCATCATCATCACACAAGAATTCATATCATCGCGAGGTCACATCTCCAGGAGTTTATCATCTCAGGTACAAAGGATTGTCCTGGACTTCCTTAGTGAAGTTCCACCTACCACTCAGGTCTGTTGGCACGACATCTGACTTGCCAACATCGTAAAAGTCAGGAATCATACGCTGATATATGCTGGTGATGCAAAACTGTACGGCGTTTCCCTTTAGCCGTTAAGAGGCACTAACAGAACTAGGGAGCACTTCCATTTGTTTGACATGAAAATATTCTCTTTTGTACAAATAACTGCTAAATACAAAAAGTAAAATTAAAAAAATAACTTTCCCCCCGACAAAGTTTAAAAGCATCTCATATATAGCGTAGAAGAAAAAATGCACTTTCCCATAAGATCTACCAATTCTACCAATTTTCCTTTGTTGCTCCCCTCCTCTAGAAGATCAATAAGGTACTAGATGTGGCATCATTTGGGTAATGGTTTTTATATTTGTGAGATATAGATATATAATAATAATAATATTTATATATAAATGTTCTGCATATTTTGAACTGAAAATATATGTTACAGACCACACGCATATAAAATGTGAAGCACTTAAAGGGTGATTAAAATGTCTAATTGATAACATGGGTGGAGGGAAGGGGAGAGAAGTGAGACTGTTTCAGATTATAACCATGTCACAATAAAAAAAGTCTGTAAGAAATAATGATAGAAGCCACATAAAAATAAGCTTTTAACTGTTTGCACTTTTTCTCAGTTTTTTTAAAAAACCATTAAGTGCATGGCTAATAAATAAAATCTGCAAGTTTCCTTATAAACAATAATTCCTAGTGTCCAGCAATATTGTAAACAGTACACATATGTAAAATGCAGCTTAACAATAATTAAAGAGAGAAAGATAAAGAGAGTCAGTTACAAATTCAATTCCCCATGTTGACTTCCCACTATTCAAGGACACAGATCAATGAGTACGCAGCCAATCCCATTTTTTTTTTTGGCAAGTCATGTCTTTAAAAACTAAACAGTAACAGTGCAAGTAAGGAATGCAAAGAATCCCTAGTGCAATAAAGAAACAAAGCACAGGCAATGTCGTTGATTAGAATTGACCGCTTCCACGTGTTTTAAAACTTGGGAGCAACAAGGAAACACTTTTCGTTTTGTTTCTTTTTATGAAATTTTTTAAAAAGCCACATTTAAAAGCCACGGTTGTAATGCCCCAGGTTTGTCTTAGGACTGTCTTCCTCCCATAGGCCACAAGAGATTCAGCATTGTCTTTAGAGACCAGTCATTTGCAGAACATGGTGGACAGTCACCAACGGAGGCTCCCATGGTTCCATTTCCCCTCAAACGACTGGTTCAGGTAAACAACTTCATCTAGACCTGAAGCCACATAAGATCGAATCCTAGAATTCCTCATGCTGTAGTTCCAGGCAGGGCACAACCTTTAAGTCTTTGTCTGAGTCATGTATTTTCAACAGTCAGCTTTGAGCTTATCTAGGGAATTGTCAATTTTGGTCAAGGTCTTTTTGATGCGTAGAGCTGTTAATCTGGCAGATGGATTGTGATACCAGCATTCTTTCATCAACTTGGCAAGAGAAGTTAACGTCTGAAAACGAAACAGACATATGTATTAAGTAAACTTTCAGATTTCTGAATCATTATTAGTATTAATTTCACAGCAAATTAATTGTATTTTATGGTTTTGGAAATTAATTGTATTTTATGGTTTTGTATTTTATGGTCTTGGTACCGACTGTAAACCACCCCGAGTCACTTACAGGTTGAGAGGGATGGTATATAAATGTAGTAAATAAATAAATAAAAGTCTATGTGTATTTATTTATTTATCCTATTTATACCCCGCTTTTCTCAACTCCAAAGGGGACTCAAGGCAGCTTGCAAATAGGCAATTATTCAATGCCTTAAAGCAACATAAATTCCAATGAACATTTAAATTAAATTAAAATTATAACTAAAATTAATACATATTAAACATTTAAAAATATTATATTCAATATTAAAAATCCTTGAGTTGTCTTCGGGCTTGAGAAAGGTGGGATAGAAATAAATAAATAAATAAATAAATAAATAAATAAATAAATATCACACCATCCATATTAAGCTTAGTTCACACATGGTGCCAACTATGGTGAACAAATCTATAGTTTGTCATAGCTGAATTAGCTGGATAATCTAAAAGAATGACGATCTTGGAAACCAGTGTGAGAAACCAGAATTGGGGTGATTTCTGAACGGACAAACTAATGGAAAACAGAAAATCTATGCCTCTAAACTATGGTTCCTCTCAATGTTTCAGGTACCAAATATTATTTGAACCAATAAAACTATTATCACACCACGATTTGGCATTAACTAAACCACAATGTGGTCTGTAGAAACTTCAGTGTCTTCAAGCAAGGATTCAGAAGGAAGACCTCAAATGGAGTTCTTCTGTTTTCTACAGTTACTTGTAGAATAATTTGGAAAAGAAAATGGCTAGAAAAGCAGGGACATATACTCATAACATTGTTCAGTATCTATATTACACCTATATTCCAGAGGCAGGAACAAGCAAAGTAACCACTTGAGTATTGCTTGCCTTTGAAAGCCCTATGAAATTCATGGCAACATCATAAATTGACAGAGGGCCAAAGGAAAGCTAACAAGGGGCTAATCTACCACTTAGGATGGCAAAGAGTAATGTAAGATCAGGGGTGATACCCTTTGCCAATCAAGGTTCCTGTGGGAATAGAGTTGCTAAACATCTGTAACCTTTGAAGGTGATGTAAGGTTGGTACCTAAGAGTCAAGAATGGCTTTTTAAAAAACAAAGTAGTTCAGATTTAAAAAGACAGAAATGCAGAAGGTTATCAGGAAGGTCTTTCTTTTGGGGGGGGGGGGGGAGACATCTGAACTCTTTGGCTCAAGAAAATAGTTTTTGTTAAAAATGTATTGGACTTTCGTAAACACATTTCCTCATTTACTACCACCTTGATGCTTGCTTCTTTTTGTGTAGGTCTGCCATCTTCTTCAGAACCTGATTACAAAGTACATGAAAATAAAAGCTACCCAGGAAAGAAATACACATTTCCTTTAGAACTGCAAGGATTTTTTTTCCAAAGAGGTGACCAACAGGGTAGGGGACACCAAGCTTATCTTTGCTCCAAGTTCCCCAAAAGATGCTTCCAGAAGTAAGGAAAGGTTATTTGCTTTATATGAAGGGAGGCAGATTGGTGGTTAAACAAACGTAATTGCCCCGGTAACATCAGATTTGGCCCATAATATAATAGGATTATAATAGCTGGTTGTGTATGTGTGTGTTTTTAAATCTTAACACAAGCTTAGGTAGAAGAAAATATAGTTGAAAATTATGGTCAGGAACACTTACAGGATCTGAAAACCATCTGTTGGGAATGTTTGGCCTTTGCTGATCCACGCAGACTACTTTTCTCATATCTTCAAAACTAGGGTCATTAGGAACTACATCATAAAATGGAGGCTTGTAATCTTCAACGATACCTATGAGCAAAATATAAAACACCACAGCAAACTTACTGGTTATATTCTACTAGTATGCTTTAAAGTGTTCATTAGCAAGACAAAGTTCACTATATTATGATGATCGTAATAAGTCCAGCCAAAGTGAAGCACTTGTGACATTTCGCCAGCATTATGAAATAAAGTCCTTCATACAGTTAAGGCATTCATCAACCACTTCTCCCTGTGGACTAGAACATCGCTCGTTATTCTGCTAGCCAAATGAAACAAAGCCACATGTACAGCAGACAACTCCATCCGTTAACAAATCTTGGTAGAAAGAAAAACATAGAAAGATTCCACAACTTCTAAATACATATTTTCACATTGTTTAAATCCTAAATAGGACATGATGGAGGCAATTAAATATTAGGTGTGTGCAAAATGGCAGAAATCTGTTCTGTTTACGCCCTCCACCCACCGGTTCTATATTTGGGAGGATTCCAGGAGATTAGGAGGGAGGCCATTCAGATTTGTAAATCGTGATCCGGATTTCAGTTTTGTTAATAATTTGCGATCTGGGGTTCAGTAGCTGATGTGCCAAAATGTGGTACCGAGTCATGGCACACAGGCGGGGGCGGTTGCTGGTCCTTTGCACTAGATAGCATGAAATGCAACATTGTAAGTTGCCTGACAAGAAGCCTGCAATCCATAATCATTCTCACTGAAGTGCCAAATATGAAGAGAAATTATGCTGGAGTACAGGCTGCTACCTCAAGACACTTCCTATAATCCATCTTCTAAACATAAACATTTCCAATGCATCTTGCATTCCATTTTGGAATGCGTTCAAGAATTTTGTTGAGATGTACACATCAGTGTATATTACTATGAATCAAAAGAAAGGTAAACTCAATAGTTTCAGGCAATGATAGCGAGTGATATTATAATTTAATATTTGTATAGCTGCTTTTGTTTTTGTATTACAATTTGTTCATCTGTGTTGTTTTGGTTGCTATTATTACTATGTATTTTGTATTTTTGTTGTAAGCTGCCCCAAGTCCCTTTTGGGAGAGGGGGCAGGATACATATAAAGTTTATAATTATTATTGAAACACAGCAAGATGAGTCCACAGCATACATGATCACAATGCTGGCTGTTGTATTGGAACACACGTCAGACACTTCCCAATTGTCTAGGACTGTGTGATGTATTGGCGAATAATGCGTGCAGATCCCAGTAAGGTGGCCTTTTGCAGCTGGCAGCTGGTAATTTTGTCAGCTTGTGTTTAAGTGCAGGCCAAGGTCTTTAGGCACTGCACCCAGTGTGCTGATCACCACTGGGACTATCGGTTGTTGTTGTTGTTGTTGTTGTTGTTGTTGTTGTTGTTGTTGTTGTTGTTAGTGCTGTCCAGGTTTTAGTCCGAGCTTTAAATTATCTGTCCAAGATACCGAATCCCATTCCCCCCAAACTTTAAGCATCTCGGATAACTTCTCTATAGTTCAGATTCTGTTCGAGATTAACTCTTCAGCAATGTCTTAACAATGCGCATTTAACTAATCCATATTTTTAAAATAAACAAAATTTTAGTGATAAACAAAATCAACATCTTAGTAAAATTGCATCTCAGTTATCACTGCCTTTCAAAACTTGCAATTCATAATAAACTATGCTGAAAACCCTCTCTCTTTGTCTGTGTGTGATGGAGATCAGCATACAGCTTTATCGGTTTACACAAATGTTGACAGATTTTGCCAGTAAAAGAACATATGTTATTCTATGTACTTGCAGAAGGCAGGTGGAGCAAACTAAGTTTTTCATGAAACCCAGACATCTGGCATCTCATGAAAACCTGGACAGTTACAAACACAAGTTATTCCTGGGGAAACTGAGAAAAATAACAACACGAAATGTTGAGACAAAGATGAATGCTAGTAAAATTGGCACTGAAAGTATTTCTGAGAATCTGAACAAAAACCCATATTGATTGTTTCTGAATGCTTTCTTTTCCCCAACTCTTTATAATGATAACAATCCTCTAGCTGCAATGACTCATATATAATTAACTTTTCGAAAAACTGTTGTACCTTACCCTACAGGCTGGGCAGCACACCCCAAAAAATCCCATAAGGACGGACTTCTGGAACAGAGGCAATGGCAATTACTGGATTCTTGAGTGGCAGCTCAACATGATATTCCAGCATGTCTAACAATAAGGATGGTATTTCTGCCAGGTCAGAAGAACCATCACTCAGATTCAGCTGTTGGGTACATCAGCCCATTTGCATACATGTGAAACATGTAACTCTCTTGCTACTCACAGTTTTGTAACTTTGGTTACCTGTACAATATAAAATTAAGGGGGGGGGGGTTGGACCCAGGTTATCTTAAATTCTACCTGTTCCTCTGCCCTGAATTTGAGATTTTCAGCAAAAGCTCTATTGTTTGTCCAACCACTCAGAGGGTTCCGACTATACAAGAGAGGGCTTTTTTCTGCAACAACATCTCATTTGTGGAGCTCCCTCTGAGGGATTTTCCTGCTTCTTGGTACAGGGTTCGACTGGATGGCCCACGAGCTCTCCTCCAACTCTATGATTCTATGAAGGCAGATTGGGTTCTTCTCTCCTTGTTGAGCTTCTAGCACGTGTAGCACTACCACCAATGATGTGCTGGCTGATACCCAAACAAGGGGTGGGCTGGAGATGTCACTGCCTTGGTCCTTTCACTATTGGCTGCTACTATTGGTGTAGGGCGCAGACACCCCGTGATAATGTGGCATGTCTCATTAAGAGCCACATCCACTGTTTTAGCGTGGTGAGATGTTTTCCGCGCCGGGCATGCATATTCAGCAGCAGAGTAGCATAGCGCAAGCGCAGATGTCTTCACTGTGTCTGGTTGTGATCCCCAGGTTGTGCCAGTCAGCTTTCGTATGATATTGTTTCTAGCACCCACTTTTTGCTTGATATTCAGGCAGTGCTTCTTGTAGGTCAGAGAACAGTCTAGAATTTAATCTATACTTTATTAAACATCTATACTAACATAATTGAGTTTTATGCTGTGGTGGGTATAAAAAAGTTGATTTCTTTCTAAAAGAAACTTGACCTAATCTTAATTAATGAATAAAATATATGTATAATCTGTGAATTCCTTGTGTACACATTCTTATTTTTAAACCACCTTGTAGTGGCAATAGGTTCTGAAAATTGGCTAACATACATGTCAAATTAACTTATAAATCAGGCATGGACAAACTCTGGCCCTCCTGGTGTTTTGTACTTCAACTCCCAGAAATCCCAGACAGCTTACCAGCTATTAGGAATTTTGAAAGTTGGAATCAAAAACACCTGGAGAGCTGAAATTTGCCCAGGCCTTATAAAGTAAACTGGTAAATTTTACTGGTTGCCATCAGTTAAACTTTTTTGTCTTCATCCCATATGATGCCTGCATTTTATGTTTTGATGGCTGGATCCATTGTGAGATAGATAGATAGATAGATAGATAGATAGATAGATACTAGCCGTCCCCTGCCACGCATTGCTGTGGCCCACATGGGGGTTCTGTGTGGGAGGTTTGGCCCAATTCTATCGTTGGTGGGGTTCAGAATGCTCTGGGATTGTAGGTGAACTATAAATCCCCGCAACTACAACTCCCGAATGTCAAGAATCTATTTTCCCCAAACTCCACCAGTGTTCACATTTGGGCATATTGAGTATTTGTGTTGAATTTGGTCCAGATCCATCATTGTTTGAGTCCACAGTGCTCTCTGGATACAGGTGAACTACAACTCCAAAACCAAAGGACACTACCCACCAAACCCATCCAGTATTTTCTGTTGATCATGGGAGAATTGTGTGCCAAGTTTGGTCCAATTCTATTGTCGGTGGGGTTCAGAATACTCTTTGATTGTAGGTGAACTATAAATCCCAGCAATTACAACTCCCAAATGACAAAATCATAATTTTTTGAGTGATGGTCACTCCTTGTGTTGTAAAACGTTTTGTTGCCAAATTTGGTGTGATTTCGTTCATTGGTTCTTTTGTTTTTAAGGTACACATTATGCACAGAGCATTCTTATATATATATATATATATATATATATATATTCTGTTAACTGTATTACGTTAAAAGAAGCAATTGTCTAACTTTTACTCTAATTTAAGAAGAAACAATTAACAAAGCCAAATTTTTACGCAGCCTATGGGGACTGATTTTGGATCCAGAACTACTAGCAAAAGCCAGCAAGGCACCATGAACTATGATCTCCACAGCCTTTACAAACCTTTGACACATCTTTTCTTTCTGTTCCACCAGAAAAGAAGAAAATGAATAATTAAAAAACCCATCAGCCTTCCTATAGGCAACACTACTATTCTTTAAACATCGGTCTGAAGATGTCTGCATGTCCAAACATTCCTTAACTGCACCAGAGAGGCTACTTAACATAATGCAAAGTCCAAAATTGGGGCCATTTAAGGATGAGGGGCAGCTGAACAGTACTGGCATCTTTTTGGCCCATCCTGAAGCTCCTCTGAGGATTTTGATTTCACGGAAAGGATTGCAGCATTTGTTCTATCAACTGGAAAATCCAGAGGGAAATGGATGGCCAGTGGCTGCTACCATCCTTCTTCCCCTCCCCTCCCCTCCCCTCCCCTCCCTCCCAATCCATCTCCTCTACACTCTGTTTTCTCTTCGGAAGCAAAAGAGCACCAGTCATAGCATAAAACTCATCACTCAACTCTTGCTCTGATCACACTGATATACATACTCGGAAAAAAAAGAAGCTTTTCTTCCTTGCTCAAAGTTAAGATTTGTTTTGGAACTGCTTCTAGCAGGAAGGAGCAACTAAGATTTTCAAGCACATTGTTTACAATTACAGTGGAACCTCAACTTAAGAATGTCCCACTTAAGGGCATTTTGAGTTAAAAGCTGTTGCTTGGCCTAGATTTTGCGTTTACATACGAGCAGCATTTTTCATGAAGGACTAGCGCCAGAGGGAGCATTAGAGCGAGAGTACAGGGCTTTAGGGCTTCAAGGGAGCAACCTCCGTGCTCTTGTCCGCTTTGAGAGATTGCTGTCTGCTTTGTTCTTATCTGCTTTGAGGAACTTTGGGCTAGTTGATTTTGTGTGGTTTTTATTCCTTGTATGCTTGGCTTCATGAAGTGCAAGAGATCAAGAGAGAGAGGGAGGCTAGAATGAGTACAGTATAAAGAAAGTGATGCTTCTGCCTCTTCACTTTGTGCCTTGTGTTTCCTTGCCACAACTTTGTGCTTCTAACATTGTGCCATAATTTTGTGCTTCTACCATTTTAAAGTAGATATTTCTTTTTTATTTGTTCCATGTGAATGTGCATGCATACATTATTTGTTATTTATAAAGTACATTTTCTTGTTTTAAAACACTTAACAAAATGTGGGAAATTTTTTTGAGATAAGAGCATTTTGATTTAAGAATTCAGTAATGGAACAAATCAAACTCTTAAGTCAAGGTATCACTGCATTTCTGCATCTCTTTCTCTCCTAACCCTTGTTCAGGTCAAGATGCCAGAGATATATGACAGCTATGTATATTTACAGCAATAAAAAGTGCAACTGAAATCATATACGAACCTGAGCTACCATGTAACTCATCAAGCAACCCACTTATTAATTTGATGAAAGGGGCAGATCATGTTTTGAAGGCACATCTCAACCTTGTATTTTGAGACTTCTAATTGACATTGGTAGTAAGGAACGGAGCCTACTGACCAGTTAGGTTTGCAGAGCTTGTAAATACATTACAATTAATTCAGTATGTTAATATTTTAGCAACAACTTTAAATGTACTTATTTTAATTAAATCCCAAAAATGTTGGGGGGGGGGGGGAGGGAGAGTAACAATTAATGTTTCTAATTTCTTTACTTTGTTATTATTTTAACTGATTCCAAAGAGCTTTTTAAAAAGGGTTTTTAAAATATAACTGATTACATTTTGTGGTTTTATTTTTCATTTTACTACTCTCTAAAGAGTTTTTATTATTGTTATTCAAAACTAATATGCTAGTGCTAACAGAGACATTTTCAAACTCTTATAGGGACCTCATATATGTATTCCCCATTGTGCCATTGTCTGGTCAACTTATTTTAAGTAATGAATTTCAGGCAGATTTAACTTTTGCACAGCCCATTAAGGCTTTGACCAATAATCTTTTCATTCTGTCAGAAATGAGAAAAGGTAATCTTCTCTCTCATGGCAGTAGCGCAGAGAAGGATATATACAACTCATGTTTGCCAGTCTGAGTGGCAATGAGGACACACTGTGGCATGCTACCTGCTATTTCAGCTGGTAGTGGGAGAGGGGGAAAACCCAAGGATATTGGTGTCTGTATCCTTATCAAATAAAGTGATAAAATATGTCTTGACACACAACATCGTCTAGATATACTAAATCCTATTTAGATACTGGAATTGATCTTAGTCTGTTATTTGGTGACAACCATTTTATCTCTTAATAAGGGTTGACCTTGCTTAGCTTCCAATATCGAATGGGATCTGGTGCCTTTAGGATATATAAGCAAGGACTCTTAGGTTTTTAGAAGTCTTTAATTAAGATCAAGTAACTTATCCCTTTAAAGAGAGCAGTTAAGACTTGCACAGGACAGATCTCAATGGAAGGGACTTTGCCACTGCTATTGGATTTGAAATTTTATTGCCTATGTTTTCCTGCCCTTCGTGGCCAAGAAGGGCAGCAGCTTCTGCTGGCACTGAAATCCCTCCATACCATCTTAGCTGATGACACAGCTGTCATCAGAGACAAAATGTAGGCCTGTAACCCTAGCATAATTCCCTTTCTTCTCCTATACATTCTTAACCCCTTTATCTGATGAAGAATCTAGTGATGTTGGCAGTTACTATGATATACTTTGTACTTTTTTGTACCAATAAAGGTATCAATATTTTGTCGATTTTGTATTTGACTACATGGTCAACACGGTTCCCCCAAATGTGTTTACATGCTACTCAGAAGGGTGATCTTACATAATGTTGAACTGCACAGAATTTTTCAGTGGACAAAAAAATGCTCTCCTCTTTAGAAAACTGTCCCACTAGTTGGGATGGTGATGAAAGTGAGACAGAGAGGAGAAGGATACGTGCATATGTTACCTATCCTAATTACAGAACATATGAACGGAGGCTTCCCCCCCCCCCCCCTTGAATCTATTAGTTGAGTCTGGAAATTAAAGTCGAATCACACTGCTAAAATTGTGTAATGTGAAAGAGGCCTTGATCTTTCTTCTCGTGAAGGTTGGAATGATGCATTGATTGAGTTGCTCTTTTCTACACCATAAGGCAGTGGTTCTCAACCTTGGTTCCCCAGGTGTTTTAGCCTACAACTCCCAGAAATCCCAGCCAGTTTACCAGCTGTGGGGTAATGAATGGAACATTTTCCATAAATAAGTATCTACGTACCATTGCTAACCATGCGCCTGGCCACTTCCCAAAGGACGAGTCCAAATGCCCAAATGTCAACTCTTTTGTATGAGTCGAAGCAGTCCACCTGGATGGTCTCGTCCAAGACCTCTGGAGCCATGTACCGCTTGGTACCTACACGAGGGTTGTTCCCCACATCCAACTGGTTGGTGCTTTGGGAGTGCATGACTGCAAGGCCTGCAAACCAGAATCACAGTTAATGTCATTGCTATAATTTCTGTCATGCTTCTATGTAGGAAAACAACTTACAGCAATTATCACCCCAATTTCTAATCAGTTACATAGATAAGGAAGACAACAGGTATTCCTTAGCAGAATTTATGGAAAGGTAATTTGTTCTTTCGACCCAATATGCTTTTTAATGACTATTGCATAATTTTGAGCTTATGAACATCACATATTTCTGAGTATTTATAGTAGTAAAATAAATAGTGAATAGGAGCAGGACTTTTTTAAAAATATAGTGCCCTCCAGTGGTTGCTGAAAAACTTTTCTGAATCAGTTCTTTAGTAACTCCAGCTACCCAAAGGCCCTCAAGAATCACATCAGGTTATTTCTGAATTATGCAGTGTTCTATCTAAAACAGATAAAGAAAGGAAAATAATATAGGGGAGCCCACTCACCTAGATCTGCTATGCAACACTGCCCATTTTTTTTCACCAGGATATTTTTACTCTTCAAATCCCGATGTGCGATGGCAGGCTTCCCTTGGGTCCCAAATATCTCTATGTGCAAATGCGCAAGGCCGCTAGCTATGGACAAGACTATTCGTAAGCAGCTCACGGTATCCAGAGTAGTGAGCTGTAGGTAGTCGTATAAAGAGCCCATCTCATGGTAGTGTGTAATTAGCCACAACTGAGTACTCGAGTTCCTAGAAGTCATATCTGAGGCAACAAAGCCTAAAAGAAGAAAAGAGGAAACATAATACAAAAAACCAGAAAGGTCCAAGGACGTAGCCAGCGTTTTCAATGCTCTTATTTATTATTTATTTACTTACTTCATTTATACCCCATCTTTCTCACCTCACAAGTTATTCAAGGTGGCTTACAAACTCCGCAAAAATTCAATGCCACATATAAACAAAACAATAAAAACATACCCCATCAACTATAAAACAATTAAAGCAAAATGAGCAAATTAAAATACAAAGGCCTATAAAAACAGATTAAAACATATATAAAGTGCCGAGTTTTAATTCTATACTTATTGATTAATCCACAGTCCTTATTCAGATTGTTGAAGTCGAAAACAGTAATTCCTTATTCCCAAAACGCCTGTGTACAGAGCCAAGTCTTTTGCTTTTTTCTGAATACCAGAAGGGATGGTGCCTGCCTGATATCACTGGGGAAGGAGTTCTACAAGCAAGGGGCCGCCACTGAGAAAGCCCTGTTTCTTCTCCCCACCAGTCGCGCTTGCAAGGGGGGCAGGACCGAAAGCAGGGCCTCCCCAGCAGCTCATAAGGGGAGACGCTTTCGGACAGGTAAGTTGGACCAGAACCTATTAATCCTTCTTCCCTATTATCCTTTCTATGGAACTGCAAAATTCCTCATTTCACAAAAAAAGGAAATACAGGTAATAGTTTGTCAATAGGGAAAACTCAGAACCAAATCTGGGTGCACAATAGCAAAGAAGTGGAACATTGACACAGGGATTGTAACATCAGTCACACAAGATGTCACTGGAAAGGTTTTATCAAGCCCACAAGATATGAGAATTAAGAGTCCTCTTGAACTGCTGTTAAATTTTAGTTTTTACTTCCAATCCCACATGGTTAAGAGGGAGAAACTCTCCTCCACTCTCTTCCCAGCCTATAGCATATTGGCATCAAAAAAGGAAGTTGGAAGACAAAGCACAAAACCCACACAAGCTTAACAACATAATAACTTTGAATTTATACCTGAAAGGTCTCATATGAAATACCCCACTTTATAAAAGGACATCTGACAGGTCTGGAGCACACGTCCATTTGGTGGCTTTTTAGCCAACCAATAAATATTCAATTTTATTTGCAAATTAAGTACTTATTCCTAATTAATAATTACAATTTGAACACACAGAATAACAAAGAAATGTTTGAGATACACACACACACATATTGCAAACTTTGTTTTCTAAGGAAGTCGTTTTCATAGAGTATGTTTTTCTAATCATTATCTTAGCTCAGTGGTTCTCAACCTGTGAGTTCCCAGATGTTTTGGCCTTCAACTCCCAGAAATCCTAACAGCTAGTAAACTGGCTGGGATTTCTGGGAGTTGTAGGGCAAAACACCTGGGGACCCACAGGTTGAGAACCACTGACTTACATGCTGGGATTAGTCTAACCCAATATATAACTCTGGCAGTTATTTTCTTCTTCTTTTATTAAAACCAATAGTTTGGGATAATATAAATAAGATACTGTTATTGTTATCATGCCTACTGGGATTGCTACTGTAGTTTTAAAGAGCCAGTTTATAGAATAAGTTTTAGTGTTTATATTGGAAAGTGTTTATTAAAACGGAAAGAAAAAATATTGTAATATAACACTGCGGACAAGGTACCCAAGTCTGTTTAATCCTTCCCCACCTATCAATGTAAAAAGTGATATTGTTTGATCTCCTCACCTAAAATATTTTCATGCCTCAGCAACACTGTATTGTATAACTCTGTTTCCCTGAACCAGGATTTTTCATCTCGGGAAGAGAAGATCTTGACTGCAACGTTTTCTCCTTGCCAATGTCCTCGCCAGACCTCTCCATATCGGCCTTTCCCTAGAAAGGGCAAGAAGATACAAGGAATATTAAGAGTACATTTTGATCATGCAAAAAGAAGTACCAATAGAATCACACCTAGAAGCAGAAATGCACAAACCTCTAAAAATAATTGTGTAACACTCACACTCCAACTAAATACTCTCCATTCAAAACACTTTGTTGCCTCGTACATGCATGCACATGGATATGTGTGTGAATGCAAGAAGAAGGAGGGCCTGTTGATACCAGGAACCCACCCACAAATTCCTTATGGAAGCAACATGTAAGCCTGAGGCTGTTTAATCCTAGTCATTATTGCACTATACCTGGTATGAACTACAACATGAGTAAAGACTTGGTTCAAGGTTGCACTTTCAGTGGCTAGAGCCAGCTTTATCCTTGGCAGTGAAGGAATAAGGGAGAGAGGTTTGAACCTTGAAATTTTATTTTATTTATTTATGTACCTTATTTATACCTCACCTTTCTCTACCCTGAAGGGAACTCAAGGCAGCTTACATATAAACAATTATTCAATGCCTTAAAACGCATACAATTCCAGTAACATTAACATTAAAATTAAATTAAAATTAATAATGTTGCTGGGGAGGAAGTTCCATAGCCGAGGGGCCACAACTGAGAAGGTCCTGTCTCTCTTCCTCACCATTTGTGCTTTTGAGAAAGGTGGGACCAAGAGCAGTGCCCTCTCCAGACGATCTTAATCTCTGAGGTGGTTCATAGGGGGGCATAAGTTCGGACAGGTAAGCTGGACTGGAACCGAAATCCACAAGGCCTGGATATGCAACTTTAGCTTTTACAAGTTCTATATAAATGAGAATCAGACCTATAGCTTAAGTAGTTAGAACAAGCCCTTGCTGCATGCTCAATTGCTTTGCGGTGCAAACAGGCCCCAACTAGTAATTACAGTTCCAAAGAGATTCTGGATAAAACTTCACTAATATTTACTGTGCAACATGTTCTAAGAGCCAAAGAAATAACTGAAAAGTAATCATTGCCTAGGTGTTCAGAGCTTTAATCTCTCACACAAAATGCTGTTTTATATTAATCCAGAATCCAGCATGCAATGGAATTCCTTCCTGCACATTCATATTCTTTTAACTGGGATGGTCTAGGACTGGAATGGTTTTTTTATGCTTGAAAAGTTGATGATCTCATACTGAATCATGTCTGTCTCTTGCCAGATGAAGTCATATAGAAGACTCATTGATTTAGCCAAGAATAGTGTGGTGCCTGTTCTGCACATAAAAAGGCAGGTGAGAGAAAATGTACCAATCTCTCCAGTGTGAGAGAATGGCACTGTAGATGGGAGTCGTATATGAGCTGCCCACAAGAGACCCTGTGTGCAACCTTAAGGATCTAAAATAAATTTAACTCAGTGCAATGCCACCTGCTCTCCTTGGCAGCAACACATGCCTGAAGCTGATCTCTCATTTCTTTACCTCATTTTTGGCATGTGTTCATCAGTGACAGGTGTAATCCAGGGTAAAGGGGACACATGACACTTATGAGGCATTGGTGTTACACAGAAGGGACTTCCTGTCCAAAAATTCCAACTTGCAATGTAATACAGGCTTGCCATTTAACTGTCTGGCCTTTTAGAAGAGATACCTCCTCTCTTTAGGAGAAGAGTTCGTTTCAAACAAACGCATATGCTATGAGGATTTTAAACAGAGAAAACAGTAATCACAACAGTGAACACTGCTAATATCATCAAGACTAATTGAGACTAGCAGAGACAATTGGCATAAATACAAAATTTAACGCTATTCAACCTTCACAATTTCTACAAGTAGAGTTTTGCCATTTGCTGAGCAGATCATAAACAGAGGAGAAATTGTGGAAGATAAACACTATTCCCAGTTTAATCAGGTAAAACATATGGTTTCATACATGGGGGTTTGAACATTAACTTAACTTTTTAACTTTGATTGTTTTAATTTATGTTTTTTGCTAGTCTTTATTATATGGAGCTCCTGGAGCTCCTGCTGGCTCCATATAAAACTGGAGCCCTGAGTGGCTCAGCAAGTTAAACCGCTGAGCTGCTGAACTTGCTGACTGAAAGATCAGCAATTTGAATACAGTGAGCTGGGTGAGCTCCCACTGTTAGGCCCAATTTCTGGCAACGTAGCAGTTCGAAAACATATAAATGTGAGTAGATGAATAGATACCGCTTATTCGGGAAGGTAATGGTTCTCCACTCCATGGAGGTGTCTACGGACAATGCTTCAACTTAGAAATGGAGATGGCAACCATCCCCTAGAGTCGGACACAACTGGACTTAAAGTCAAGAGAAACCTTTACCTTTTATTACATGTGTTGAAGACCCATAATGTTGTAATTTGTTAATTTTTTTTATATGCTTGGTTTTGTTTTTGTTTTTACGGTATGTAATTGTTCTTTTGTTTACATGTTGTGCACCAGACTGAGTTCCGATCTGAGATTCAATAACAACAACAACAACTCAATAATGCTCATCATACCCAGAATGAAATTATTCTACATAGCAGAAAAAACTGTGGCTACAGTTCTAGGAAAATGACTCACTGAGCCTCCCATGTCACCTCCCACTTACAGGTGTGACACCTGTGCCATTCCTATGATCATGGAAACAAGGTGCCGTTGTACTCTGGTGATGGCAGAAATGATACACCTGACTGTACCAAGGTGAGAGGGAGGCACATAAGAAAGACTGAAAATGGGGGAGGCATTTAATTTTAGCTGCCATGACTTTCCTCATCTTAGACGGCAGACAATCCCCACACTGGTTATGGTCGTTCACACCGAGTTCCTGGATTCCTGCCTAAAACCCCTTCTGAGAAATAGTATACAGCGCCAACGTTTATATGGCACATAATTAGAAGTCTCCCAAGCAAGTGCCTAAACAGCTGTTGATTGCTGAGATTCAGAACGTCAAGATTATGTACAAATTTACTCAGCAAGGGCAGCAAGCAAGGAGTCATGAATGCCACACATGGTTTCCATTTGGGTTCCTAACTATGTTCCAATCAATACAAGCAATGATTTAGCTATATAAGCTGCACATTCAAATGAAGTTGATAGCTAGGAATCTTTTCCTTATATTCTTTTATTCTGTATCAGAAGCTTATGCAGTGTGCGTGGTAATCAGCAAGTTTTCTTTTTCCCATTAGTTAACCATCTCATTTTACTATGTTCTCTCTTCCCACTGCCTGAACGAACTTTACTGCAAAATAGAATTTCACACTTGAAATACTAAAGGAAAACTCGCTCGGAGCTGCTGCTTTGTGATTTGAAATTTTAGGTGGTGAAACAGCAACTCTGAAAATAAATGTAACAATATTCTCCTAGTGAGTTGTATGGGTTTTATTCAGGCACTCCACCACATGCAAACAGGACACTTCAGAAACAGAAGAGGAAAACAATCACTAACCTACACACTCCAGCAGTGTGATCTGGCGAGCGACTGTTCTTTGTACCAGAAATGGAAGGCCAGAACCACTCCCAGATGTACAGGAATGGTCCAACAAGTCCTATGTAGAAAGAAAAAACAAACACTGGAGTATTAATATTCAAATGGAAGGAAAACACATTCCATCAACTGGCTACTTCAATGAGCCCACATTTTCCTGGACACGTCGGGAAATTAAACTAAAAGACAAGAGTACTTGCTGCTAGGAGAAACAACAAGACAAACAGGCATTGCTTCCCTGGGGTCAATAAAGGATTACAAGTCCTGTATATTCTGATATAGGAAAAGGTCCTATTGTCTTCCACTGAATTTATTTCTTAGGGGTTTAGTATTTCGTATATCTCTGGGAAGATAGAGTGGAATGCAGATGAAGATTATTATTATTTTATAAACACAAAAACACAGTATGACACAGCAAATGAGATATATATGCTGGATTTCGTATCACAAAATCACAAGTCAAACACTTCCCAAGCATTTAAGACTGTGTGATGTATTTTCGATTATGATTATTATTATTGCACTATATATTTATTTTCATGGCGAGCATATTGTTTAATGATCAGTTCCTGCTCCTACTAAGTCCTTAGTTTGACGGCTAAATCCAATTGAGAGGATCCACTGAGTTAACTATTAACTAATAGTAAGAGCCCCCAGTAGCGCAATGGGTTAAACCCTTGTGCCGGCAGGTTCGAATCTGGGGAAAGCAGGTTGAACTCCTTCTGTCATCTCCAGCTCCCCATGTGGAGACATGAGAGAAGCCTCCCCCAAGCATGGTAAAACATCAAAATATCCAGGTATCCCCTGGGCAACATCCTTGCTGACAGCCAATTCTCTCACACCAGAA
Source organism: Anolis sagrei (assembly GCF_037176765.1). Classification (NCBI taxonomy): domain Eukaryota; kingdom Metazoa; phylum Chordata; class Lepidosauria; order Squamata; family Anolidae; genus Anolis; species Anolis sagrei. The sequence continues at coordinate 201,811,930 of NC_090021.1, read as the reverse complement.
GCAATTTGCACACATACACAAAACTATTCAACTTTAGTTGCATTAGCAACAGAAAGGAGTTCATTATTAACAGAATCCTTCACAATGTTAATGAAAAATGACACTTCCAACACTACATAACACAATTTTTGTTCCTGGGTTATAATGTCATTTCCTAATCAATTCTATCATAAAAACATGGAAAAAGTATATTAAACTGCAAAAACTTTGTTTTTGCAGGACATCCGCTGCACATTTTGCTCTAGTTCTTCAATGAATATCTCATAAAGTCTCAACCAATTCAACGTAGTTTGCGGCAGCCATATAAGTTTCTGGAATATAACAACTACTTTCAAAGTAAGTACCATGAAACAGGAAAGGCCATTTTCAAACCAGGAACAGCACATTTTTTCAAATTTTGCTATGTAAAAGGTAAAGGTTTCCCCTTGACATTAAGTCTATTTGTGTCTGACTCTGGGGGGGGGTGGGGCTCATCTCCATTTCTAAGCAGAACAGCCAGCGTTGTCCTTAGACATCTCCAAGGTCATGTGGCTGGTATGACTGCATGGAGTGCTATTACCTTCCCGTCGGAGCGGTACCTATTGATCTGCTCATATTTGCATGTTTTCAAACTGCTAGGTTGGCAGAGGCTGGGGCTAACAGTAGGAGCTCACTCCACTCCCTGGATTCGAACCAGCAATTTCAGAAGCTCAGCGGTTTAACCCATTGCACCACCAGGGGCTCCTTTTGCTGCATAGTATTATTAAAATTGCCAGGCCTGAGAGTTTATGTATTTAGCCCTCTGTCGTCTCTCCCCTCAACTCACTGGCAAATCAATGGTACGGGTTTTTAAAGACTACAGTCAGGGTCTTTCTTCCAGCAAAGTGGAGACTATTATTTGTAGACTTTCCAAAACAGAAAGCTGCATGACTGTGCAATTATGGGAATGTTCAAACAAGGGCATTTTACTAGAAAACGTATCAGCAAATTGAACTGTTAAGCTTTGTTTTAGGCCACATGCCAAAAAAGAAACAAGGCTGCCTTTTTTAAACATTGGGTGCTGCAGACATCTCTTTAATGGGACCCTTTCCCACTGCCTATTCAGGTTTAAATCCAGAGAATTCGTTCTGGAAAAAATACCCACTCCTACTCAGCACAATTTTATACAAATCACTCAAACTTCTGCGTAATCTAAATTGGGAAGCTTGTCTTTAAATATCACAGAGAGGGGTAGAGAAAGCGAGAACTGTTGTAGCCAAATGCCAAATTTCCAACAGACATGTACTATATATGGATTGACTACAATACTCTTTTGAAAATATGCAGTCCAAATAACAAGTTCATTCCATTTTGACACAATTTTTAAAATACTAATTTAGGGCTGAGAAGTAACTTGTTAAATTTAGTTACGTGTTAATGGGTGAAACCCTTCCTACATCAACTTTAACAAGTAAATACGCTGTTTTGTTTTGTTTTCTCTCATCAGGAGCAACTTGAGAAACTGCAAGTTGCTTCTGGTGTGGGAGAATTGGCCGTCTGCAAGGAAGTTGCCTAGAGGACGCCCTGATGTTTTACCATCCTGTGGAAGGATTTTCTCATGTCCCCGCATGAGAAGCTGGAGATGACAGATGGGAGCTCACCCTACTCCCTGGATTTGAACTGCCAACCTTGCAGTCAGCAGTCCTGCCAGCACAAGGATTTAATGCATAATGGGTGAATAGTAATAATTGCTCCTGAAGTAAAATGAGTACAAAGGTTTTGCCTTGTTACTTATTGCTCTGTGTGAATTCAAAGGGAGGAAGGTAGTAGGAGGGCACTGGGGATATGTAATTTAGGATATTATAGAGAATTGATATTTGCAGATCATGCTTTTTTCTATTAAGGGTGCACCTGCACTGCAGAATTAATGCATTTGCCATTACTATACTTGCCGTGGCTCAATGCTATGGAATCCAAGGATTTGTAGTTTGGTGAGGCACCAGTACATGTTAGCAGAAAAAGCTAAAGACCTTGTAAAACTATAAGTCCCAGGATTCCATAGCATTGAGACGTGGCAGTTAAAGTGGTGTCAAACTGCATTATTTCTACACACAAATGCACCCTAGGTGAATGGAAGGTTAAAAAAAATGCCATTATTTAATAGTCAAATATTTCTGATAAAGAATTTTGATTCACCAACTGATCTTTGTTATTCTTTACTGCTGCACTTCAGATGCGCCCCAACGGCCAGTCAGATGCGACTAGACTCAATGTTGAGAAACCTTTACCTTGACATGACAATAAATAAATAGAAAGTTGCTAAATTAAAGGTGTTTTAAACTCTAAATCTAATCTAATCTAATCTAAACCCCCATGATCTGGCAATTTCCAGTATCAATGGACTACAAATGCCACCATCCCCAGGCTCCTGTAGTCCAACACATATAGAAAGTGCCAGGTTGAAGAAGACGCCTGTTGTTTGCTTTGATAACTTAACCAACAAATAAATGCATGCAATTCAAACAATCTAACCTATGGATGTGAGAGCTGGACCTTAGGGAAGGCTAAGCGAAGGAAGATAGATGCTTTTGAACTGTGGTGTTGAAGGAAAGTTCTGAGAGTGCCTTGGACTGCGAGAAGATCCAACCAGTACATACTTCAGGAAATAAAGCCTGACTGCTCATTGGAGGGAAGGATAGTAGAGGCAAAGATGGCCACATCATGAGAAGAAAGGAAAGCTTAGAGAAGACAATTATGCTGGGGGGAAAGGAAAGAAAAAGGAAGAGGGGCTGACCAAGGGCAAGATGGATGGATGGCATCCTTGAAGTGACTGGATTGACATTGAAGGAGCTGGGGATGGTGACGGCCGACAGGGAGCTCTGGCGTGGGCTGGTCCATGAGGTCACAAAAAGTCAGAAACAACTGAATGAATGAACAACAACAAGCTATTTCAATTGTCAGTGTTAATGACAAGGAATGAATCCTTTAACACTTAAACAAGCATTGACAAACCCAAACAAAAGAAAGCTGATGTCACTATACACGACAAAGTCCAAACTTTGTTATATACAGTATTTGGTGAATCATGTAGTGTTATTTGGTGAATCATGTATAATTTTGGTGAATCATGTATTAATGCTCCATGTAGCTTTTGTATTTCTGTTCTTACTGCTATAAATCAGCTGCTTCCTGTTTATTATTTGGCGCAATACATCATTTAATCCAAGAATTAATCTTCATAGTACTATAGGGAGCATGTAGTGATTCCATTTCAGATACCAACCACCTCCTTCCAATATGTTGGCACATTTCTCTCAGAAACACTGCATATAAAAAATGTCTGCTCTTAGGCCCACACACCTCCAGCATAAATGTTTTGCTAAATTCTTCGCTTATTCAGTTTTCAAGGTATCAAATACCAGTTAAGAAAGATGCTGAAATATTTTCCTCAAAGCATTTGAATGGGGATGCTCTAGCTTCATTACTAAAAGCCGTGTGGCATATATTCTCACGAACTGCAAACCTGCATTTAGTCTTGTATTTTAAATGCATATTTCTCCTTCAACTCCAACATATTTTGGGTGGTAATATATTGTTAATCTGAAATTGTAGTGAGAACGTTTCAAATCAAGCTGGTTGCTGAGGTACACAATAATTCTTTAGGAGACTATCACATCTGCATTAGAAAACATAAGAGGAACTTGACTTTTAAAATAACCAGACTAAAAGAACTAGTTAACAGCATGGAGAGTTTGTAACTTACTCAAAAAGAAATAGTATGAATGAAGGTGCGTGGGAATCATTAGTTAATTATTTTCCCTTCAAGGGAAAATAACATGTAAGAATGCTCCTTAAAGGAATGTCACTCTTGGACATCATCATTTTAACTGGCTTGTCAGCTCAATGAAAACTGAACTCACAACCTCTGAGGATGCTTGCCATAGATGTAGGCGAAACATCAGGAGAGAATGCTTCTAGAACATGGCCATATAGCCTGAAGAACCTACAACAACGCAATGATTCCAGCCATGAAAGCCTTCGACAATATACAGAAAACTGAACTGTTACAAGGTGCCAAATTAGAATCATAGAATCCTAGAGTTGGAAGAGACCTCATGGGCCATCCAGTCCAACCCCCTGCCAAGAAGCAGGAAGATTGCATTCAAAGCACCCCTGACAGATGGCCATCCAGCCTCTGTTTAAAAGCCTCCAAAGAAGGAGCCTCCACCACACTCTGGAGCAGAGAGTTCCACTGCTGAACAGCTCTCACAGTCAGGAAGTTCTTCCTAATGTTCAGATGGAATTCGTTGCAAATTAACCAAAAACTAATGAAATTTACCAGTTTAAATGTTTTCATATGGAGTTATTTCAGAGCTTTAAGTGAATCTTATTTAGAATAACTACTAATCGTTGTAAATATAAAGTATGTATTTTGTAACACAAACATATTTTGCTGTACAGTCAGCACTCCGAATCCACAGGTTGTGCATCTATGAGTACAACCAACCATGGCTAAGAAATATGGGGGGTGGGGGGAGAGAACCCAAAAGAATGCACATTGATCTCTACAGTGATTTGTAGAAATATCCTGCTGTAGCCTCCTGACATTTCACAGATCCGCAGGTTATCCTTAGCTTGAGTTTTTTTTTGTTATTTAATATATTTTATTTTACTATTCCATTGTATATCATGGGATTTTGGTAATCATTGGAACCAAAAGCTAGTGCGGCTCACTGTATGCCATATATACAGGCAGTCCCCGAGTAGCAGACATCTGACCTACATCAAATACCAGTTCAGAACAGGGGTAAGACAATAGGTAGTGAGAAAAATCTTCCCCTCGAAAGTGAAATTCACTCATGAAAGAGTTATCAAGAGTTAAAAGGTGTCTCCACTGAAGCTTTTTCATCAATTCTTGTTTCCAAAATCCATTTCTCACAGGGACAGAAAGGGAAGTGAAATCTTCTGAACAGGGGCACTGACAACAACATCACAGGGGTGTTAACTCTTCCCTATGGTATCCAAAACACACACATATACATATACATATACTACACACACACACACGGCTGAAATTATACTTTAAAATGTACTTGTTTAGACAAATTAATAAAGAACAAACCTACAGAGCCTATCGTGTTTGTAACTTGGGGACTGCCTGTAGTGATTTTCAATTTTAAGTCACATAGATATGGCCACAAGATGGCAGCAAAACAATTTAGGAGGCCAATTTAACAGAAAATACACTAAAAGAGTGATGCAGCACATACTAATACTACCTTCTACAGTGTAAGCCTACTAGTCTGTAGGCTTACACCGCAACAATATTCATGGTATTCATGCAATGCAATTGACAGCAAACCTCTACTCACTCCATCCCCGAATTGCTAAAAAGAAATGTAACTCAAACCATACACACACACACACACACACACACACCCTGGCCATGTTCACCTGATAAGTATTTGTATTATTTTATTATGTGGCTTATTAGATTTAGTTCAGTAAGTACTGAACATCTGGCTTTGCTTCCTGATGCTGTATTTCTTTTACTCCCTGCTCAATGCCGCCTTGGCTCCTTCAAATTCCATCTTTAAAAAAGCACATTTTATTTCTATCAGAATCCTGTGCTGAGGCAAGGTAAATTTTAATATGTGCTTCCTTTACTTTCCCAGAAATGGCTCTCAGTTCCCATCCACACCCTTATTTCTATAGAAATACTTTCAACTATGTTGTGCTTCAATCAACGCTACATTAAAAAATCAAATTGCTTTTAGTACTGTGCAGCCATGTTACTAAGGGTTAGCAAAAGGAGAAGATCTGGAGTTCCAGATGTATTGATTCATTTCTTAATCCAAGTCTACCTGGCTCAATCTTGTCCCAGGCATATATAGACATACCTGAGTTAACAAAGTAAGTACATTCCCGGGCATAACTTCTTTAAAAGCACAGTTGGTACCAGGGGCATAAATAACATGCAAGGAATAGGCATAAATTTCCTATATCACACATACACACACAAAAGCAGAAGTTCAACATGTTTCAGCAAACCTTTTATGCAGAACAAAGTGTCCATAGGAAATGAGACTACTTTGAAATAGTAAAGAAAAACTTCTTGAACTGCCAAGATTTGACCTGAATCTGTTCATAAAATCCACTAAGGGTTTTTTTCCCTACCACCCTTGTTAAACAGGCTATTTTTCCTTTTGATGGAGTACAGCTGAAGTATCTCCTGCGGAGTCCACTGCAAACAAATGTTTGCTAACACCACTTCATCACACTAGAGAAAAAATCCACTTAAAATCCGGTTTCTGCCTCCTGCAGAATTCTGGGGTTTGTAGTTTAGTGAGGCTGTTAAAGGCTCCTCTCCAGATTTAAAGTGATTTTTTTCTCTCTAGTGTGATGAGGCTAAGCATTGTGTAAATGGGTGGCATTCAGATACAGTTTACTGTTGCCAAATCTTTTGTGACACCATTGAGCTAAGGGGGACCCCATTTGGGAACAGGATCCATAGTTTAAGAAGCAGTGCTCTAGATTGCCAGGCCTAAAGTTTCCCAGACTGTAAATCAGGGGTGAGGAATTATCGGCCCTGGGATGATTTGTCCCTCAACTCTCACGCAGCATGACAAAAAGCAATGGGTTATGGGAATTGAAACATATAAGGGGCTAAAGATTTCTCATTCCCATCATAAAGAACTCCTCTTCAGAAGTAATATTATCCTCTTCCAGTCTCACCCATGCACACTCCGCCAGCTCAGAAAGCAAGTGATTCTGTTGTGTTAGCTTTGGGAGGAGGATGTCGTAGAGCGAGAGGGACAACTTTTTGGCACGAAATCAAATGTCTGCTTGGAAGAAGGAGGAGATCCCAGGGACTCCAGGGAGCATCTGTCTACTCATCCGGACAAGAGGCTAAAATGGCAAGTACTGCATTATACCTGTAATATACTGGCACACATTGCAGACTGTTAACACACACACACACCACTTTTCTTCTGCAAGGAACAGTACCGGACCAAATTTGGCACAAATACCCAATTTTGTTTTTGTCATTTGGGAGTTGTAGTTACTGAGATTTATAGTTCACCTACAATCAAAGAGCATTCTGAACTCCATCAACGATGGAATTGAACCAAGCTTGGCACACACTTCTCCCATGACCAACAGAAAATACTGAAGGGATTTGGTGGGCATTGACCTTGAGTTTTGGAGTTGTAGTTCACCTACATCCAGAGAGCACTGTGGACTCAAACAATGATGGATCTGGACCAAACTTGGCACAAATACTTAATATGCCCAAATGTGAACTTTGGTGGAGTTTGGGGAAAATAGACTTTGACATTTGGGAGTTTAAGATGCTGGGATTTATAGTTCATCTACAATCAAAAAGAATTCTGAACCTACCAATGATAGAATTGGGCCAAACTTCTCACACAGAACCCCCAAGATTTGAAGGGACTCGCTGGCACAAGCCTCCCCCCCCCCACACACACACACTCTCCTTCACCTGCAAATACACACCACACTGCCATGCACCAAGCACTCCTGCTCACCCCTCCCCACTTGTAGTCTCAGAAACAGCCCTCCCCTTGGCTGGGAGGCCAGCCAATCACCGCAGAGATGGACTTTTGGTGGGAAGATTTGCCATCTGTTTCCTAAAAGGAAGAGAAGGACAGGTGGAGAGATATTCCGCCTTCTCTGCCAAAGGGGTTCCTAAGACCATCAGAAATATATGTTTTCTGATGATCTTTGATGACCCCTCTGAAACTCCCTTGCAACCCCCCAGGGGTCCCGACTCCCAGGTTGAAAAACACTGCTGTAAACGGAGTACAAAGGAAGACTGTCAGTTACATAGTATTTCACAAATAACATTTTTGTCAGTTCCACCAGGAACTAAAGCAGGGAATTGCTGTTACATGAATAGCAGCTGATCACAAGACACTGTTTACTTACTGCCAGCGTGCTGTCGCCAACGTTTGAGGCTATGAGTCCCTCGATGGTTCCATATTCTGCATCCCTTGAATTAAACCTTTCCAAATAGCGCTGCTGCACTTTCCGGACGAATAGCACCACTAGTGCAGAAAGTATTATCAGCATCATAACCGCAGCTAGTACAAAAAGAATAAGCATTTCCACCGTGTAACCCACTGCTTCTCCTTGAATTGGTTGCCCTTTGTAAGAGAATCAAAAAATCAAAGTTAGTCAAAGTTGTCAGCATTAAGCTGGAAAGGTAAATCCAAGGACATACAACAAACATTCATTTGTAAAGCCTGTGAACATTATTTGCATGCAGAATTTAGGTGGCTCTGAATGAGTCATTATGATTAAAAGAAAAGGGGGAGTCCAGGCACCTGACCATCAAAAAGAAAAAGAAACCACGAGAGAGCAGCCAACATCTAAGAGAACAAGATATTTTGTTTCAGCTCTGCCATTGGCTCCATCAGACTCCAAATACACAAAACAGGCTATCAAGATAAAGTGGGTCCTGCAGCAGTCCTTGATCCTGGCAAGGCCTGCTCTTTCCAACCTGTCTCTAATTCCACGTGAACACCAAATGCCCTGAATAGTTCTTGCATTTTGACAGAATACAATCTGTAACATTCCCCTCTTCTGTCCTTGCCAAGCCTTGGTCTTGGAACAGGCACAGGGAGCATGTTGTCTTGCAGACATTACTGGACTGAAACTCCCATCAGCCTAGCCAACACAGCAAATGGTGTGACATAATGGAAGTAGTAATCCAACAAGTGGAGGGTCAGATCTGTGAACTAGAAGTTGATTCCCACGCTCATATAAAGAACCAACCTATTTGTATGACTTCTCACACTTGGTCTCTGGTTATTGTAAGGAGCAATCCCTAAACTCATTTTGTTTTCCATATTTAGATTCATGATAGTTTGCTGTTTACAGGTCCCTGCGTCATATCCTTCATTTCTTTACTCCAAGAATCAGGTCCACCTCCAATACAGTCCAAATAGACAATGACCATCATTCTCTCATTTTAGTGCCATCTGATCTTGAAAGCTAAGTAGACTTAGTATGTGGATGGGAGGCTGTGAATGAGTATCAGTTACTATTGGCTATATTTGAGAGGAAGGAACTGGCAAAACCACCTCTGAGAATTCCTTGCTTAGGAAAACCTTATGAAAAAATCAGGGGGTCACTATACATTCACAGGCAAGTTGAAGGCACATATAAACTCAGTTGTAATGAATAAAGATTCTGCTACTATTCTCCTTTGTAGCCATCAAATTATTGTCTCAAGCTAGATCATGGATGGAAAATCTTTGCCTGTCCAGATTTCGGTAAACGATTCCTTTCATTATACCTTGCTGGCTAGGGTTGATAGGAACTAGAGTCTGATAATATCAGGAGAGCGACAAGTTTTTCCCCTGCTTCTCTCTAGCACAATCTCTAAGGGGTGTCATGCTATAGCTGGAATCCTGAAGCCATTCATACTAAGAGTACAGTTCTAATATTTATCTCTCTGCCAACATTCTCCTCCTTACAAATATACTTACAGATAACCCATCAATTTCTATATGGTCCCCAAATCCCAGATCTAACACCAAGAGTGGGCTTTCTAAAGCTAGCCTTAACAATTAATGGGACCTTTAAGAAAAGGAGAGAGAGACATAACACTAAAACGCTCACCTTTTGTCGGCAGCTGTGCCGTGATGTTCATGTTGCACAGGTCTCCCTGACAGCACTCCACCGCTTGATCAGAGGATGGTGGAGTTTTGCAGGTCATCTTCCCTTGCTCATAGACTCGGAAGCACCCCTTCTGGGACACTTTAGCACCATTATTGATGCTCAGGGAGGCAAAGCACTGATGGCCCCTGCAGCGGACTCCATTTCCACATGACATCCCTTCACACACACATTCATAGTCCGTTACTAGTTTGAGCTCATCATCTGCAGGGTAGAAAGAAGAGAAAACACCATTTCAGCAAACCCACTAGAAGCAAACAAATGCATTCTAGTGCATTTCCAACAAATATTTTTTGGTTCAGCAACTCTGCCAGCACTACTCACTTCTCCGCCACCCCTCCAGAAACACTATAATGAGAAGAAACTGCAAGCTGTTCAGCATCTGCTCAGGACAAAAGAGGGCCCAGTGTGTTCTGAATTGTGTGTAGCAGGAGTTTCCACTCCACATTTCTACACAAAGTTGAACAGAATTCAACAGGAAGAACATACTAAATGGCCTGTAAGCTTGATTTTCCAGAACTCTGGAATGCTGACCTCTTCTCTCAATTTGCAAAAGGTATGAAAGGCTTGGAGAACTGCAACCAAAGGAGAGTGTGTATCTGCCTTCAAATCAACTTATGGCAACTTCATGAATTTTCTTTGGCAAGAAATACTCAGCTTACATAGCAGCCACTCTCAACTTCCCCAAACTTTAGAAGAGGGATCGTCCTTCAGATGTTTTGGACCAGTTCTCAAACATCCCACTGGCACAGACAAAAATAATAAGGGACTGTGTGAATTTTAGCTCACTGCTTTGAAAAAGAGGTTGGTTTTCTTGATCTAAAATCCAGATATTATCCAAAGTGAACCACTGTTCTGTAGCTGTCTAGGCTCCATTTCCACAAATTTATTCCTATTCCAAAAGCCACCAGAATACCCTAAAGAACTTCTTTATTCTCCCTTTTTTTTTCAGATTCTTCTATAAAACCAGGACCACAAAGCTAACCTAGGTTTGGAAAGAAGCTACTGCATTGCTAAGTAGTAGTTTCTGTAACAGGCCAACTAGCAGAACCAAATTCATGTGTTACACAAGACAGCGTGATATGATTCCAACAAATATCCTTCCAAAGGGATAAACCAAAATACTGCATATGCCTCTCTCTATACTTACTTTGTAATTGTGATCTCTGTCACAAAGGGGGAGTATCATATTTATATACGTTATGAAGAGAAACAGGCTGCACATAGCAGGAGAGGATCTTAAAAGAATGAGTATTTTGGAATGTGGCAGGAGAAAATTCCAGTACCAAAAGCTTCATTACAAAGAGACTCAAAGCAGCTGTACTACACAACACAGCTATGGCAGTTTGATACCAATTTAACTCCTGAGCTTCTGTCCTATGGAATCCTGGGATTTGTTGTTTGGTTGAGGTACTTCTTTGTTGGTAGTGGGACCTGATGCTAAAGATCCACAGAAAGTTCCAGGATTCTCTAGAAGGGAATACAGTATGGTGTCCGTATCCATGGCTTCACTTACCACCAAATAATAAACACTGCACCCCACTGGAAGAGTTTGTGGATTTTCTACGTTCTAGTACGGTCAAAATATAGGATTCACAACTATCCATGGTTTTAGGAATCCACGTAGGGTCTTGGAACATGCCCCTCTCAGATACAGTGGTTGCATTGTTTAAAATTCCTTTGCTTTTGAATACCAATACCAACGTATCCATGGCTTCACTTACCACCAAATAATAAACACTGCACCCCACTGGAAGAGTTTGTGGATTTTCTACGTTCACCAGATTTTTCACCAGATTTTCACCAGATTTTTGCCCCCTTTGAACCAATTTGAGATTAGGAAATACCTTTTTTTCTGGAACAGGAAGTTAACAGAAAATGACGTCTGGTCTCTTTTTATTGTTAAAAAAGCCTCTCCTGAGTCCAAAATAGTCTACAACTGAGACATAAAATTGGGGGGTGGGGGGGGGGAGACTGTCCAATCACTTTCTATAAACTGTTTTGGGGTATTTAGGGTGCATGTGGCAGAGATGCAGTAGAGTTGTAGCCTTCCAAAGTCTCCAAGGCTAATGTGACCTACTAGCTTTCCACAGTTTGCAACCAATACTATAAATCAGGGGTCCTCAAACTTTTTAAACAGAGGGCCAGGTCACAGTCCCTCAAACTGTTGGAGGGCCGGATTATAATTTGAAAAAAAGCAAACATGCATGGATTCCTATGAACACTGCACATATCTTATTTGTAGTGCAAAAAACACGTTAAAACAATACAATAATTAAAATGAAGAACAATTTTAACAAATATTCTCTTATTAGTATTTCCAATGGGAAGTGTAGACCTGCTTTTGGCTGATGAGATAGAATGGTTGTTTTTGTTGTTGATGTGTGCTTTCAAGTTGTTTCAGACTTAGGTTGACCCTGAGTGAGGGCTGGGTAAATGACCTCGGAGAGCCGTATCCAGCCCTCGGGCCTTAGTTTGAGGACCCCTGCTGTAAATGGACAGCTGAGAAGCAGAACAGAGACAGAGCTAGATCTAGAATACACACAATCCAACCAACTATCTATCCAAAGCTACCTTTCCATACTACAAGGCTCCAACTAGCAACCAATATCTAAATAGCTGAATTGCAGAGTTTGGTCATCTGCCTCCTCCCTTCTTCCCAAAGCTGATATAGATATTTAGAAATATGTTTCTTTTTAGCCATTTAAGTGATAAAATGAGCAGGACAGAAAGTAACCCTGGGCTAATTGCAGCCCAATGGTGTAATATGGTGCTGTGTACCATTGCATACATCTGATCTGGAGCAGCAATCTGGTTGTTATTCTCTGCCAGGGCTCAGCTCTGTAATCTGCAGAAAAGCAGCCCTTTGAACCTTTACAGAGTAGAATTTCCTCCCAAATAAGTCACAAGAAGAACATTTTGTGGAGATCAGAATGTGCCTATTGCAAAATTATGAATCCAACACAGGGATGGATGAAAGGACAGTTAATTTCCATGCCTTTTAAGATTAAACAGTCTGGTATAAAGCTGTTCCATTTAAACTACATTTTCATGACATGTATACAAGCTGGAGAGCTCATATCAAAATTAGAACAGAGATCAGGATTATAATGAGTTTAGAAAGAGGAGTACAAACTAATTCTGTGCATATTTTATATGTAGTGGCTCAGAGTTTTCTACATAAACTGACTTCCCTAATTGCTTAAAACTCAAGGCTTTTTACTAAATACCCAGTGACACAAGCCAGCACTGGGATATTATGATAGAAGGCTATTTTATGCTAATTCCAATCTTTCCATTTTACACATTTGACTAACCTTGCATATGGTTACAGCTATGGTCTGAAGACATTACTTTTTGGCTGAAGCACATAGAATTCCCTATTCAACTTGACCACTAGATTAGCAAATTCAGTAATCCACTCTAATTCCAGTCTTTACATTTCACAGATTTGACTAAACTTACATATAAGTACTGCTAGAGCTTAGAAACACCGACACAAGCTTCCGGAATACCCTATTTAGCTGGGATACCAAATAAAGTTCAGTAACCCACGAAACCATAAATTTGAATCCTTCTCCAGTGCAATAAGATCAAGAAAAAAGCACTACCTACAAATAAGGATATTGGAGAGAAGGGTACTAGAGACAAAGTTGAAGTACTTTGGCCACATCATGAGGAGACAGAAAAGCTTAGAGAAGACAATGGTGCTGGGGAAAATGGAAGGAAAAAGGAAGAGGGGCTGACCAAGGGCAAGATGGATGGATGGCATCCTTGAAGTGACTGGCTTGACTCTGAAGGAGCTGGGGGAGGTGACAGCCGACAGGGAGCTCTGGCATGGGCTGGTCCATGAGGTCACGAAGAGTAGGAAAAGATTGAACGAATGAACAACAACAATAAATAAGCCACTTTTACTCTCTATTTGGTCTTTTTTGTACTATAGAAAATTATTTACTATTGAACAATATTTTTTTGCTTCATGTTGCGATTACAGCAAACTACCTAAACAATGTACCTGCCAACAAGGTGGCCCACAAAAACTGCAGCGTCCTGGGTCCTTTGGAGCATTAGTAAATATGGAAAGTCTGCTGAATCAGTATGGTTGGTATCTGCACTGGGCCTGCAAGGACTGGGAGAGGTATGGCAAAACCTACTGAAGAATGTCTAATCATGATTGCACTGTACTGACTGTGTAACACAACATCATCAGAGCTCAAAGTATACAACCCTAATGGAGACAAACACCCACAATGGCTCCTCAGCACATATAATGACACAAAATCCTCCCATTCCACAATCCATCCTTTCCTTAGATCTGCTATATATTACAGGTCTTGAGGTATGGAAGGAAGAAATGCAGTCTATTTATCTATCTACCAATCTATCTCACCAGACAATTGATCAACACTAAACCTGAATAATCTGCTCTATTATTTTTCCTTGGAAAACCTTATGCTTCTCCTTTCTGTTTTATTCATTAATGCAATATTACATTAAGCAGAACATAAATCTTAAAAATTATAATGTTTTCAGAACAAAGAGACATCATGCAGTATGGATGTTTTATGTATATTTCTTGGTAGAGAAAATATTTCCAAGCCAGCCAGCGAAGCCAAAAGCTTTCAGTCATTAGAAAGTTTTTGGGCAGCACCTAATAATCACTGGAGAAAGATCTAAGTAGACCCCTAGAGACATATATTCCAGAAACCGCTGCAGGGGAGGCTGTCTGGCAGAAGGCAGAGGGAAGCCAGGAGATCTTCTTCTGATTATCTGAGCAGACCAGGGCTTCCGATGGCAAAACCTCAACCTTCAAATCTCTTTAGGGCTTTAAGAAAAATCACCCATATTTTGAACTGGACTCATAAACCATTTAAAAACCAAATAAAACAAATTCAGCTATGAACTAACACACCAAAATACCCAACAAGTCTGAACAACCAGCTCTGATCTCAACCCTAGCATTATGCACCAGCTTCGGCTTTCAAATAGTTTAGAAAAGCCCATCAAAGAAATACATTACAATAAACTAAACTGAATGTAGTTGAGGCTCATTGAGTAACCATAGCTAGGTCTGTCTTTCCAGGAATTATTACAGCTAGGCCATCAGCCTAAAACTGTATGAAAGCACTCCTGGCTGCAGTCATCATGTGCACATCCAAACAGTGTACCTGATTCTCTAAGAGAAAGACAACCTCCAATGTGGATACTCACTCTCTGAATTAGCCATCTTATTGTTTGCTTTTATGCAGATTAGGAAAAAATGCCCATTTATCATTCCCAGAATTTCCTATCCAGCGCTGCCACTGCTGTGAGCCTTGCTACATAATTATACCACAATAATATATCTGCAAACTATCATTGTTGCTTTCTGTGGAATCTGGGGGCTTGTAGTTTAAATTCCGGGATTCCACAGGATATTGCCATTGCAGTCATATCACACTGCCTTAATTTTGTAGTGTGAAAAAGACCTGCTTCACTAGGAAAAAAGAGTAATCTTTCCAAGCTTCAGACCCAGCATTGGAACTTCCAAAGCTGGGTCTGATGGAACATGATGGACATGATGGACATGATGGAAATGATGGAAGTGAAATTTGGTTTCATCATCACACTGATGCCACCAGACTCCAAATTTTAATACAACCTCTCTAATTCTTATTTAGTGGTGGTGCCTGTTGCATGCCCTTGACACATTTCCAACTTATGGCAACCCAAAGGCGACCCTATGACCTCAAAGTTTTCATGGCAATATTTATTTTGGCCTTCCACTAAGGCTAAGAGAATGTAACCTGCCCAAAGTGAATTTCCATGGCTGAGTGAATATTTGAATCCTGGAATTCCAGCACTCAAACCACTACACCACACCGGCCCTATTAACATGAGATGACAAGTGCTAAATCAGACCAGAAGTTCTCTTCCATTTCTCATAGAGATCAACAAGATATCAATGGGCATCTTAGATGAGAAACATGAAGATAAGTGTCTTAACTTGAAACAAACATACCATAAGCCTCTATGCAAATGAAATTATGAAATACGTTCCCCTTTGATCTCATTTCTCCTTTCCATGTCCCATAACTATTGAAATCTTGTTGGGTTAGAGGTCTGAAACCACATGAAATGGTGCAGAAACATCAACAACTCACAAGTCAGATAAAGGACCTCAAACAAAAAACTCCTTTATCAAAACCAATTTATTATGTAAAACCCAACACATTTCTGGTTTATTAGGCCAGGAAATGTTTCTTATCCACCCACTTCTCTCACACATAACACTTATTTTCAAGGGTTAGGCTTATTCCCAAAATTATTCAACGATTATTTTGTATTAGGAAAGTTTCGACATAGATTTCTACTTTGCTCTTAGAGACACTCAGTTGCAGAAAAAAAATGGTGGATTTACAGAGACAGAAGACAACCGCAAGCAAAACAAATGGCTAAACTTTGAAATACATAGTAATACTGTAAGCTGTGTCACAACATGAGTGCTAAAGTAATCTGTTTTGCACAACCTGCTATGTTATTTTGTATGACATTTATGAGTTCAGATAGTATGTTAGAACAAGTCGTATAGTTGTTTAAGCCTAGTTTTAGCATTCCATATACTACTAGCATGATAAACACAAGGGGAGTGTCTTTTACAACTTCCCGCCACCTAGGAGAAGTACTTAAACACTTCTCCAGGTGTTCTGTTATTAAGGGAAAAAGGAAGGAAGACATAGAGCAAAGAAAGAATGATTTAACTCATCACCTGGGAAACAGATGTCAGCACAATTCATTTTATGTTCGTTGTAAGTACATTTTTGTTACGTGTCCTCATCAAAATTCTAGAAATTTGAACAGATATATCAAGATTGGGAAGATATATTGTGTTTGTAAAATGAAGGAATTGAGTGCCCCAAAGGGAAAGCTCAGGTTAAAAGAACTTTTAAATATGTTAAGTAATGTTAGTCCTAAAGCAGGAGAAGTTTATCTTAGGAGGGGAAATTTATTTACAAAATCTTGCACTGTTCTGGAGCATAATCTCTCAGCGGATTCATGAAGAACCACAGATGGGAGAGTGCAAAATTGAGCAGGAAAATCATAAAAGGGTGATTTTTTTTCTTTTTGAAATACAGCTTTCCCTCACTACTTCACGGTTTGCTTTCTGTGGACTTGCTGTTTTGCGGTTTTTCAATAAATATTAATGTAAAATATTTATTGCTGTATTTTCGCTGTTTTGCGGGTTTTTGCGTGAATCAGTCAAACAACTATCTCATGTGCAACTACCCCTCTCTGCTCTTCCATTTCACATTAGCATTGGACTGTTGCATGTATGTAGTAAGACTAAGGCCAAGCAACCTTACAATCGCATGGGAGAGAAAATGGGAGGACCAAGATGGCGGTGAACAAGAAGGGGACGATGGCAATGACGAAGAGGCATGACCATGGACATCGACTGGTTCTCCCACCAAATCGGGCAAATTCACAGCCAGCAAGGGCTGGTTTGATACATTTCAGAAGCACTATGGACTTAAGAGTGTTTGTCTGTATGGAGAGGCTACTCTGCGGATAAAGCCGGAACCGAGGATTACGTGAACAACACGTTCAAGGAGGGTTATGTAGTGTATAAGTGTATGGGGAGGGTTTATAAAGACTTAAAATAGTGTATAACTACTAAAATAATGTATAAATATTAAAATAAATATAGCTTCCCGAATTCGCAGTTTTTCACTTTTTGCGGGTGGTCCTGGGACGTAACACCCACTACAAGTGAGGGAACACTGAGATCTTTATTTTCAGTTTGGCAAAATTATCTGTAACATTCAAACATATGTGCAAAATGCAAAAAGGGTACCGATCATCAGCATGTTTTAGAGCCTTCTTAAGGAGTACAAGAAAAATAATCTAGCATCTGATGTCGTTAGTCCTGACTAGAGTAGACCCATTCAATCAATGGGATTTGCGTGTGTTCATTCACCATTAAACAGGTTGCTAGTGCACAATGCTATGTAAAAATAGCAAACACTACATCCAATGGCAGTCACTGAACATTCAATACAAAGTTCCAGAAGAACCACTTCCAGCCTTAAGAAAAAAGGAAAAATAGACTATAACAACTTTATTGTGATTATACAATAAAATTAAATGCTTTACCCCAACACACATCACAAAAACAACACACCACCCCTCCACACACTTCAACCACCACTGCACAGCTCCCAATGCCACATCAATGCAAAACTATGGAGCTCTAGGATAAGAACTAAGCACTGCCTCTTCTGTTTCGTTTAGCCTTTTATAATTTAAGGGACAGTCCTTATCGACTGTTTGAATTCATTGTCTGTAACACCTTGCAGTTACAAAAATAATTGGTATATACAACATAGGAGCTCCTGGTGTCTCAGTAGGTTAAACCGCTGAGCTGCTAAACTTGCTAACCAAAAGGTTGCAGGTTCGAATTCGGGGAGCAGCGTGAGCTCCTGCTGTCAGACCCAGCTTCTACCAACAAAGCAGTTTGAAAACATGCAAATTTGAGTAGATCAATAGGTACTGCTCCAGCGGGAAGGTAACAGAGCTCCATGCAGTCATGCCAGCCACATGACCTAGAAGATGTCTATAGACAACGCCAGCTCTTCAGCCTAGAAATTGAGATGAGCACCAACGCCCAGAGTCAGACACGACTGTACTTAACACTGTTTTGTTAACTATCGTCAAATTAGCAACCCCCGAATGAGAAACCTTCATGTCACTCTATCATCAAAAGGTCTATTCCTTGTTTGAATATCAGTCCGTAATGTAGCCTTCCTCTTTTTACTAGTGCCTTCTAGCTTACCAAGCATTATTGCCTTTTCAAGTGAGTCATGTCTTTTCATGATAGACATTAATAGATACTAAAATATTGCATGCCTTTAAATGCTAAGGCAAATGAATCCTACAATATCATGAATGACTGGAACAATCACAATCTCATGCCTTCAAATGTAAGGATGTCAGAGGAACAGAGCAGCCTAGTGGAATATTGCAATGATGATGGAACACAAAGGGATGTGGATAATGAAAATACCGGACTGGAGACAGATGTGCTTCATTACAGCAAAATTCATTCCTCCAGACAGGACAATTCTCTTCCTCAAACTCATCCCAAATCATGATGTTAACACATGTGGAAAAATCTTTCATTCCCCAAAGAGTGCTCTTTGCCTTCTTCTTACTCCTCCAAGCTTCTTTTTCTGGTGTCGTTTTATGAATAACATTTCCTCATCATAAAATTTCATGGTTGGTTTGCTATTTATTTAATTTTTTTTAAAAAAAGGCATCTCTCAGAGAGGTGCCTTTTATTGAGGTCAAGTAATGCCTGACCTTGCAAACATAAAATATCTATAAAGATAGCAAAAAGACAGTATGAGAGAATGCACTACACATTCTTGGCCTATCAAAGACTTTCACTTATGTTAACCTCTGAATAATACAAGCCTGCACTCCAAAGAGTAAGTGTTATCGCTAAAAGCAGAGTGGAGAGGGGGAAATAAAGATATACAGAGCTCAGCTCACACCACAGAAATTGACTGTCTGGAAACAGAACACAATGTTGGACTCGCACTGACCTAAATTTTCCGTCTACTTTTCCACTGCTATTGACAGCAAACAAACCAAGAATCCGTCGCCTGAGGTCTCCGACTTTCCTTGCAGCTTTGTCAGTGTAAAAGTGATGTTTGTGTCAGTTATCTGTTTATACAGCTTGGAAGTCTTACTGAGGTTGGATAACCTCATCTTTCCCCCAAAACAATTGTCCTTCAGGAGAATCAGTACAGACAAACAAAATTTTCTTTCTTGTCTGGAGAGACTTGATAAATTTCAAGTTGCTTCTGGTGTGAGAGAATTCGACATTTGCAAAGACGTTGCCCAGGGGAAACCCGGATGTGTTACCATCCTGTGGGAGGCTTCCCTCTCCGCTGGAGCTGACAGATGGAAGCTCATCCCGCTCCTCGGATTCGAACCACCAACCTTTTGGTCAGCAGTCCTGCCGGCACAAGGGTTTAACCCAGGGCACTACCATTGTAACCACAATCTCTTTCCCATCAGATCAAAATTTGGCCTAACAAAGCCTATGAGATGAGAAAAATTATACGTGGTGAGAAGATACATGTGGTCCTCCAGATGCTGTCAAATTACCTTTTTTTCTCCAAGGGCTAGGCTGCATGGGGCTAATAGGAACTACAGTCAGCAACATCAATTGCAGAGTCACCGAATCAGGCAAAACTTGGGAAATTAACTGTTCAAAACCAATCTATTCCAATCACTTGTTATTGTCATCTGCCTTCAAGTCATTTCTGACTTATGACAACCCTAAGATGAACTGATCATGGATTTTTCTTGGCAGAATTTGTTAAGAACAGCTTTGCCTTTGCCTTCCTCTGAGGCTGAGATGGCGTGACCTGTGCATGGTCATGTAAAGGGTTTCCACAGCTCAGTGGGTTTTCAAATCAGGTCTCCCATTGTCCAAATCCAACACTTGAAACACTCCTCATGCTACACTTATATTCCAACCATTAATGTTTGTTAAAGGAACTAATAAATTTTATTGCCTGTCTTTAAAAAAAAACCTCAAGATTAATCGGATTTACATAACTCTTGCCAGAAGATCAAGAAATGCTATTTCAAAGTAATTTGAAAAGTAACTAGAAACATTATTCATTCTGCTGATACATTGAAATGTGATCATGTTAACTCGCGTCTTACCAAAGAGGGGCTTGTTGCTTGTTTGTGGGGTTTCCCCCCATAATTTATTGCTTCCAAACTCTAGAAAGAGACACCATGATACTCATCTTAACCTTCACAAGATCTCTTGGCTCAGAGGAAGCAATATTAAATGTTAGGCTATAAAGGAAGCTATTCACTGGAGATTGTTTAAAGGATAATGAGAACACAAAGTCCACTAAATAAACTGAAGTGTAATAGCATTTTAATTCCAAATAAAACAAACCTGTAATGAAGGTACAAAACAAGGGAACAATCTGGGACTAAATCAAGAGTAGAAATCATGGCCTTTCTATGCCAGGAGGCATTTGAGGAAGGATGAGGGACACGCTTTTGGGGAGGCTGGGGATGGCACTCCAGGGGTATTGTGAGTTTTAAATGTAATTTTAATTGTATTTTAACTGTTTTTTACCCCTAAATCCACACAGTACTGTTTAATTAGATTTGTTTTTTAAAAATTGTATTACTGGGTTGTTGCAGGTTTTTCAGGCTATATGGCCATGTTCTAGAAGCATTCTCTCCTGATGTTTTGCCTGCATCTATGACCTCAGAGGACTCACAACCTCTTGAGGCCATAGATGCAGGCAAAACATCAGGAGAGAATGCTTCTAGGACATGGCCATATAGCCTGCAAAACCTACAACAACCCAGTGATTCTGGCCATGAAATCCTTCGACAATAAAATTGTATTCGTTTTGTTTTAAATTGTGACCAGATTGTGTGGTTGTTAACCACCTTGAGTCCCCACAAAGAGAAAGGCACAGTATAAATAAAAAATATATAATCAATAAATAGGTATTTTCTGAGTGCAACTCCCAATATTCCTTATCAATAGTTATTCTGGCTAGGCACTAGGGGGATGTGACTTGTAGTCCAACTAAATACTTGGAGGCTGCATAACTCCCATCCCTGCTCTAAATACAATTGCTTATACCAACTAAAGAACATTGACTGAATTAATGAGAACATGGTATATAAAGAGGTATAGAATCTGGTTAGGATGAACAAAGAGAATGAGGTCTTGCAATCAAAGATGGGGTGTTCAATTTCAGAAATTTCTTGTTAAAAATATTTAAAGTATCATATGATAAGGCTGGCCATAAAATATTTTCAACTTTTGTCCTGCCAATATTTATAGTTTAAAAAGCAGCATTATTGAGAGATCCTTTTCCTGGCAGAAATGGAGAATGTCTCTGACTTGTGGTCATGAGAACCATCACTCCTCTTAATGCTCCCCCAGCAACAGCAAGAATATCCCGATGGGCAGCAAAATCAAGCAATTCCAACTGGATGCCCCCCCACGAGAGTCTTTCTCCAGGGGCAAACCTAGGATGGGCAACTTGGAAGTCCCTGAATAGACTCAGAAGTAGATCAAAAGACAACCTTGCAAAATGGCACTACCTAGAAGAATCCTCCACCTTGCGCAACTGTATAGCAGAACAAACAGCTCCGCATTTGTATGCCTGCCCACAAGGCCCTGCCTCATGCGCAGAGGAAGAACTATTTCAAGCTACAGACAATGCAGTTACTGTTGCCCGTTTTTGGTCTAAAACTATTTAGCTGCAAGTGCTCCCTTTATTTTATCAGGGATAAACTTATTTATTTATGCAATACAAAATAAATAACGTGTGAGACAGCCACTCCTTTCTATGACTTGCGGCCTTAATGACATTTTCCCCCAATCTCAAATGACGAAACGGACTGAGAATGTATCCTCCACAAATATAAGGCTCTACAAGAGAAGCATTTAAGCTAATAACCATGTAGTATGGGAAATTCTTGGAGCAAAGCAAACAGATATCTAATTCAGGAATCAACACCTGAACTCTTTCTCACAACTGCTCAGCAACAAATACTGCAAAATCGGGCACTAATGCTAGCAACCTATCTGCTCTACTATGCCGAAGGCACCTAATCCCTATGGCTGTTTTAGTCTCACCTATTTCTCATTCCACCCTTTTAAACTGACATCTGTCCTTTGGCAAGCTCCCTGTAGTAACATATGGATATGAACGTGGACAGTTAGCATTTAACGTTAACTAAAACAGCTATTTTAAAGATCAACAAAACAGTTGGACACGAAGCAAAATGGCATATCAATCAGAAGAAGCCTGTAATTGTCAAGTTGGAGTATTGGGAATACGACTCCAAGATTAATTGGATAAAATCCTAGTTAGATTATTCCAAAAATGTGTTTTTGAAAGCTTTTTTTTCTGCCATCTGGCAAATGTCACGCCATGACTATGTAAAATCAACATATACACAGTTGGGTTATGGTGGAACAGATGTGCCAAAATTCTCACTTTGTTTTCCACTGCTCCTCCAGCCACACTTTATCGTACAATGCATGCCCTCACGTAAAGTCCTTATTTACTCCCCTCTCACATACTTCATTAAGGATGCAGCAAATCTGTTATGGAGAAATGCCATGCCTTTTCCATGCTTTGCTTACCATCTCTTCCACATCAAAAGTGCAAAACCTCCAAGATGTACCTCCAAGATGTTTTGGACTACAAACTCAAGAACATCCCATCATTAGCCATATTGAAGGAGTCTTATGGGAGTTATAGTCCAAGGGGTACCCAACTGCCTTCCCCTCCATACATACAGGCTCTGAAACTCTCTTCCCAGAGAAGCTAAACTGCCACCTTTCGTGCCCTCTTTCTGTAAACAGATAACAACCTCTTTATTCTGACGTGTTTTTGAGAATTGATTTTTCAGAGTGAATAGGCCTTTTATGGACTTTTATTTGTTTTGGGGTTTGGTTGTTAATTTGTTGCCACTGGTTTTAATTTTATGATGGCTTAATTGCTTTTCAACATTTGTATCCTGTTAATTTTTAACAATGTTTGATTTAATTGTGATAAGCCACATTAAGTGCAAAACTGGGGGAAAGGTAGGATATCAATAAAAATAATAATGTTATTTTACTTAGCCCCCAGTGGCACAGTGGGTTAAACTTCTGAGCTGCTGAACTTGCTGACTGAAAGGTCGGCAGTTCGAATCTGGGGAGCGGGGCGAGCTCCTGCCGTTAGCCCCAGCTTCTGCCAACCTAGCAGTTAGGAAATATGCAAATATGAATAGATCAGTGGTTCACAACCTGTGGGTCCCCAGGTGTTTTGGCTTACAACTCCCAGAAATCCCAGTCAGTTTTCCAGCTGTTAGTATTTCTGGGAGTTGAAGGCCAAAACATCTGGGGATCCACAGGTTGAGAACCACTGGCATATATCAATAGGTACCGCTTTGGCGGGAAGGTAACAGCGCTCCATGCAGTCATACTGACCACATGACCTTGGAGGTGTCTATGGACAATGCCGGCTGGTTGGCTTAGAAATGGAGATGAGCACCACCCCCCAGAGTCGGACACAACTAGACTTAATGTCAGGGGAAAACCTTTACTTATGTACACAAACATTCAAGGCAACACTTTGGGAAGCAACATGGAGTGATACAGAAAATAGTATTTTACAATAAATGTTGGTCTCATTTTTGGCTTCCCTTCTATCAATTTCCTTATTTTTCCCACAAACACAACTCTATAGTGTTCCACACTGGCTAACAGGTATGCAATAATGAAGAAAAAAACCAGTCAAGTTTACCATGACCAATAAACATTAAAACTCAACCAGGATTCCGGCAACCACTAGCATTATCAACCCAGGTTTTCTAGCACCCCAAGTACTTACCTTCCATGCTGGGTGAAGGAAAGAACACCATCACTAGTACAGAAATTATCACAAGTCCATTTATCATTGTAGACCTAAAGGGAGGAAAAAGAAGAGATGCATGCTTTAAAAATAAAATCAGAACTATTCAACTCAGCTTCATTTCCAATGAGAAACATCACCAATTTCTTGAATATCAATTGCCACTCACAGAAAGTACATTGTTCAGTAAGAACCCTTTCCAATTCCATTTAACAATTACTTCTTGTACAAACTTAGTTGTTCAAAAAGTCCAAATTCTGCCGAGACAAGAACATTCAGGAAATTGCTCAAAACGTGGCTTTTTCAAGCAAGCATTTGGAGAGTGAGATGAAGCAGCCAAGATAACTTCGGGATTGGTGTAATGTCCAGTGTTATGTTGTTTATGTTTGATGTTTGATAGTTTACTGGTTTTAATCTATTAGCATATGCTATTTTAGTTATGTGTTGTATTTTATATTTTGTGAGGCATTGCATTTTGCCATTTACTTTGTTGTGAACTGCTTTGAGTCTCCCCCAAAGGTTGAGAAAAGTGGTGTATAAATGAAATAAATGAATAATAAACATTAGAGCCCTGGGCAACTATGTACACACAATCATGAAGAAGCTGGACATATTCACGCACTGGGACAGGTAGGCTTTTCCAGTGATCTGGCATCACCAGAGCCTTGCGTCAGTATATAATATTTAAGTGAATGGTTGGGCTTTCAAAGTAAATTTTCCCAAGCTGTATAATGTTAAGGAAAGGAAAAGATGGTTGAACTCTGTTGTTGTTTTTGTGTGCCATCAGCTTGTTTTTGACTTATAGCAGCTTATTAGACAGTTTTTGGAACTGAAAGTATGTGATTCCGGCCTGCAGGTCAAAGGGAGATCGAACTGTGGCCTCTAGAGTTGTAGTTCAATGCTCAAACCACTACATCATCTGGCAAGATCAATCTCTAGTAGGGGTTTTGTTGCTCAAAAGCAATTTCATACAAACTCACAAATGTCACATTTACAAGTTTCCTTATCTGTGAAGTACAGAGGTATAAATAGGTCACAAAAACAATCAGACCCAATAATATCTTTTATGAATTTACCTTAATGATACAAGATTGTGAAGTGTGCTTTTTATAGAACCTTGTTCCATTCCTTCCAATTGCCACATATTTTGATGATACAGTTTCAACTCAGAAAATTGCTTTCTCTCTTATTTCACATCAACAGGACTAGAGACTACTGTGTTCCTTCTTCCTACTGTTTGGAAAACCACAAACCCAGTGTCCACAATATCTGAGGAATAACAACTACACAGTCCCATTAAACACTGCCCATCTCAAATGGGAATCAAACTTCAGGAAGTAAGACATCCTTAGCAAAACAAAAAGAAAAAGAGCAAAACTATCTATCTATCTAGTTAAGGAAACAAATAAAATGTTGTGCAATAAGGTAAAAAAGACAAACATCCAGGGATGTGTCTGCTGGGCTTATTCAGGGAAGGCTCCAACCAGGATGATAAAGGAACAGCCCAATACAGTTTTGTAGCAGCAAAAATGATTATTTATAGGAATTGGAATGAGGGAAAAGTGTTAACTAAAAAGGACTGGAGAGATAAACGAATGGATTGCATGCAAATGGCAAAGACATCCAATAACTTGGTGGGTAAAAACAATGAAGAGTTCCTAAAGAGATGGAAACAGGCAATGGTATAACTGGTAGGAGAGTCAAAGAAGTGAATGATAAATAGTCCCAAGAGGAATTTATGGGCAAACACGATAGAAGGGTAAATAAGTAATGTTATAGGTACAGTGAATAGGGATGGAAATCAAGGTGCGGGTCCACGGGTGTGTGAAATAAGCATTAACTTTGTGTAGGATGTGGGCAAGCGGGATGTCTTATATGTTGTAGTGAAGGTGTAGTGTAGGTGTCATGTGTGCTATGTGTACTGCACGTGTATCTTTCACAATTCTAAATTTTAATTAAAATTTAAATAAAAAGAAAGAAAGAAAATCTGCCCATCAGTGTGTACACAATTACTGAGCTTGATAGACTGTTTGATAACAGTTTTCATCTGGCCTCTCTGCTATAACATCAAACCAGAGGTTATTTCCTTCTAACAAAGGACCACAATTCTCATTTGTGCCGTGTATTTACAAAATACCTTGAAGGTTAAGGTTGAAACAGCACCATAGCAGAACTGAACTTCCCAAGAAAGCGGAAGCTGAATCAAATGAAAGGCAGAATTTCTATCTTACATTTAACTGGACAACGCATTCTCTTACTCTGAGGAATTTAATGCATTACAACGTACAAGCTTTGAGTCATTCCACTGTCAGTCAACTCAAAGCTGCTGTCAGAATAATTAACCAGTGATAGGCAATATGTTAAACTCCTAATTAAACTTACTTTCACTGTAGCTGATGGGTCACTGAAAGTCATTTTCCAAATCAAGTAGTACAAACTACATAATTAAAAGCTACATTTTTGGCAAAAAAAAGCCTACTAGCAGTAACTAATTTTCATACAATTGAAGGGAAATATTTTTCTCATGAAGGCATGGAAATGTCAAGAGGAAAGGAGCTTCTATCAAAAGCCAGATTGAATCTTTGTGAAGTGTTAATGAGGACTTTGTTTTCCTTCTACATATCGGCTAAGAAACATGGGTTGTATCCAGCTTTTGCCTCCTCTGACGCAGAATTAGTTTGCCCATTCCTTGCTCCAAAGCAAAAAAAAAGAAAAAAAAAGAGTGTTTTAATGTCATGATTTGTTTGACCGTCCCGTGACTTTATCTTTTTTATACTCACATATACATCTAGAAATTTTAGTCAAAAATTGACCCCCAAAACTGGGTCAAGTTATCCACAGATCTTATGAAAAAACCCTGTGTGTCTGAACTCTTAGCAAAAAATGGAACCATCCCATTCTCTGAATAGGTGGAGAAATAGTAGTAGTAGCTGCTGGCCCCAAAGCATTGGCGCTTTCCCCTCTCCATGGAATGGCATTTGACTTATCGAGGGATCATATCAAAATCCATAATCTTGGCCACAAACCCTGTCCTCAACTTATACAAAAAGTCAATTTATCCATGAGTATATAAAGTTTCTTTTTATAATGTATCATTATCACCATCTTGTTTTCCCCATTTTGTCAATTTACTTGTGCCTATGATGGGAGAAAGGCAATATTTAAATAATATGTAATATATAATAGTATCATAATAAATAAATAAAAGTTACTCCAAAGAGAGATACTGAAAGGAGAGAGAAATTCCACTACAGGAGCCCAAAGGAGATACTGAAAGGAGAGATACATGTCACAGTATGAGTCTACTGGTATGGCACTGTATAGGCACCCTATGCATGTTTTGGGGTCCAGGAGCCAACATCCAATGTATCCATTGTCCTTAATAAAGCAACACGACATGCGAGTGTGGAGAAGAGCAAATCACAGACCACCTACTACAATGCAACGTGAGCCCTGCCACATGCATAATGGAGGACTTTCTCACAGCGACACCAGAAGCACTCCAAGCAGCCAGCTTCTGGCCAAAGGAAATCTAGTATAATGCCAAGTTTTTAACTTTGTGTTTTTAAAAATGCATTATAACTGTATATTCAATTAACTTCTGACATGATAAATACTGAAGTAACTTTCATGAGTGCAAGTGTGAACAAGGCATCATTGTCCCTCCTTCCTGCAGCTCACTAAATGGTACAAAACCTGTTTCAGAGCAGGGTTTCAAAACTAGAAAGGGCTACAGGGTGAATGGCTCTGGATCCCAATGTAGATCATGACAGATCCAAATCAAGCTTTCCAGCTTTCTCTTAGCAGTCTGTTTTTAAAAATATACAACACATAATTAAGAGCACAAGCAGAATGTATCCAAACGTTTATGTGCCTGGAATGCTACCAATGTGTCCTTCACAGTGGAGTTGCTGGACAGGGCTTGTACCAGCTGTAGCAAATACAGAAAGAATAAGTACGAATTTTCAAAACTGATTTGTCTAAAATGCATTCTGTACTTGCCAAAGACATATTAGGAGTTGGGATTCTTTCCCCCAAAAAACATGGATTGTTTTCTCAAGATTTGTTCTTGTTGTGTGCTTTGAAGTCATTTCCAACTTATGGCAATCCTAAGGTGGCCCCATCATAGCGTTTTTGGAGGCTGGAAGAATCTCACTTGCCCAAGGTCACCCAATGGATCTTCATGCCCAAACCAACCTTGGTCTCCAGGGCCATACTTCAACACTCAAACCACTAGGACATGCTGGCTGTCCTAATAATCAAAGCCAGTTGTTTAAACAAAAGGAGGAGGTCAATATGTTCCTATCATTGTTCCAGAAAGAACAGAAATCAATTAAAAGACTTGATAAAAAGTAAAGTCTGCATCCCTACTGCTCAGTAATGCAAGCCATGTTGTTTAGACAGTAGAAATTCAGCCAACAAACTTTTGGAAAGGATGCAAAGCTTTCTTCCTGGCTGCTATTTTGTGCAGAGAATACAGTACAGGCAGTCTCTGAGTTACAAACATCTCACTTACAAGCAACTCATAGTTAAGAACAGAGGTGTGACAACAGGAAGGGAGAGAAATGTACCCCTCCAGAAGGGTAATTCACCCCTGAAAGAATTATCCTACAAAAAAGTGTCTCAATTGAAGCTTTATCACTAATCCTGTTTCCACAACAAGCCATTTTTTTCAAAATCCAAATGTCACATGGACATAAGTATGGTGAAATTTTCTGAACAGGGACATAGGCAGCAAAACAAGCACCATAAGGGTGTTAACCCTTCCCTATGCTACTCAAAGCTTCTATCTAGTTAGCTAGCTAGCTAGAATTACACTTAAGAAATGTACCTGTTCTGACTTAAAACACATTCAACTTAAGAACAAACCTAGAGAACCTATCTTGGGGACTGCCTGTATCTGCTGCTACCCTGTTAATTCAAGTTAGTTAAAAATAAACCTTGAATAAAAACCCACTGGCTTCACACACAGATGCACTTCCTTAACTCTGCAAACTGGTGCCAAGAATTTAAGACAAAAAGTAGAGTTCCACTGCTGTCTTTCACTTAAATAAAAATAGATCCCTCAAAAATATAACCGCTAAACAAACAGAAATTAGAAGTTTCGAGAAAGAGGACAACCCTCCAGACAACACAGGAAATGAACAGTGTTCTGCTGCTACAGATTGGTTTTGAGATGGTGAGAAGAAAGGGGAGCAGCAAGGAAGAAACAGCAGTGATCCAAGGCACAAAGCCATAGAAAAGCAGTTTAGTACTATTTTGAATTCAAGTGTCCTGTCATATTAGACACATCCTCATGTAACATCCCATCAGCCAAATAGCAACCTCAGCCAGTGGGCCCAAACTTAGCATGCTGCTACCTGTTTTCCCAATTCGGCATTTGTATCTGGTAACCAAACTGGTTTTCAGGTCTGAGGGTTTCCTTCTTTCCGCATTAGTATTGCAATTGTGACTATCTCAATTCAATTGTCACCACCGCCAACAATCCTCCCAAAGTAACGACGTATGTAACCCAACATTCTATACAGTTTTATAAATAGTAAATATGGGCTGACCTTGTCACTATTTTTTAAACTTGGCTTTAGGAAAACAGTAAGTAAAGATGAAGCCTGATTTACTAAATTCAACTCAAAGCATGTGATTGGCAAGAGTAAATAAAATATGATGAAAAAACACTGACAGCTGAGGAATGCAACTGTCATTCCGAGAGCTGGTTGATGAATGAAATAAAAAGGCAGGATTTCCTAACAATTTTCTTCCTGCCCTGGACGAGAATATGTGTGGGTGGGTGCCTTCATGTTGCCTGTTGATTTATGGCTGCCCTGTGAATTTTATGCAGTTTTCCTAGACAAGGAATATTCAGGGGTTTCTTCCTTAGAAATACAGCCTGTTATTCACTGATGGTCTCCCATCCAAGTAGGACTGAGCCAGCATAATTTCAAGATCAGGCAGGATCTCCTGAATAATTCCCAACCAAGGCTGTGTACAGACCCCTTCCTCCCTCTCTCCACCCCAGAGGAATGGCGAACAAGTGGCCTGATAAGATCCAGGGTCAACTGAAAGGCACGTTTTATTTTCCCCTACCTATCATGGCATATAGCCAGTTTTTGAATAATTATATCACATTACTAAAACTCCTTGGGGGGGGGGGGGGGCAGCAGAGATCCTTTCAGAATGGATGTGCAAGTAAGAGCAGGAGGGAATCAACATAAACATATAGAGAGCGGTGTTGTTCAAGTCTTCTAGTTATATTTTGGTTTTGATACTTATGTAGCTTCATCAATGAAAAACAGCTTTCATTCATAGATAAAGGTAAAGGTTTTCCCCTGACATTAAGTCCAGTCATGTTCAACTCTGGGGTTGAACTCTGGGGTGTGGTGCTCATCTCCATTTCTAAGCTGAAGAGCCGGCGTTGTCTGTAGACACCTCCAAGGTCATGTGGCCGGCATGACTGCATGGAGCGCCGTTACCTTCCCGTCGGAGCGGGGAGGTAACACTATGTAAAACGATTTTTACATAGTGTTACATCATAACACTACGATTTTTGTTCCTGGTTATAAAATGTTATTTCCTAATTGGTTCTGTCATAAAAACATGAAAAAAATCATTTTTCAATGAATATCTCATAGAATCTCAACCAATTCACAGATTGCGGCATTCACAAAAATTAAGCTTCTGGAGTATAACAACAACTTTCAAAGCAAGTGCTGCACAATTAAACAGGAAATAACACTTTCAAACCAAGAACAGAACTTTTCTAATTTTGTTACATAATGTAAGAGGAAAACTATGCTTAAAAAGGGAACTCTCCATGAACAGAGGGGGCTCTTCCATGACCATAACCCTTATGACTACTGTAACTAGAATCTTGTACAGAAATAAAGTTCCAGACACTAATGTGACCACTCTGGTCAGATCACGATATTCCTCAAAAGAACATATATACCCAGGTGTTCAATCAGCAAGCACCAGATATTCTTTTGATAGTTTCCAGTATACTGTTCCTTTCATTAAAATCTTATTTTGCTTGTTCAAAGATTATAATACAGTTCTCCGAGGTTACAGTTGTGCAATATTACTCCAGATATGTATCTAATCTATTATATTTATCTGCAGTATTAATTACATACAGCACTGAAAATCAGATATAAACAAACTCAAGCATGTCTGGAGGTTACTGTACCACACTGAATCCCACAATACAACAATTACAGAGAAGGCACTCTGTTCCCTCAATGGATTAAACCTTTGTAGTAAACCTTCCTACTTATCAAGTGAACAATAAGGTTTTGGAACATTTGTTTCTTTGCCTCCCCCAAAATCTTACCCATTTAATTTGCACTGCTACTGGGAGCTCGTATAGAATGATAATCAGACAAGGAAGATTGATAAAAATTATCTGGTAAGTGCTAGTAGTGCTCAAAAAGCTAAAACCATCAGTATTTTTTCAGAGGACTCCAAAATTACAACAATGGCCTAAATCAGAGATGGGTCATCAAGCAGTCCTCCAAATGTTCTTGACCTGGAACTCCATACAGGCCTAGTCAACATAGCCAATGGTGTTGTCTTTACACAAAAAAGGCACTGTCAACATTGACGTTTTCTCAACATGAAATCCCATCCCACAACAAATGTGGTGAACCAGAGGTTGAAAACCAGTACTCTCTTAGGAGAGTGTTTCCATTAAAAACCAACTAACATTGTAATTGTTTGACCATTTATTATGTTTGTGGTAAAGTTCCTCTTCCACCTTCATGTAAAAAGGATCTTACAGGTTCTTATGTTACAAGTTGCTTGCACTTTCTGCACCTCACCCTAATATTCTGGCGAAATAAAGAAAGTGCAAGGATCCCACTGCAATTTAGCAGTTATCTGCAGTCTTCATAGGTATAGGCAACATTGCAGTACATAGTGTACAATGTACACACGACTGCAGCCTCATTTAACCTCTCCAGATGTGCCAGGTGCCAACTTGCATCATTCCTAGCCAGTTCAGCCCAAAGCTTGAGGTGATAATTATTTTCCAACTTTTTTGGAAGGCACCAGGTTGAAAGGAAGAGAAAATATTACTGTAATCCATCATTGTCTTCCCTAGAACAAACCTATCTAAAGATAAAAAGGCAAAAATACCAGGGCTTTAATTTAAATCAGATATATAGCTTTGGAAATAGATGCCTCCTTGGATAGCAACTAATCAATTTCATTTTGATACACATTTAATTTCTCACAAAGCTGTTACAATCACAGCCTAGAAGGAAAATACACCACTGGAGGGATGGGAGACAGATCAAACAATGTGACTGTGTGATAGTTTCACTTAACATTGGAATAAAGCTGGAAATCATGCAAGAGGAAACAAAGCAGAGGGCACTTGGTATCTGCTGGGGCTTCGATCCACAGCCTCCCACCATCACCACTGATACCAAAATCCATGGATGCTCAAGTCCCATTATACATAATGGCATTGTAAAATCCCTTATATAAAAATAGTAAAAGCAAGGTTTGCTTTGCAGCATTTAAAAAATATATTTTCAAGCCATGGATAGTAAAGTCCATGAATATTGCAGACCAACCATGAATGCTAAGCCTACACTAACACACACACACACACACACACACACACACCTTTCACATAATATTATCTCCTTTTTTAAAAGCTGATTCCCCTCCACACAAGATTATTTATCACTTCCATAAAATTCCCTCAATGGAAGTACTCTCTGGGCCCCTTCAGGTTACACAGTCATAGCACCACAATTCCACTATAGCTGCCATGGCAAAGTCCTACAGACTTCTGGGTTTAGCAGTTTGATCAAAGAACCAAAGAGCTCTCCAACTGAGGATCCTAAAGGTCCCTTAGCTCAACGTCTGATTCCAGGGCTTCATAGAATGCAGCCATGATAATCAAAGTGGATTCATACTTCTATAACTGTATAGTGTGTAAAGGTCCCAGCAAGGAGGCCTGAATAAAAAAAATTCTACATTTAATGCCTCGGTTTGCTAAACCCTTGCAATGAAACCTAAAACAGATGAACCTTTTTTATGGACCAAATACTTATTTTCCACCATAATTTGCAAATAAATTTGATAAAAATCAGACAATGTGATTTTCTGGATGTGTTTTCTCATTTTGTTTCTCATAGTTGAGGTCTACCTATGATGTCAATTACAGGCCTCTTTTTAAGTGACACAACTTATACAATTGGTATCTGACTAAATACCTTTCCCCCCACTGTATATGAAGTTGACTATCCACCTCAAAAAAGTGTAAAACACATACTCTCTACAGAAAATTTGTTTGTGAGTGAACATGGGCATATTTCAGAGTTCATCTTGGTTCCACCTCCTATAATGCAAGCAGACACATCCTGGGGCAGAAAGCAGCACCCTGGAAAGGGCTCTACATACTTTTGGTAACATGACTAAGATCACCCAGGGCATAAATATACTGCTCTTGTTGTAAGACGAGTTCATGCCCCTATTCCTTGGCCACTATTGTTTTTTCAGCAATAGACCATTAAGAAGGAATGAAGACCTGTCAAGTAGAAATGAGTGCGCCATGTGAGCACACTGCTGAGTGGAGAAAATTAATAAGGGAATCGTTCAACGAAACACACATCCCAGATGTTCCTTTCTTGGCCAGGACACAACACTCTTTCATCATCTTCCCCTCAATCCTTTTTTTTTTTTTAGAAAAACTAAGCTGCAGCCTCACACACAGAGCAATTATGACGGTGCCAATTCAGGGCTGGTCACACCCCATGCAGACAGACTAGCACTTAAAATAAGCCCTCCCACTGACATTTAGCAATCTTTACCAGGAGCCCAGACATCCCTTCAAACCTGCAATGCTTTGAGTCATCAGGCAAAAGCAGCATGCACACATGAAGGACATGCTATTCTAACCACCAAGATACTTAAAATGTGTTAACAATGTGTTGCATTCACACTGACAGGCGGACTGCTGCCATAAATAGACGGCAGGAGTATTTCTAGCCAATGGAATCCCTCCCTCTGCTTCCAAGAACTTATCAGCTGCTATCTTTGTGTCTTGGAGGTTTGTGGATGACGATAAACCGGAAGAGGGACTGCATTTTGTTTTTCTGGCATTAAGAGTGTAACACAAGAAACATTTTGCTTCTGAGCATGTGTAGGGCGTGTGTGTCGCCAAGACACCTGTTGACTTATGGTGACCCCATGAATTTCATAGGGATTTCCCAAGCATGGAACACTCAGAAGTGGCTTTACCAGTTCCTTCCTCTGAATTATAATCTATAATACCAGCATTTGTCTTGGGGAAAAGAACAATATGGAGGGAAAAACAGATTTGTATGGTTAGAGATTCGGAGAAAGTGACCACAAGTCTGGATGAGGTACAGCTCATCCCACAGGACTAGGTTGTCCAAGCCCTTTGTTTGCACTATATATACATCCTCTATCCCCCTCCAGTGTGTGAAAAAAATGTGGGGACCTCATGAGAAATGGCTCCATCTAAGACTAAACTGTCTCCCAGTAACATTTCACTCTATATACTCATTTATAAATCTAAACATTTTAGTAAAAAAAAATCAATGCAAAAAACCTGGGTTGACTTATTTATGGGTTAATGTTTGTACTGTATCTTAACTCTTATATAAAAAAGGAACCATCTCTTTCTCTGAGTGGCAAAAAGGCAAAAGCTTAGTCCATCAAAGGAGAACCTCAAAGAAGCACCAACCTGATCTACTCTCTCCAAAATGATGCCACTTCTGGCCTTTTTGAATTGCTAAGTGGGAAAACTGTGGCAGCTGCCAGGGGTGACTAGCCACTTGAGCCAGCGTACTGTCTTCCCTTTTCCATTGAACGAACCTCGACTGAACCATGGATCATATTAAAATCCATAATCTACCCTTTTACATAAGGTAAACTTATATGTGACTACATACAATAAATATCAAAGTGAAGCTTTCTAAGTAAGTAAACAGGAAAGGCTGCGGGGGTCTACCAATGTTGTCAAACAACAATGATCATGCCAGAAAAGAGGGGTTATTTTCGTATCAGGAGCAACTTGAGAAACTGTAAGTTGCTTCTGGTGTGAGAGAATTGGTTGTCTGCAAGAACATTGCCCAGGGGACACCCGCATGTTTTACCATCCTGTGGGAGGCTTCTCTCATGTCCCCACATGAGAAGCTGGAGCTGACAGATCTCCTCGCTCCACATATTTGAACCACTGACATTTCAGTCAGCAGTCTTGCTGGCACAAAGGTTTAACCCATTGCACCAGTTATGCATGTTGTTGATGGGGGTTGAAATGGGCCACCAATCTTAATATGCACTCATGGGATTTCTCGATTTTTATTGCTCTTCTTATGTAATCTCTTGTGAACACTTTTTTTCTGTGCAAATACTTACCAGAATATCTGTAGAAAATGGTTCTGGACCACCAGCAGTCTGCAAGAATGAACACTGTTACTACACTGTTGCAACGAGAGTGACTAGTCTCGCAAAACCTTCTTTTAGTGCCATGGCTTATTAAATCTGTTTTTCTGTAGGCGAGCAGATGGCGACTCCTGGATAGCATATGTTTTGTATCAGAAACTAGAGCTGATGTGGTCTATCCAATGCAATTTTCTGAATCAGCACCCAAAATAACCAAACCAAATCTAAAGTTGACCAAAAACTGATTCGAAATGCTTTTGGTACTAATGTTGGAGAATGATCCCTGGTCAAAAAAAAGTTGGGAACCACTGCACAACTGAACTGGAAGTAACACTTTCAAACCAGGAACAGAAAATAATTCAATTTCTGTTAAATAGTGTACCAGACCTTTAAAAGAAATACTGATTCAACAATTTGCGCAGGAAGCAGGTACACGATGGACCTCTTCCTATCTTCTGCCACCAGACTATACCACAGAGCAACTGGTGGAATGTTATTAGTTCAGTTGTTTTATTCTCACTGCTATGGAAAAGACTGGAAAATCTGCAACGTGACTCAGACACACAGCTGTTCATTAAATATGTCCACACACAAAAAACACAAATAAGAGCAAGGGAAAGACAGCATAATGCCTTAGGAGACGGCAAGCAAGCTAATTGTACAAGACTATGAGGAAGGGAAACTCAGTTTAAAAAGGTTGCAACATGTCTCCAGAGAGGAGGCCATCTGCAAATATGATAGACTAAGCCAAGAATACATTTTAAAAATCTAAGCCAAACACTGCAGAGCAGCCTAGATGTGTGTGTTCCCTGACTCTCTCCCTGCACCTCCAAATAGACTGCTCTCTTTTTGCTTATTTGCAAGAATCAGTTAATTTTCATTTCTTTCAGGAAAAACGTCAGCCTGAGAGAGGTAGAAGGGAAGTTGTGCCTAAGTATTTTATTATCGGCTTAAAATTCAAAGCAGTGGCTATATGGTATTTGCTTTAATTTTTAAAAAATAGCCACTTAAGTAGCTAACATAACAAAAAAAATCATTCTAAATTCACATTCAGTACAACACACACCATATTTGTCATGGATACGTTCCTGGG
This sequence comes from Anolis sagrei, assembly GCF_037176765.1. Lineage (NCBI taxonomy): Eukaryota > Metazoa > Chordata > Lepidosauria > Squamata > Anolidae > Anolis > Anolis sagrei. The sequence goes on along the minus strand of NC_090021.1, from coordinate 201,775,312 downwards.
CTTCTTGTGGATACATGATACTGTGCATAATAGCAAACCCAAATGAAATGAAGGACTTCTGACTGAGGAATATCATAGTGTCACCCTGGAAGACCTAGAAAATGCTTAGAGATAACATACGGTATTCTGAAGGATGAAGATGATAAATGAAGCTGTGGATCCTGGTCCATAGATATGGGGGTCATATGGCCAGATTACATTTCCATTGGGGATTCCAAATCTTATATATCTGCCAGGGCAAGCCCACAACAACATCCTGTACATCATCAAGAACCATAGTGATGAACCAAGATGGGCCTAACAGAGATGGAAAGCTACAACATGGTCCATCAGAGCAAATTAAGAAGTGATATGGGATTTAAAAGATAGAGATTCCTTTGACCAGGATTACAGGATGCAAGAAGACCTATTTTACTATACAAGAACTTCCCTACAAGGGAAGCAAGGTGCGAGAGAAGGGGCTGCTATCCATTTTTGGTTAACATCCATTCATCTAAAGGGAAAGGTTTCCCCTTGACATTAAGTCTAGTCGCTGTCTGACTCTGGACGGTGGTGCTCATCTTCATTTCTAAGCCGAAAAGCTGGCGTTGTCCATAGACACCTCCAAGGTCATGTGGCCGGGATGACTGTGCCATTACCTTTCCGCCAAGGCAGTATCTATTGATCTACTCACATTTACATGTTTTTGAACTGCTAGATTGACAGAAGCTGGGGCTAACAACGGTTGCTCACCCCTTCCTATGGATTCAAACCGCCAACCTTCTGGCCAGCAAGTTCTGCAGCTTAGCAGTTTAACCCGCTGCGCCACTACCCCCCCCCCCCCATCTCAAAGGTAAAGGTTTCCCTTTGACATTATGTCTAGTTGTGTCTGAATCTGGAAGGTGGTGCTCATTTCCATTTCTAAGCCGAACAGCTAGCATTATCCATAGACACCTCCAAAGTAATGCGGCCGGCATGTCTGCGTGGAGTGCGGTTACCTTCCTGTAGAAGCGGTACCTATTGAGCCCCTCACATTTGCATGTTTTCAATCTGCTTGGTTGGCAGAAACTGGACCTAACAGCGGGAGCACACTCTGCTCCCTGGATTCAAACCGCCAACCTTTCAGCCAGCAAGTTCAGCAAATCAGCAATTTAACCCGCTGCACCACCAGAGGCTCTCTAATTACAAAAATCAATTCCTCTATAGGTGCTTTTTTGCAAATACTGGATCCAAAGCCTTCAGCAATACAAGTTAGCTTGGCCAGAACACAACTAAATCCAACCTCCTTCTGGAGGGAATTTCAGAACTTTCTTATCCTCCAAAAACTGGACGTATATGATGCCAAGCCTTCCAGTTGGAAGAGGTCATGGAGGCTGCACTGCTGGATCCCGCTTAAAATACATTTCCTAGGGGCAATGTTCAAGAAAGTATAGTAGTTGCCCCCCCCCCCCCAGTCTTTAAATAATGAGTTTATCTAAGTATAAAAGGAACCCCTTTGCAAAAACGTCTTTCTCCAAATACCTTTTGTGTTTTTTAAAAGATTGTTACAGAGATTGCCTCTGTTTTTTAAAAGGACAAAAATTACAGTCAATCCAGAGCGGTAGTTTAAAGTATTGACCTTTACTGTAATGTAAGGAATCCTTTCACAATCCATCAAAAGCTTTTAAAACCATACAGCTACTCTGCTTCCAACAAAACCTATTAGCCATGATTGAGAAGCCATAAAAAAGAAGCTGGAGGGGTAAAGTGGGGCCGAAGGGGGGGGGGGAGGAGAGACATACACATCCTTTAATTAGAACATTTTCACAGATAGATGTAAAAAACGAAAGTATTTTGTTATTTAATCAGTCAAATAAACAGTCTAATGTTGAAATGCTTATTAGACTACTGCACTATTCTGTAATTACAGTATGAGATGCACAAATAAATTCCCTGCTGAAATATAAATTTAATCCTAAAAACCTGTAATCTATTAGCACAGTTGTCTCTCTGTATCCACAGAATCAACAACTCAAGGTTTGAAAATATTCCAAAAAAATATGGAAAGAACAAACCTTGATTTTACAATTTTCTATAAGGGGCATCATATTAGTATGCCATTGTATATCATGGGACTTCGGAATCCATGGGTTCTGGTATCTATAAGGAATTCTAGACTAGCTTCCAGTGTAATGTAACTAAAGGGTAGACTAACATAACAATGTCTTTGACTTAGGAATATATAGTCAAATCCAAACAAAAGTCAGCTGAAGTTACTTTAACCATATTTTTCTGTGTCAGGAGCAACTTGAGAAACTGCAAGTCACTTCTGGTGTAAGACAATTGGCCGTCTGCAAGGACATCACCCAGGGGACACCCAAATGTTTGATGTTCTTACCCTCCTTGTGGGAGGTTTCTCTCATGTCCCCGCATGGGGAACTAGAGCTGACAGAGGGAGCTCAACCTGCTCTCCCCAGATTCGAACCACTGACCTCTCAGTCAGCAGTCCTGCTGGTACAAGGGTTTAACTCATTATGGCATCGGGGGCTCCTACTTTAACCATTAATAGACAAGCATTTGAAGCATAAGTGGAGACACTACCACTACCTTTCAATACATAGAGAAGGGACTAGGATTGGTAAGAGATACCATATACAGTAGATTCTCAGTTAACTCAAGCAACTGGAACTTGCAAGCAACCGGCTTAAAAATTGGAGATATAATACAGTTGCTGTGCGTTTTCTGGGCTATATGGCCATTTTCCAGAAGCATTCTCTCCTGACATTTCACCCACTTCTATGGCAGGCTTCCTCTGAGGTTGTGAGAAATAATACTTTAAATAAAAATAAAAATACATGCTATAATTCAGTAAAACTGTGTCACACTGTTTGTCTTTGGCTTAATTTGCTTAATTACAGTACTGTATTTCAATATTAATATTGTAAATACTTCATTTATGGTATGATATAGTATGGGGTGTGGTATTGATCAAGCCTATTTTTAGAATGAACTCTCAAGCAACCAGAAATGGTCCAGAATCTACCAATCCACATGGGTGCCAGTTAACTACGTGTGTTTGCTGAAAACAATATATTCTCTCAGGCCCCTTCCACACAGCTTAATAAAATCCCACATTATCTGCTTTGAACTGGGATATATGGCAGTGTGGACTCAGATAACCCAGTTCAAAGCAGATATTGTGGGATTTTCTGCCTTGATATTCTGGGTTATATGGCTGTGTGGAAGGGCCCGAACACAGTGGTTCTCAATCACTAGTCCTCCATTTTTCCTGAACTTCACCTCCCAGATGCCTTAAGCAGCATGACTAATGGCCAGAGATTCTGGGAACTGAAGTCCAAACCATCTAGAAAACCAAGATAGAGAACCCTTTGATCTAAGATATGTTCATAAAAGTATGTGGAAAAAAAGATGTGAAGTTATACTTGGCACATCTTTGCTGGCAGATTACGCTTTAAAAGCAAGGAATTTAAATAATATAGTGACTATGTATTGTCAAAGGCTTTCATGGCCGGAATCACTGGGTTGTTGTAGGTTTTTTCGGGCTATATGGCCATGTTCTAGAGGCATTTCACCTGCATCTATGGCAAGCATCCTCAGAGGTAGTGAGGTGAGGATGCTCACCACAGATGCAGGCAAAACATCAGGAGAGAATGCCTCTAGGACATGGCCATATAGCCCCCCAAAAAACCTACAACAACCTAATATAGTGACTGCTTTTTACTGAGGCTGCCCCACATTTATGTGGAAGTAAGTTCTATTTAACACTGTGGTGCTTCTTCCTGAGTAAACATGTATGAAACCGTGCCATGAGTTGCTTCAGCCCATCCCAATAAAGTTCGCTTAAAACTTTGGCTCACAGTCTGCAGAGATTCCTTTCATTCTATTCTGGCAGCACGTTCTATTGCTGTTATTTTATCTTACCACGAAGTGAAATTCTTACTTCCTTTGAGGCTAAGATGACCAAGAAAAAGACATGACTGTGCTTATCACACTAGTCAGTTGTTCTGCTTGAAAACCACTTCTCCTGTACTCTGAAATGTGGTAGAATGGCAATGCACTCTGAAGCAGCATGGGTGGCTTTCGGTTTTTATCATGATAGAAAAGCTAGGAAGGATTTTCACAGCTCCTTTTCACATTGCACAGTGCTAACATTTTGATGCCACTTTAAATGCCATGACTGCATCCTTTGGCATATAGGATTTGTAGTGTGACGAGATACTAGAGCTCCCTAGCATCTGGGGATGGGAGGACACTAAGCACTGTAATATCCTTTCTACAAAAGTCTAGTTCAGCATTTAGTTTCTACCGTGGCCAGCTAAATACTTCTGGGAGGCCTGCCAGCAGGACAAGGCGGCAATAGAATCATAGAATCATAGAATCAAAGAGTTGGAAGAGACCTCATGGGCCATCCAGTCCAACCCCCTGCCAAGAAGCAGGAATATTGCAGTCAAATCACCCCTGACAAATGGCCATCCAGCCTCTGCTTAAAAGCTTCCAAAGAAGGAGCCTCCACCACAATAGTGTTCTCCCACCCAGCAAAGAGTACCCTGGAACATACTTCCTCCAATACTAAGTGAATATACAGTCATCACAATGAGAAGCTTTTGGTAACCCTAACCTCCATCATCCTTGAGAAGGAACGACTGTCTGCTTTAGTAAAGCTTTTGGCGTGAAAAATTATTGCCATTCCTGGGGACAATGTAGTTTGGTTGCTATGATGATGACTCACTTAACTCTGATATTATTGTCTGATATGTATAAATGGAGTACTTTTTATGTGCCGTTATATGATTTTATTATACTTTCTTTACATGAGATTTTGAATGGCCTTCATTACTGCCTATGATGGAAAGGTAATGTACAACTTAAACAAAGATATTGGGTTTGCTTGTAAGTAGAAAGCTCCAGAATAAGCCAGTGTGGTGCAGCTGTTTGAGGAATGGAAAAACCATGCCAAAGACCACGGTTCAAATCCTTACTTAGTCATGAAACCTTTGAAAAGTTTCATCTTCAGAGGAGGAGCCCTCAGTGGTACAATGGGTTAAACCCTTGTGCCAGCAGGATTAATGACCAACAAGTCAGCGGTTCAAATCCAGGGAGAGTGGGTTGAGCTCCCTCTGTCAGCTCCAGCTCCCCATGCAGGGACATGAGAGCTGCCCCCCACAAGGATGGTAAAACATCAAAACATGTGGGCATTCCCCAAGCAATGTCCTTGCAGACAGCCAGTTCTCTCACACCAGAAGCAACTTGCATTTTCTCAAGTAGCTCCTGACACACACACACACAATCTTCAGAGGAAGGCAACTGAAAACCTCTTCTGAACAAATATTGCCAAAATAATGCAGTGATAGGTTAAACTTGGGGTTGCCATAGATCAGAAACAACCTTACATTAAAAAAAAGTTGAAATCTTTTTTTTAAAAGGCAAATTAAAGTAGAAATAGTATCCCCTTAAGCAAACCATAAACTACAGGATGGGACTGTCTTGAAAATCAGTGTATTCTTTTCTTTCCATTACTGAATATTCAATTGTGCTTTGGGGCAAGGGATTATGTTACTTTCCTCATTACACAAGAGAAGTCTTGTCCGCATTTTATAAAAGAAGGTATATCAAGGCCCTCACTCAAATCTAAGGCAAATCATGGCCAATTAAGGAGCATTGCCCTTCAAAGTGAGCCAGGAATGTTCCTCTCCCTAACAAAAGGAGAAAAAGAAAAAATATATACTGTCTTCTCCCATCTCATCTTCCACTAGACCTTGGGAAAGCTGAATTTTTATAGTAGATTTCACCTGTCAGAATCCCCTGTCAATAGCCATGCTAAGAGGAAAATTCTGAGATCTACAGTTCAAAAAATAACCTTTTAACTTCTGCCTTTGACAATGCTGTCAATCACCAAAATGAAGTGTAAGGCAATCTCAGTTTGTTTAAGTGTGCAGTGAGCCCTCCATATCCACATATCCCATAACCACAGATTCTACCATCTACAGCTTTTTTTTTGGGGGGGGGGGGGGAGAGAATCCTAAAATCAAACATTCAATTTTCCATTTTATATAAGGAGACCATTGTAATAAAAGGTAAAAGTAAAGGTTTCCCCCTGACATTAAGTCTAGTCATGTCCGACTCTGGGGGTTGGTGCTCATCTCCATTTCTAAGCCAAAGAGCCAGCATTGTCCATAGACACCTCCAAGGTCATATGGCTGGCACGACTGCATGGAGTGCTGTTACCTTCCCGCCATTGTGGTACCTATTGATCTACTCACATTTGCATGTTTTTGAACTGCTAGGTTGGCAGAAGCTGGGCCTAACAGCAGAAGCTCATGCCGCTCCCCAGTTCCGAAACTGCAACCTTTCGGTCTGCAAGTTCAGCATCTCAGCGCTTTAACCCACTGCGTCAATGGGGGCTCCTGACCATTGCAATACATCACTGTATACAGTGGGCCTTAAGCATTCGTGGATTTTGATATCCATAGGGGTCCTGGAACCAAACCTTAGTGGATATCAAGTAATCTTGGTACTGCTGCCACTTGCCGCCCACATTTATTGCAAGATGGCTGGAATAAATGCTGGCATAATTTGTGTACATTTCTTCTACAAATAGGAATACATTCAAAGGTAGATGGGGGAATCCATCCCAGTTTCTATAGAATTTCTATAGAAAACCACAGAAATAAATGAATGGACCTGAAACAGCAAGGGACACAATTGGAAGGCAGAACACACAGGATTCTTCTCAAGCCATTGAAAGTTTTCCTTTCTCAGCAGCCATCCTCTCCTTGCACTCTCTCACACTTACTCACATCCACACACAGCCCAGCCAAACACACATTACTTTCGTCAGTCTGTGCAGCTGTCTCCTTGTGCAGTTGGCACTGATCGCTGCCAATCTGGGACTTATTTCCAGCGAAGACCACATTGTTTTATGAGCTACTTAGGCAATGCATGCACCATTAATGGAGTTTTATCTCTCCATTTCCCTGACAGAGCAGAAGCAGCCAGCCTGACTCTGTTATTATCATTAGGAAAGCTTTTTTTTAATTCACTATCTTTAGTCCAAACAACATCTGGAATGATAGCTGTTATCTGAAGGGGAAAGAGAGAGAACAGCCTGAAGATTTTGGAGAAACAAAAAAGCGTGTGCTTTTGTACACACACTAATGATTAGATAACTATATTTTGAATTGGACGGCCATTCTTTTTTAAGTGCCTATTTCCTTTAGCTTTCTGATAAGAGTCTGGAAGCACAATTCTTCCCACCCCTTCCAAAACAATCTCAGAGGAAGACGAGGGGGGAGAATGAAACACTTCCACCTTTAATACCAACATCACACCCACAGGCGCCCTTTGAAGAGGGAGGAGTTGGCCCTTTGAAGACGGGGGAACCTGCCAAGGACTTTAATAAACGGGAATTAAAGAGCCCTTTACTGAAATATTGTTATTAATGTGCACATTGATGAGAGAGCTGTCTGGCGCCAAAGCAGCCAGTATGCATGTCCCACTGTAACAGACAGCTGTCTCCAGTGTCATTTAAGTATGCTTTCGGTCTCGCTAGTCAACCCTCTGTGCTTCTCAAGAATCAATACAAGAAAAAGAAATCCATGCCTGCAGAGCTTGCACACAGCCACAAAGCCTCCCCTTTATCTTATGTGTGTGCTCCTTCTATTTTTACCAGTTTTATATTAATTTATGCAATGCTTTTGATATGAAATGAATGAATAAATCTTATTTTTGTTTAATCTGTTTTCAGGAGGAATAGGGAGAGAAATCCATGCAAGCTGTACGTAGTTATAACCCTTGAAAATGGCAGCCACTCCCCAACATTTCACTATTTATTGCTGAAAATCATCCAGTCCAAAAACAAATCAAGCAACTGAGCATAAGGTTGCCACCTTGGCCTATTGGGAGGTGTCCTACTGAACTCGGGATGGACCTTCCTCCTTCGCAAGGATATATATTTTATGAAGCCTAGCTGTGAGACATCTCACTGCTGCCTTTCCTTAACACACCGCAGAAGAAACCAAAGCAATACAAGGGAAGCCAAGTCTGCACTTAACCTTTCTAAGAAGTCTACCGCTGTGGAGAGCTTCTGCTACACACAAGGACACTGCAAGGGAGGAGGAAACGCAATGCTTTTATGGCAACTTGAAGCAAATCACTTGAGCGCGCCAGAAGATTTTTCTCTCCATTGTTCAACCGAAATGCCTTCCGTCTGAGCCGGGGGCTCCTCCGCTCAGACATGAAGCAGCGCTTGAGAGTAATGCGCCCTGTGGTTAATGACAGTCTGCGTAACCCAATTCCCTCCTTGGGCGTTTGGAGGAAGCCCTTCCCTTGCCTTCCCTCTCATCCCATCGTCCCACCCTACTGTGCCAGCTGTTTCTGGCAGCCAAATAGCTGCACATTAAGCAATAAATGCTGTCAGAAAAGGGAATTTTTCATTTCTGTAATGCATAGGCCTCCCTGGACAAATGATATATTTTATAGTGCTAGGCTGCAGGAAACCACTTTGGGGTTGAAAGGCTGCCAAAAAAATGCAGCTTAAAAAATATTCAGTTGGCAATTGCAAGACACAAACCTGAATGTCCATAACAGAAACAAACTATGCATTTGTAGTAGTAAAAATGAAGCACTGAACATTTGAAGACTGGCCTCCAAATTTGAATTTAGTAGGCCTTTGTCCCACCTTTCTCCAAAGAAGACTTATAAGACATTATCCCATTTTATCTTCAATAACAAGGTGTGAGGTGCACTATGAAGAAAGATTTTAAGTGGTCCATAAACATCCTGAATGAGCAGGGATTTGAATCTAGGTCTCTTTCATCTAAGCACAATATCCTCACCAAACCTTACAAATAATACTACACCACTGAAGAAATTACACTGCTTAGCCAGCATTGCACTACCTGACATCGGGAAGTAGCAGTCTGTAATGAAAGGATCAAGGCATTGACATCTCCAGTATGTCCTCTGTTCATATATCAGCCTGCAAGACAACGCCTTAAATAAAGAAATAGTTGTTGAAGGCTTTCATGGCCAGAATCACTGGGTTGTTGTAGGTTTTTCGTGCTGTATGGCCATGTTCTAGAAGCATTCTCTCCTGATGTTTCATCTGCATCTAAGGCAGGCATTCCCAGAGGTTGTGAGACCTCACCATCGATAAGGATGCCTGCCATAGATGAAGGCAAAACGTCAAGAGGGAATGCTTCTAGAACATGGCCATACAGCCTGAAAAAACTTACAACAACTGAAGAAATAGTTTTCTAAGATCCAGAGAGATGCTCGCAGGAACATCTCAGCATGCAAGAGTCCAAAAGTGGCAGGCTAAAACCCAGAACCTCAATGAGTGGCTGATACCAGATGAGAAACTCCCCCCTGGGCACAGAGAAGACTGGGCAACTTGGAAGGCACTGAAGAGACTGCACTCTGGCACCACGAGATGCAGAGCCAACCTTAAGAAAAGGGGCTTCCAAGTGCAGTCCACAATATGTGTGGGTGGTGAAGATCAAACCACAGACCACCTATTACAATGCTGCCTGAGCCTCGCCACACGCATAATGGAGGACCTTCTTATAGTGACACCAGAGGCACTGGAAGTGGCCAGCTTCTGGTCAAAGGAAATTTAGTATAATGCCAAGTTTTTAACGTTGTTTGTGGTTTTTCTATACACTATAACTGTATTCTCAATTCACTTCTGGCACGATAAAAAACAATAAACGCGATACTAACCTAACAATATAAGAGATAGCAGAGTCTCATATAGATATACTGTGTTGGGGTAATCTAAATAAACAAGTGTAAATTAAAGTCTTGCCTAACAGGATCTTCCCAAAGGATTTTCTAACATCTGAGAATCCAACAGAACAGTCCGTAAATATTTTAATTCCAAAAAAAAAAAAGGGGGGGGGAGAGAAAATAGGCTCCAAGGGGTAAAGGATGTTAGTATAGGGCCATCATTGATTTGATAGTAAAAATAATTTTCATTGAAGTATATGAGATCTGCATGACGATACGCGTACATGAATAAGCACTTCAAACGTAGCCCTGCCTTTACAAGGTGTCTGTAAGTAGCACACCATAGAAAGAAAAATTAATTTGTCAAATGTGATTTACCATAATACCCTTCCATTTCCACCTAGGAAGATGTGTGCATGTTTATGTGCCTTGAAGCCTGTGAACTTAGGATAACCTCACTGATTTTCTTGGACAAAGAATACTCAGGTGGTTTGGCCTTGTTCCTTCCTCTGAAATATATCTTACAGGATCTGGTATCCATTGATGGTTTCCCATTCAAGTATTAATCTGGGCTAAACCTGCTTAGCTCCCAGATCAGGCAGCCTTTGGGATATTTATACCAGCAATCAAATGAAGTGCAGCTGTATACTTTATTTGGCTGAAATCAAAAGCATGTGTTAGAGCTCTATCTCTAGCAGGCAATCCTACTGTAATAGTTTTCCATAAACACAATTCCATATACTGTCAGCAGATGTGACACTACCCAGCAAAACACTTCTCTTAAATTCTAGTCTGAGAGTCCACAAATCCTGGCAGCTCAGCACAGATGAGTCATGCAACCAACTTGTAAAAGCGAGACTTCTCTTGAGCCAAAGCTGCACATTGCAGCAGCTCAAAAAACTGTTAAGATTTTTTTTTTATAATTGGACCTGATATAGTGGACTATATAATCCATGAAACTCATGCCATAAGAATTTGATTACTTCTTAAGATGCCGCACCTCTTGAATTTATTAAAATCCTGTTCCTCATTGCAAAATATTATAATCTACCCCATGCTCAAGAGATGTGGCAGATAACACAAACTGATGGCACATGGAGTTTTCTGTTTCACAAGTGGACAACATAAGGGATGAAGTATCATCCCACAGCCTGGTCTCAATTAAAAGGGTCCTTAATATGCTGTTTAAGCCCCTTTACATTTTTGTGCACATACATGTTGCACAGATGAGAATCATGGTGCAGTGTAAAAAAGCTGACTGTAACTTAGAATTCATACAGATCTTGCAGAAGTGCTGTATGTAAATCCCATCATTTAAAAAGGCAGAGAGACTTTGTACCAAGGCCAAATATGTTAGCATAGTAAAGGTAAGGTAAAGGTTTTCCCCTGACATTAAGTTCAGTTGTATCCAACTGGGGGTTGGTGCTCATCTCCATTTCTAAGCCAAAGAGCCATTTCTAAGCCGTGAAACACCTCGAAAGTCATGTGGCCGGCATGACTGCATAAAGCACCGTTACCTTCCCGCCAGAGCGGTACCTATTGATCTACTCACATTTGCATGTTTTCAAACTGCAAGGTTGACAGAAGCTGGGGCTGACAGCGGACGCTCATACCGTTCCCCGGATTCAAACCTACGACCTTTTGGTCAACAAGTTTAGCAGCTAAGCGGTTTAACCCATTGTGCCACTGGGGGCTCCATAAGTTAGAATAAGTCAGCATATTTTTGAGTATGCCATAAGTTAGCATACTCAAAACTATTTGACCATGGATTACTTGCAGTTTTGTCATTCTGGCACATCTAACTTAAGGAGCAGGCTTCTTTATGGCCCTTCAATGCATGTGAGCAGATGAAGCACCGCTTACAGTATCTACAAATATGAAAGTCAGGGGTATGTGATACAGATTACATAATATTTCAAGTATTTATTTACAACATTTATATTCCGCCCTTCGCGCCGCGAAGGGGACTCAGGGCAGATCACAGAACACATACACGGCAAACATGAAATAGATAGGACAGACAACAGATAGAGGTATATGTCGGCGTTTTTCCCAACTTAGGCATCCTGGGGGTTGTGCTCGATTCTAGCCACAGGAGGGTGCTGTGTCTCCATCCTCTATGACAAAGAGCCCTTGATTACAGACTTCCTCCTTTCTTTGATCACTGACGTTTTCTGGTATTTCCTTTTTATGGTGCCGTAAAATACCTCCTTCGCTTAAGCAGTGTCTAATTTCTCTACTCACAGCTATAAGCCATTTTTAACCAAGACAGTTTTAAATGGTGTATTTTAATATTGAGATAAATGATTTTAATGTTTATGTGTGCGTATATGAATTCTTGTCCCGGCATTGAATGTTTGCCGTATATATGCTGTGCTCCGCCCTGAGTCCCCTTCGGGGTGAGAAGGGAGGAATATAAATGTTTTAAATAAATAAATAAATACTAACTGCTTAGGTGGACAGTGAGCTGGGCTGAAGGTCGGGTGCTCACCCAGATCCAGGCTTCAAACCGCCAACCTTTCAACTGATGTGATCTATTGCTATTGATGGTTAACCAGCTGTGCTAAAGCCCGGCCTACTGACAGTAGGCCTGCCTCATCAGAACAGCTAGGAGCCCTCGATAATGCAATGGGTTAAACCCTTGTGCCAGCAGGACTAAAGACCAACAGGTCGGAGGTTCAAATCCAGGGAGATGAGCTCCCTCTGTCAGTTCCAGGTCTCCATGCCGGAACATGAGAGAAGCCTCCCCCAAGGATGGCAAAACATCAAAACATCAAAACATCCGGGTGTCCCCTGGGCAACATCCTTGCAGACGGTCAATTCTCTCACACCAGAAGCGACTTGCAGTTTCTCAAGTTGCTCCTGACATGGAAAAAAAATCAGAACAACTAATGCATCAATTTGACTAACACTGCTTATTCAGAAACAAGAACGAAGAGGAACTGCTCACCTTAGAGTGGCTCAACATAGATCAAACATGGCCCTTTCAACTCTGAAAGGTTTGTGTACATGCACCATTAAAATTCCAATGGCTGCTAAACCAGAACTATGATAAACTTGTACACGTACATATGCAACTATTCTAAGGATGTCCATCTACTTATACAGTGTGCACATTTAATGTAATATACTAATGTAGCCCAGTGTAACAAAGGGGATTATGGAGATTCCCTCACAGTGGTCAGGCAAGAATCCTATTTAAATCTGCCATACAAAATAACCACAGAATGTATAACTCGCTAAAAACATTCCAGTCAACATTAAGGACCAAATGAGCACATTCAGCCCTCTGCATCCACAGATTCAAACAGCAGGAGCTTGAAAATATTTGGGGGGAAATACAAAAAACAAAGCTTGATTTTGCCATATACCAAAAACTATACTGGTAAGCCCCTTCCTACTATTTGCTCCTGCCATTTCAAAGATCCTCCTGCAATCCTTTGAGTTGTCCATCATTTTATATACAGGACACCACTGAACGATGCCACCCTCCCAAAAGAGATTAGATTAGCCCCCACCCTTCAATCCTTTGGTTCCAGCCTGAAAACATGCATGTTCAGACAGGCCTTTGGCCCTGAGTAGGCTGAATGGGCCCATATGAAGCTGACACTTGGCACCCTGTGAATTGACGGCAGTTATTTTTAACTACTGTTGTTTTAAAATTGTATTATTTTAATTTTATGCTACATGTGTTGACTGGGATTGTTGTTATAATTTTATGTGACTTGTTTTATACTTTGTACCATTTTTACCTGTTGTATGTTATATGTGTACTCAACAAACAAGGTCACTCTGCTGGCTGTTGTACTGAATCACACGTCAGACACTTCCCAAGTGTCTACGACTGTGTGATGTTATCAGCGAATAATGCATGCAGATGCCAATAGGGTGGCCTTTTGCAGCTGACAGATGGCAATTTTATCAGTGCTGATTGTGTTTAAGTGCAGGCCAAGGTCTTTAGGCACGGCACCTAGTGTGCCGATCACCACTGGAACCACCTTTACTGGCTTGTGCCAGAGTCTTTACAGTTCGATCTTTAAATCCTTGTATTGTGTCAGCTTTTCCAGTTGTTTCTCTTCATATTATTATATAATGAAATCTGAGTATTCACAGATTTTGGTATCAGGGGTTGGTTGGAGAACCAAACCCACAAGTAACTTAAATGTTCAAATTGTGAGTTAATTATGGACGAAGCCATATTTTCCATTTTGAAAAGGTGTTTCTCAGTATTAACAAAACACAGTAATTCAGGAAGAGCAATTATCTCTTCTGTATGCAGGTGGTTTGTGGGGTAGCCTTTTAACACGATAGATGATGGGAGAGTTCAAAGACAAAATGCCCAATACAACTTTTGATCTGCTCTGACAAAGTTCCCATTAACTTTTACAAGCCGTAAACCTGTATTAAAGGATACAGCTGAAAATTACATACTATGGAAACACAGGGTGGGTGTTGCAGACACAATGCAACGGAGTCCCACATCCAGAATGAACAAGAAAGGAGGCATAGCAAAGAGAAGGAGACTTGCATAAAGGCTACTTTGGATTTCAGCAGAGCAGCAGCTTGGTCAGGGGGGCAGACAGCTGTGTTGAAACTTGATCTCATGACTCAGTTATAGCTGCAACTCAGACAAGGCCTAAGGGCCTGTTCTCACCAGCCACTCAGCCATATGCAAGTACAATTAGAAAACACCAATGTTAAAACATGTCTTTGTTTGTAACAAGGATGCCTCAGCACGCTCTCAGCCTGCATTGTGGCTTTCAACCCTCTCTGCACAAGATATTACCCACCCCAAAATTCAAAGCCACGAGTATGACATAAGCACCCCATCCGTGCCAGTGCGCAACCAAAATCAAAATGTGGATTACAACACAGAGCCATCAATTCTCCTGTTGCGATCGCCTCCTCCGCTTACCAATTTCTTTGATGTGGTCCTACCCTGTTAAGTCATTTTTGCCACACAAATGTCAGCACTTGCAAATGTGTGAAGATCATCCTTTGCATCTCAACCTTTTAGAGGAATTGACACACACTTCCCCAGCTCCATAAATCAAAAACACATTCCCAGCAGATGCAAGAACTGCTAACTCCAGAAGATCCAAACTTTGATTGTTTCCCCTGCCTCATCTTTAAATGCATTGGCTATGATTCTGACACAATACATATCAAGCACAATTCATAAGAGTCTTATTAGGGATGAGTGTTACGGAGTCTCATTATAGTCTCTGTAAAATAGCCAGACTTTGTTTTGGATACCTTAATAAAAGTTCCTGTGTCCTCTGCTGTATTAAACCAACTGCACAAGCTAACCCAGACCTATCAACAGCAACTACATTCTGCTCACAACAAAGTCTACTACTATTTATTACCTTACCATTTTTCCAGCACTGCAAAATTTGCAAATATATTATAACATCGTTTTAAGCATTTTCTTCCAAACAGTGCCTCACAAAGCTACAATTCTCACGATTCCAAAACATTGAGCCACGCTAAAGTCGTGTCAAACTGCATTAATTCTGGTGGTGAGGCACCCTAGGGCTGCTGAAAAAGAGCAATTCAATGACAACATTCAGAGGGGTGCATGATTCCCATTCCTGTTATATAGGAAGTATCTTGTTTCCCCATCTTTTGACATTTTTATGCTCACTGAGACTATGGGCTTGCAGCAAGGGCAATGGCTCAATCTGCCATGCTTTCAAGCAGTAGTTTTGAGCATTTAATAAAAAAGAACAAGGAAATTTTGCCTCATCTTCAACAGATGTTTCTAAAACAATCATGGGCAATGGTGAAAGGCAGGGGGTCCTCGTGAGGCCCCTAGGACAGTGATTCTCAACATTCCTAATGCTGCAATCCCTTAATACAGTCCCTCAGCCATAAAATTATTTTTTTTGCTACTTCATAACTGTAATTTTGCTACTGTTATGAATTGCAATGTAAATATCTGATATGCAGGATGTTTTTTTCAATCACTGGACCAATTTGACACAAATATCCAATACGCCCTAAATTTGAATACTGGTGGGGTTGTGGGGGGGATTGATTTTGTCGTTGAGAGTTGTAGATCCTGAGATTTATAGTTCACCTACAATCAAAGAGCAATCTGAACGACACCAATGATGGAATTGAACCAAACTTGGCACACAGAAGTCCCATGACCGACAGAAAATACTGGAAGGGTTTGGTGGGCACTGACCTTGAGTTTTGGAGTTATAGTTCACCTATATCCAGAGAGTACTGTGGACTCAAACAATGATAGATCTGGACCAAACTTGGCACAAATACTCAATATGCTGAAATTGGAACACTGGTGAAGTTTGGGGAACACAGACCTTGACATTTGAGAATTGTAGTTGCTGGGATTTATAGTTCACCTACAATCAAAGAGGATTCTGAACCCCACCAACGATAAAATTGGGCCAAACTTCCCACACAGAACCCCCATGCCTTGAAGGGACTTGCTGGTGCAAGCCACCTTCCAACTTTGCATGCTCTCCCTCATTCACACATGTGCACCATGCTGCCATGCACTGAGCACACCTGCTCTCCCCTTCCCACTTGGGAGTCTCAGAAACAGCCCTCCCCTTGCCTGAAAGACCGGACAATTGCAGCAGAGGAGGGCTTTGGTGGGAGGATTTGCCGTCTGTTTCCAAAAAGGAAGAGAAGGACAGGTGGAGAGATCTTCAGTCTTCTCTGCCAAAGGAATTCCTAAGACCATCAGAAATATATGTTTTCTGATGGTCTATGGCAATCTCTCTGTAGCCCCCCCCCCACCACCACCACCAAAAAAAATACCTCAGGAGTCCCGACCTCCAGGTTGAGAAACATTGCCCTAGGACAACTTGGAGGGTCACATCTACTCTCCCCAATAAACAAACAAACAACTAAATATATAAAAGATTTGCCCCTAAATTTTTGCATACCCACATAGTGGATTGTCATATTTCTGAGGTATCAAAAAGGGCATCTCCTGAGAGATGGCAAAATCACCTCAAACCCCCAATGAGCAATTTGGACCATTTCAGGTCAAATATATTAACTCTGAAAAGTTATTTTTACCCCACAAAACATGACGGAAGTACCGTCCATTCCTCTGGAGTATTTTTGGGGGCAATCCAAGTGAATTGAGGGGCATTTGGACCCCTGGGGGGACCATGAAACCCCCATGGATCACACTTTGGCCCCCCTTCTCCATCCCAGCTACAAGATTAAAGATTAGACTATATTTTTTAAAAAGAAAATAAGGAGGAACACACTGGTAACCCCTGATCACCAAGTTGCAATGACTAAACACGTAAGAATCCAAAAGCGATGTGTGTTCCTCTCACCCACATTCATTAGGCTTTTTCATAAACTGAACTCTTTCAGCATGGCTCTGCACAGCAAGTCCCTTTTCCAGCTGTGGCAAAAAGTAAAACACAAATTTATTGAGCAGATTATAACATGGCACAGAAAAAAGTCATAAAATATGCAGAAGTTTCATAGAGAGGCGAGTTTACTCATTCCTGGGTGGAAAGTTTTCACTTTTCAGTCCCACGAGCAAAACGGATGGGGCAGGAATCTCCTAATTTTCAACATTATTTGGAAGCAAAGGAGCTCCTGTTTGGACTTTGAATTTCTTTTTTTTTAAAGATGAGAACAGGTCAAAAAATCCATTCACCATTTTCCTCCAGCGTAATTCCAGCAACTGATTGAGCCAAGGCTGGTGTTCCTGCCCTGCAGTGTGTGAAAATACTGCTCAGTGCCAATTCCTGCTGATTAGCTCGATTCAAACTGACTGCTCTTAAATTCCAGCAGCCAGAGGAGCAAATAAGCCCAACACGCTGTTTATTAGTCACCAACTTGAAAGGGGGGCTTAAAATGAAAGAAAGAATATGCTAGAACAGGGGAACAATAAAGCATTGTCATTGATAACGCTTACATGCACCAAGGTGGCTTTTTAAATACAGCAAGCCAAAAGATAATCATCACAGCCTACTTAGGTTGACAAAGTCTCTGATAAAAAGTCCCCTTTTTACAAAGTGTTTTTATGTCATTAGATCTTGCTTTTCCACTTTGTCCTCTGTCTTGGTGGTAATTATTTCAACAGCATCGGCATTAGGGTGATGGTAAAGGAGGGATGGAGAAACAGTGGTTTTGAGGAGCATGTCGGACTCAAAAATCTACAATCTGAAAGCTGGGAAGAATGGGTTTCCGCTCTAGCTAATCCTACTATTGCTAAGTGTGCATGCAACAGACACAATAAACAGTTCCCACAATCCTTACTGAGCATGTGTGAATGGCAAAATGGCAAGGAAAGCAATTAATGTCCTTCCTTAACTACACTGGCACAGAAAAGAAGCAGAGGTCTGTAAATAGGGTCACCAAAATGGAAATCATAAGAAAAGTGAAGATTGGTCTAATTTTAAAAACGGGATCGGATGCATTTGGAAGAAGCTGTTGTGTGATCTTGAGAAGGTTCAAAATGTTTTTTTTTCTTTACTTTTGCAATGCCCTTTTTTTTGTTGTGTCAGGAGCGACTTGAGAAACTGCAAGTTGCTTCTGGTGTGAGAGAATTGGCCATCTGCAAGGATGTTGCTAAGGGGAACGCCTGGATGTTTTGATATTGTACCATCCTTGTGCAAGACTTCTCTCAGGTCTCCGCATGAGGAGCTGGAGCTGATAGAGGGTGCTCATCCACGCTCTCCCTGGATTTGAACCTACAACCTATCGGTCTTCAGTCCTGCCGGCACAGGGGTTTAACCCACTGCGCCACTGCGTGACTTGGTTATTTTATGTTATTTGTCCATATTGCGAATTTGAACGAACACTTTACTAAAACATGTTAAGCTACTCTCTTTTTAGTGGTGTAGGAAGTTATCCCTATTCTTACAATGCTATTTCTGCCTCTGGTGCCATATTTTCTGATAATATAATGCTCAGGAACACATCTATTTTGTTACCTGGGGTATACCAGCATTCACCCTTTGTTTTTCCTTCCAACTCAGCAGTCACTTCAATAGATCAAAACCCTAAATCCATTTCCTGCTCTGATAAAATGGATGCCAAGTCAACTTCCGGCATCATTGCTTCCTTGCCTTTGAGAACAACTTGCTTTTCACCCGAACTTATTTCATTATTAGCTGAAACAAAATAATCTAGCAAAATAGTTGCAAGAATCTACAACAGGGCTCAAATCATGTCGAGCTCCAGATGATACTGAACCAGCGTTTCTCTCCATTGGCTACACAGTCTAGGATTGCTGGGAGTTTCAATCCAACAACACATAGCAAGCCAAAATTCCTACCAATGATCTATATAATGCTGCAATCTTCATGTTGAGTACTACTTAGAGAAGTGGTTCCCAATCTTTTTTTGACCAGGGACCACTTTGACCAGGGACCATTCTCCAACATTAGTATCAAAAAGTTTACAAATCAGTTTTTGGTCAACTTTAGATTTGGTTTGGTTATTTGGGGTGCTGATTCAGAAAACTGCATTGGATAGACCACATCTGCTCTAGTTTCTGATACAAAATATATGCCATCCAGTAGTCTCCATCTGCTCGCCCACAGAAAACCATATTTAATAATCTAGAGCTGATGTGGTAGTAGTAATCTTTCGTGGGTAGTCAGCCTCTCCCCTCCCAACATCCCCGTTGCCTCGGCACTATAAGAGGGTTTCGTGAAACCAGTCTCTCTCATTATCACGTGGTTTTGAGGCAATGGTGTAGTAATGGCGAGACCATGGGCCATATTTTTGTTCTTGAGGACCACTGGTGATCCACGCATCACAGGCTGGGAACCACTGACTTAGAGGAAGCAGGTGAGAAAACCCAAGTGTATTTGCAGCTCCTTGCCCCATCCAATGAACAGCTACACGAGGATAATACATCAATCCAACACAACGTAATTGTGGAAGACAGAAAAATTACAAATATATGTTTACCATGTATAATTTATTCAGTCCACAGACCTGTGCTCTTTGGGATTAAAATTTTCTCATTTATTTGAGAGATAAGGGTTGTAAACCCAGAGTATGAATACTACCATTATACAATCCGATCTCGGGGTTATTTTGTTCAAGACTGACTGTGATGATCTGGTGACCAATGAAGTAATTAACACCAAAGGGGTGAAATCTGAAATTAAAGAACAAAGACACTTTAAGGGCAAGACGTTGGAACTATTGATTCTCTACATAAAGAGCTCTTGTAATGATGATGAAGTTCAAAAGCTGCTGTTCTTCTTGGAAAATAATTACTTTTAAATACATCCCGATGAAGAAAGATGGACAAGCAGAGCAGACAGTAATAGCAGGCACCAGAAGTGCTACACCGGGCATGGGCAAACTCTGACCCTCCAGGTGTTTCGGACTTCAACTCCCACCATTCCTAACAACCTCAGGCCCCTTCCTTTCCCCCCTCAGTAGCTTAAAAGGAAAAGGCCAGAGGCTGTTAGGAACTCTGGGAGTTGAAGTCCAAAACACCTGGAGGGTCGAAGTTTCCCCACGTCTGTGCTACACTGTCACAGTCAAGGAGAGAGGGGGACTGCTTTGGTCAACCAAATGTTCAAGTCAGAAGTCAGCACATCACAGTCCAATGTACATTCATGATATATTTTTCAAAATGTATCTGATTTAACACATGAAAATGCTACTGAATCACAGTCAGCCTTTGTATTAAAAATCTTTTTAAACTACAATAATTAATACAAATCGCGTAGCCTACAAGAAATTCCCAGAAGTGTATGGAAGTTGGCAACTTTCGTTTAAAAGGACCCAAGTTTTGGGACTTCCCTCCAGGCAGGTCAGGTTGGTTTCCTCACTACCAGCCTTTGAATGACTACTGAAAATGAGATTGCTCCATCCGGTTTCCAGTGATTAATGGCACCCTTTGAGCTTAGATGGTTCCTCTCAGTTATTGCAAAGCTTGAGTTACATTTATTTATTGAAACGCTTTTAAAATGTCCTTCAGTCTGGCTGATACTAAGGACATGTACAAATATAATAAAAGCACATCAGCATAAAACAAAGGAAGTAGCAGATACAATACAAAAAGACTGGCTGAAAGGAATGCAGCATTGGTGTCAGTTACTCTTCCTAGGGAAAGTTTTCTCTACTCAAAATACTACAACTGACACATGTGTGGACAGCTTGGAGAAGACCATCCCCTGAGTTATGGTTCCCTAGTACCAGAAAAAGAAATTCTGAAGATTGTGAGATATCAAGCCATTTAAAGAAGACCAACATGATATCATGATGCCAGTGCTTCAGCCGAGCAATCAAAAGGAGCCACAGTGGCACAATGGATTAAACCATTGTGCCGGATGAACTGCTGACCTGAAGGTTCATGGTTCGAAATCATGAGATGGGGAGAGCTCCCATCTGTCAGCTTCAACTTCCCATGTGGAAACATGAGAGAAGCCTCCCATCCGGTCATCTCGTGGGCAACGCTCTTGCAGATGGCCAATTCTCTCACACCAGGAGCAACTTGCAGTTTCTCAAGTCACTTCTGAAATGATTTTTAAATATTGAGCAATTGTTGCTACCACCACATTCTGGGCTACATTCTCGGTCATTTTTAAAGGCAGATGTACACAATGTAACAAATTCAAAAATGTTTCTGTTCCTAGTTTGAAAGTGTTATTTCTGTTTAATTGTGCAGTACTTGCAGTACATTGAAAGTAGTAATTATACTCCAGAAACTTCATTTTTCTGACTGCCACAAACTATATTGAATTGGTTGAGACTCTGTTAGATATTTATTGAAAAACTATAGTAAAATGTGCTGCAGGGGGTCTCACAAAAACGCAGTTAATAAACTTTTCCCATGTCTTTATGATAGAACCAATTAGGGAATTACATTTATAACTCCAGAACAAAAATCATGTTACATAGTGTTATCAGTGGCCTTGTTGTTGTTGTGTGCCTTCAAGTCATTTACAACTTATAAAGACCCAAAAGAAAACCTATCCTGGGGTTTTCTGAGGCAGAGAGTCTGTAATTTTGCATTTACCACCCTGTGAGTTTCCATGGCCAAGTAAGCAACTGAATCCTGCTCTCCAGAATTGCAGTCCAGCTCTGAATATTCCATGGCTAAGAAAACTCTATGAACTTCATGAGGTCACCATTGCTCCACGCGTGTCTTGAAGCATGTACATACACAATACACACGCATCAAGCCAGGATTTTGGCAGCCTTTTAAAAACTTTTGTGGGATCTCTTTCTTTAGTGAGGTGCCTTTGCAGTCTTCTGCCAAAATGGCATACAGGACAACTCAAAACAAAGTAAACTGAGCCAGAAATTCAGCAAGTTACTCTATCAGCAGAAGCATATGTAATTTTCTGGCAGTCAACATATTGTGAGTGAAACAGACCCAACATGTGAAACATATTGTGAATGAAACACAGAGTAAGAGAGATCAAAAAACAACCCAAAAACTACCAAACATCTTAGTAGTACTTCTCAATGTTGAATAAGGCAAGTTTCACCGGCTGAAAATGAAGAAAACACAGAGGACACATAAATGGGTGAAGATGCAAGACCTGATCTGGAAGGTCGAAAAGGATATCCACAGCCTCTTAAGGGTAATTTCTGCAAACACAACAGGCATTTATGGACAACTCGGTTTAAATGTTACTTCCTTATTGGGTTCCTAATGCTGCTCTGTGTAAGACAGTTTACACAGTTCCTCAATCAGTGCCTCATGCTTTAGAGTCTATTACAACTGGTTGAGAATCAAGGAGTTTTCCAGATGTTGCCGAACTGGAATTCCCAGCATTCCTCGCCACTGATCATGCCAACAAGGGCAACTGGGAATTTCAATCCAACATCTAGAAGGCTTAGCTTGTTTGACCTATATGACCAATATGAGCAACACCATTCTCCTCTAGAGTGAAATGCCTCAGACACTAAAGCTTTGCGGTCTAGAAAGGGGTTTCAGTCAATACAAGGAAGGAATTAAGAGACCTCATGCCTCAAAAACAATTCCTGTATCACCTCTCAAGATTTTTTTCCAACAAGAACTGAGTCAGCAACAGATCTGCCTGACATCACCTTCACCAAGTGCTGAGCACATCAAAAGCCACCAACCATCTTTTTGAAAAGAGGAATTAAATACATTTCGGCAAAGACACACTCAACTAGATTTCCTTATCATCTGGTTTAAAAAATCAGTTTTCTATGGCACAGCTTCTGTAAAACAGCATGTAAATGGCTAACACCAAAATTTAATGAAAACTTACACAACTTTGATTTGTTTTAGCCTCCCTCAGGAACCATTTGCTGTGATTTTAGCTGCTTGCTATGTTTTTAGTTTTCCTTTAACCTTCCGCTGAATCCAAGGAATTGCCCCAGCAACTCCTAATAAGCAGCACATGTATTTTTAAAACTTTGCTTCAGCATTCAATAGTTGAGCAAGGCTACTTAAGAGACTGACAATGAGAAGTCCATGAAAGAATCAATGAAATCAACGGTCATACAGTCTTAAACAAGTGTACACCACAAATGTACCTGAATACTACACGAGAGAAATAAGCTTGCGGGCGTTCTAGAGGTGATCCCATTCCCAGATAGGTTTCCCACAGACCATCACAAGGAGAACACAAGGAGATTCCTGGCCAGAAGGACTGGCAGCAAATGCTATTGGCAAGGATAAAGGCAAAGGCAAATTTGTTATGTATATAATTACTTACTGTATTGTATATGTGTACTGGTTTGCAATTTTACTTTAACTCTGTTGTGGGAGGGGCTACAGACCATGTGATCAGGCCTGGGCTTTTTCAGGGCTTTGACTCCATTTTAGAACATTTAGGACTTCAGTAGAGAAGTAGGCTTAGAAACTTCATTGGACTTTAAGAGTAGACACAGACTCTATTAGACAGAGGTGCTTTGGACTATTGAGTCTAAGAACAATGCCCTGTGTTATCTACACAGAGAAACTACTTCAAATTTTATTTGTAACTGGATTGATATGCAAAGTACCTATATGCTGAATACATGAAGTTTGTGAATAAACCAGCTATGTATACTTTTAAAAAGAAGTCTACTTATTTTTATCCCTTGAGAGCATGATTTAAAGGCAAATGCAGTAGAGTCTCGCTTATACAACATAAATGGGCTGGCAGAACATTGGATAAGCAAAAATGTTAGATAATAAGGAGAGATTAAGGAAAAGCCTATTAAATATTAAATTACATTATGATTTTACAAATTAAGCACCAAAACATATTTTACAACAAACCAACAGAAAAAGCCATTCAATACACAATAATGTTATGTAGTAATTACTGTATTTATGAATTTAGCATCAAAACATTGCAACGTATTGAAACAGCTGTAGATCCGGGCAGGATGCAGACTGCGTTGGATAATACAGAACATTGGATGAGCAAAGGTTGGATAAGCAGGACACTACTGTATATTTTAAAAGAGAGTTGATTTTTTGGGGGCAACTAAAAGGAACACTTCCGAAACTCTGCTGAACATATAATATATATATATATATATATATATATATATATATATATATATATGCATTGGCATCTCTTTGTCCCTGACAGTTCAAAGAGATATTTAGGATACACATCTGAGAAACATGAATGCTATTTTCCCAAAAGGTTATGACTTTAACAAGTCATGTTTTTACCAAGAGGTTATGGCATCATTTTTCAAAAGGTTATGAATATTAACAAGTTCATTCCTTTCCAAAGATCATAAAATCTCCAAAATGTTCTGGAGATTTCCACTTTTCAAAAAAAGGTGAGATTGTTGGCAAAGGAAGACCCCTCTGGCTGGGTACAGACACTGGCTTATACATTAAGGAGGATAACCAGAGGAAGGAAAGTACATCAGAAGAGGAACTCCAAA
Organism: Anolis sagrei; assembly: GCF_037176765.1. NCBI lineage: Eukaryota > Metazoa > Chordata > Lepidosauria > Squamata > Anolidae > Anolis > Anolis sagrei. Next base: position 201,750,763 of record NC_090021.1, on the reverse strand, counting down.
AGAACCCTAGTGAGCTGATATTGTTCATGTCTGTAGAACCCTAAGGCCCATTCACATTATTTTTGCTAAGAGAGTTCAATGTAAAGGTAGCAACTTTTAAGAATGGGCTTATCTCTGCAAGATAGGTTTAAAAATTGCAACAAAGAAACCCCTGAAAAAAAATCCAAAAATGTGGGTATCAATCAATGATCTGGAAATTCTTAGCCCCAGATTCAAGAATACACTGAAGGTAGTGGAGAAGTAGCCTGTACCTGGCATTTAAAGATCAAACCTTTCAAAGCTTAGTGTCCATGAAACACCATATTTGAGGAAAAGTATTCATATTACAAGGACCACTGCCACAGAACTCTCTGCTTTGCGGGAGGAACCCTACACATCTACCCTTTTATAAACTGCTCTTTTCATTTGATTTGTCCAAAAAGTACATTTGAGATTTTCAGCATTCGTTTCACAGCCTGTTAGCTACACAATCTCTGTGTGGTTTCCTAGTGGATCATGTGACAGCAATGATTGACAAGGGAGGGGGGATTCCAGGCTAATTTATTTTAATGAGAGGAGGATTTGTACACAGCCATTTCAATTCACATGTGCAATGTTCTCCAAGTATTTCAGATATGGATTGAAGTGCCCTGCTCCAAATTAAAGCTCAGAGAATAATCTTCAAATATGGACTAATTCATAGGACCACAAATGCATATGACAGCCGCCTGAAAAGCCTGCATGTGTCTGCCTCCTTCCTAAGGCAAACAAGCTGCATCAATTCACACTAGGACTAAGGATATACCTTCTCCAAAATAATCAGTGTGCCAAAAGAAAGACTTTTAATTCATAGAAGTTTTCCAAACAGTTGCATCCTGTGGCTGCACTTAAATCAAAACAGATGAGACCCCTGGTACACAAACATTTGACTTTTAAATAACATAGACCCTTCCAAAATCCAATTTTTTGGCCAGCTGCCGGTAGTGTCTCAACATGTCCCATGTAAGAGAAAGAAAGTTTAGATGGCCATATGGATCTACTCTAGTATAGCTTTCTTTGCCTATTCATGTACACTTCCTGGGAAGCAGTGAATTCTGTCAAAGCACATCTTTTCACACTAGAATATCAACACAAAGAGCTATTCAATTCAGTTTTAGGAAGGAGATATAACCACATGTTTCATAAATTCTAAAATGTTTCAGACTCATACTTAGGTAGACATCAGAAGCCTAAAGATTTCACTTTCCTTGTCTTGGACTACAATTCCTAGCCAACATTATCAACAAAGCTGCAACTCAAAACATCTGCAGATGGCTTAAAGTCATAATTTATATTGCACATGCATGCTAAGGCACTAAATCTGTCACAACTCCACAAAAATGCAAATCATATTAATGGACCAGTTTCCCACTCCCTAGTCCACAATTTGCTGTATCACACTCTTTGTGACTATGCATTCATCATCACTTTAGACGCCACATACATTGCACTGCCCAGGCTTTAAAATACAGCATGTCCAGTACTGGGGAAATGCAGTATCTCAACAATGTAAGTACAATCCACTGAAAGCCATCTAGAATATGCCAGTAAGTGAATACACTGCACTCAGAATAATTTCAGTTGGAAGGTCCATGTCTAGCCTATGAACTAAATATTTTCAGCTGTAAAACACACAGAGTTTTTCTGAAGGAAGTGATGGCCACTACACATGCTGTGTAACAAAAAAGTATCACTGGCATAGTGTTAAAAGCTCTGCATTATGTCTGCTGACACATGGCTGCTGTGTTTCTACAAACGAAAAAGAGTCTCAGGTTCCTTTTATCTAGCAAGCAACTCCGATACTGTTTATTCACAGTAGAAGCAGGTCCTTTATAGAAGATAATATTTGCGAGCCATTAATAGCATAGTAGAGTCAACATTAATAGCATAGCAGAGTTGGGCAATGGTGGCGCAGCAGGTTAAACCGCTAAGCTGCCAAATTTGCTGACACAAAGATTGGCAGTTCAAAGCTGTGGGATGGGGTGAGCTCCTGCTGTTAGCCCCAGCTTCTGCCAACCTGGCAGTTCGAAAACATGCAAATGTGAGATCAATAGGTAACGGCGCTCCATAAAGTCGTGCTGGCCACATGACCTTGGAGGCGTCTATGCACAACACCGGCTCTTCGGCTTAGAAATTGAGATGAGCACCAACCCCCAGAGTCAGATCAAGTAGACTTAATGTTAAGGGGAAACCTTTACTTTAGAGTCAACATGGTGTAGTGGTTCAAGTGTTGGGTTTTGGAAGACCAGGTTTCAAAGCACCTCTTAGCCATGGAAACACATGTGTGTTTTACAGTCACCCAGTTTTGAGGAAGTCAATGGTAATCTTCCTCTAAGTAATTCTTGCCTATGAAAGGATCATCCTAAATCAGCAATAACTTGAGAGCACAGAGCAGGAATGTCAAAAGAGAAGTGGTACAGATTTAATCAACAGGGCAAGAAAATCCATCAAGATGTTCTTGTCTACAAGCCCAGCTGAAACAAACCTGTAATTCTCTTCACTTTTATAAGGCTTAAATCAGGGGTCCTCAAACTTTCTAAACAGAGGGCCGGGTCACAGTCCCTCAAACTGTTGGAGGGCCAGATTATAATTTGAAAAAAACTTGAATGAATTACTATGCACACTGCATATATCTTATTTGTAGTGCAAAAAACATTTAAAAACAATACAATAATTAAAATGAAAAACAATTTAACAAATATAAAGTTATAAATATTTGAATGGGAAGTGTGGGCCTGCTTTTGGCTGATGAGATAGGATTGTTGTTGTTGTGTGCTTTCACGTCATTTCAGACTTAGGTTGACCCTGAGCGAGGGCCGGGTAAATGACCGTGGAGGCCATATCCGGCCCCCGGGCCTTAGTTTGAGGACCCCTGGCTTAAATGGAAGAAGGTAAAAGTTCTCCCCTGCTATTAAGTCTAGTCGTGTCTGATTCTGGGGTTTGGTGCTCATCTCTGTTCCTAAGCCGAAGAGCCAGCGTTGTCTGTAGACACCTCCAAGGTCATGTGGCCAACATGACTTCATAGAGCGCTGTTACCTTCCCGCCAGAGCGGTACCTATTGATCTACTCACACGTACATGCTTTCGAACTGCTAGGTTGGCAGAAGCTGGGGCTAACAGTGGGAGCTCACCCCGCTCCCCGGATCTGAACCTGCAACCTTTCGGTCAGAAGAAATCGTAAGAGGTACCAGTCCTAACTCACAAACACCCTATTTCTTTTTGAAATGACCAGTTTACTTTGGTAGGTCTGACAGGATAAACCGACGACCTTCCATATGACAGTTCCCATAATTATCTTTCCTCGCCTGCGATGCCAGCTAGGGTTGAATGAAAGGGCCACCCATTTCCCAGACAGATTCACACGTTCCAGACAGATTAAATCTTCCAGATTTTCACACCTTTTGAAAGGTGGGGCAAGAAGAACACATATTTCCTAGGTGATCTCCAGTTGTACAAAACTATCTTATCTATTTCAGGATGAGATCCGTCTACCAACAACAATCCACAAATGGATATGCATGTTTTCTTGAAAAATCATATTGCCACACAGCTGAATTTACTACAGACAAAGAGAGTCCAAGAAATAGACTTTGGACCACGGTCGCTGATGCGAGAGCAAGGGAAACTGTCAACAGTACTGAACAGACAAGCCTGTCCCATTTATGGCATCAGTTTTCATTTACGCTAATGAGGGAGTTGTCACGGGAAACAGGGCTAACCTGTATTACTCAAGACTGACTACTTATGATGCAGAAAAACAAACTATGTCATGTCTGCCTTCATTATGCTTACAGATTATCGCCAGTTTTTAAAAATGCACAGACTTGCAATAAAATGCAGATTACCTTTCAAAGATCAAACAGTACAGATACAACTTTTTAAATATTGGAACACGATGGCAGAAATGCTATATAAGTATGTGGTAAGCAATTCCATGCTGTGTCACTTTGGTAGACGATAGTCTGTTTAAGTCAGCATGAAACATAACTGACAAATTGGACTATAGCGCCTGAAATCCGATGCTACTGTGTTAATATCACTGCCAAATATACCTACATTAGGTTTAGGCTGCAACTTCAACAGGTAAATGACTGGGGGAAAGCACTCTTCCAATCAACAATATTCAAAGTGTGGCTGTACAAAGGACAAGTGCCTAGAGTGACTTTCCTTTGTATATGAAAAATATCTAAGTAGGCAAATAATGTTTGTATATTTGTTGACAGAAAATAATAATAATAATCTTTATTTATACCCTGCCCCATCTCCCCAGGGGAAAAGAAAACAATGCCCTCCGAGTGAAAAAATTAAATCCAAAATAAATTTCTTACAACTGAAGCATATGAAGTCCAAGGGTGCATCTATACTGCAGAGGTAACAATGTTTCACACAACTTCATCTGGCATGGCTTTTTTTTGTGTCAGGAGCGACTTGAAAAACTGCAAGTCACTTCTGGTGTGAGAAAATTGGCCGTCTGCAAGGATGTTGCCCAGATGTTTGATGTTTTACCATCCTTGTGGGAGGCTTCTCTCATGTCCCCGCATGGGGAGCCGGAGCTGACAGAGGGAGCTCAACCCACTCTCCCCTTATTCGAACCGCTGACCTATTGGTCAGCAGTCCTGCCGGCACAAGGGTTTCACCCATTGCGCCACCGGGGGCTCCTACTGTCATGGCTAAATGCTATGAAATCATGGAAGTTGTAGTTTGGTAAGGAAACAGCAGAGAAGGCAAACAAAACCACATAGAACTGCAACTCCCAAGGCTCCATAGCATTATGCCATGGCTGTTAAAGTGATGTCACACTGCATGAATTTACAGTGTACATGCAGCCAAGTGTCACAGAACATCTAGATCTGTTCCACTATTAGTCTGTGCATAACTACAACTCCTGAAAAGACCAAAACTGTGTGCCTTCATGGAACAAAACATTTCACCTCAACATATTCCCCACAAAAATGATGGAAAGGCAGCCAAGCAAGTGCCCAAGCTCTTGATGTAGCCAAAGTACCCTATTTACTCGAATCTAACGCTCACCTTTTTTGGCTAAATTAAGATGTGTCAGAATTAAGATGTGCGCTAGATTCGCATAATATGGCAATCTTAGTGCTGAGCCAAAGCAAAAAGGGAAGCTCTTTCAGAAGCTCCTATTTGGAGGACATCATATCTCATTTAATTGCCATGGCTCAATGTTATGCACTCCTGGGATTTGTAATTTGGTAAGGTTTCACCATTCTCTGTCAGAGAACGCTTAAGGCCTTATAAAACTACAGCCCCCATGATTCCCTGGATTCGTTCTACAGCACAAATGATCCCCAAGGTTTTCCTTTCCATTGCTGGAAGCTTTGGTGTTCGAACATTTTTGTTTTTAAAGAAGGAATCATAAGCGTAAAGGTAAAGGTTTCCCCTTGACATTAAGTCCAGACAAGGCTGAATCTGGAGGGTGGTGCTCATCTCCATTTCTATGTCGAAGAGCTGGCATTGTCCATAGACACCTCAGAGGTCATATGGCCAGCATGACTGCATGCAGTACAGTCACCTTCCCACTGAAGTGGTACCTACTGATCTACTCATATTTGCATGTTTTCCAACTGTTAGGTTGGCAGAAGATGAGGCTAACAGTGAGAGCTCACGCCGCTACCCAGATTTGAACCACCAACCTTTTGTTCAGCAGGTTCAGCAACTTCGTGGTTTAACTGAGGGCTCCATCATAAGCATGCAACTGTAATGCACACCTTTTTTGGTCAAATTACAAAGAGTGCCATTTTTGCCAGTTTGCATTACATTTGGCAGCAATTACTTTTTTGGTTTCAAAGTTTTGAAATTTGAGGTACGCACTAGATTCAACGGGCATTAGACTTGATTAAATATGGGTATTTCTTGAACCAGAAATCACAGAAACCCATAAAGGACAATAAAACAAAAACCAAAACACCAAGGCTTGCAGTACACTATAGGTCTCATCTGCCGTAGGCCAGAGATGAGACCAAGCTACCTATTTCCAAATTAACCAGTGGCTTTCTGTGTTGAAATCAAATGGCTTCTCTTTATTTCTGCCTTTCCCAGCTCTTCCCTCTTCTGCCTCTCCTCCACAGAAGTTAAGAGAGTGAAGACGAGGGGAAGGGCTTCGGGCTTGGCAGGGGAAAGAGGAACATCTGTAACCACACTTGCCCTGTGGGCATCTCAAGATGAATCCCACATTCCAGCCTTTGATGCTAGTGAAGACTCCAGCCAAAGGAGGAGGAGGAGCAGAAGCAGCAGGGAAGTCAGGAGGAAAGTTTACAGATTTACTTCCCTCCCTCCTCCTTCCTTCCTCTCTTCCCTCCCTCCTTGCTTGGCAAGATCATTAAAGGATGCCTTTGCTCCACCTCAATCAGCCAAGTTTCCAAAGTTGGAATAGATCTTCCTGGTGGAAACAAGAGAGTATCTACACCAGACATGGGCAAACTTTGGCCCTCCAGTTGTTTTGGAATGGAGGGCCAAACTTTAGACAAGAGGGATCCTCCCACCTCTGCAGGAATCTACCATATACCATGCAGCTGTGGACAAGTCTACATAGGGACCACCAAACACAAAATTGCCCAAGCACAAATCAAGGAACATGAAAGGCACTGCAGACTCATTCAACCAGGGAAGTCAGCCATAGCAGAGCACCTGATGAACCAACTTGGACACAGCATATTATTTGAGAACACATAAATGCCGGACCACTCTCACAACCACCATGTCAGATGACACAAGGAAGCCACTGAAATCCACAAGTATGTGGACAATTTCAACAAAAAGGAGGAAACCATGAAAATGAACAAAATCTAGCTACCAGTATTTTAAAAACTCTAAAATCAGGACAGTAAATAAAGAGGAAGATTCAAACAACAAAGGAATTCCGGACAATAATCACTCAGGGTCAGCTAACACCTCCTAATAAAGGACCCTCGGGGGCAGCAACCAGCTAGGTGTTGAAGCTACAATGCCTTTCAATGCTAATCAAGGTGGCCAATTGCAACATTCACACTTGCCTCAAACAGACAAGAATTCTTTCTCCCACCTTGCCGAGTTTCCAACAAACCCCTCAGCTTCTGAGGATGTTCCCATTATAAGATGAGGGTAAAACGTCAGGAGAGAATGCTTCTGGAACATGGCTATAGGTAAAGGTTTTCCCCTGACATGAAGCCCAGTCATGTCCGAATCTGGGGTGTGGTGCTCATCTTTCTAAGCCAAAGAGCCGGCATTGTCCGTAGAAACCTCCAAGGTCATGTGGCTGGCATGACTGCATGGAGTGCTGTTACCTTCCCGCCAGAGCGGTACCTAATGATCTACTGTCATTTGCACGTTTTCAAACTGCTAGGTTGGCAGAAGCTGGGGCTGACAGTGGAAGCTCACGCTGCTCCCCGGATTCGAACCTGTGACATTTCGGTCAACAAGCTCAGCAGCTCAGCGCTTTCACCCACTGCACCACTGGGGGCTATACAGCCCAGAAAACTCACCGCAACCCACTGTTTTAGACTTCAACTCCCAGAAATCTCAGCCGGCTGTTAGGAGTTGAATTTTAGAACTCCTGGAGGGCCAAAGTTTGCCTATGCCTGATCTACACTATAGAGTTAGAGCAGATTGATGCCACTTTATGCCATGGAAGCCTTCTCTGTCCAAGAGTGCTGGCGCCACACCAAACTATATACTAACTCAGTGCTATGGAAAACATAGAAGGTACAGTTTTGCAAGGTTTCCAGCCTTCTCTGCTAAAGAGGAGAAAACAATAACTCCCAGAATTCCCTAGCATTCAGCTACTGTAGTTAAAGCGGTTTCGGTCTGCATTCATTCTACAGTAGAGATGTGCCCAAAGAGAGATTTTATTTTTTAATGAAGGATTCCCAAAGAGTCGCGCCCACAAAAACAAAAAACGCCTCCATAGACAGAGCTGGGGACAAAACAGCAATCACTGCAGAAAAGGCAGGCACTGAGTTGTTTTTAAATATATATAACAATGGATCATATAAAGAGGGATTGGCATAGCTTCCCCTTCTTCCCTCACAAGGAAAAGAAAGGCAAGAAGGAAGGAAGATCTGGAAAGGAGAGGAGAAAAGGCTGAAGAGAAGAGAAGAAAGGTCTGGAAAAGAATGAGAGAAGGGAGGGCTTGAAAGAAGAGAAGTAGAGAAAGGAGAGAAAAGAAGGCTGGGAAGGAGAGAGAAAGACAGGCTGGTAAGAACAGAAAGAAGGAAGGTTTGGGAAGGAGAGAAGAAAGGAGCCCAAAGAAGGAAAAGGCTGGGAAAGAAGTAAGGGTTGGGAAGAAGAGAAATAGAGTCCAGAGAAGGAAAAGGTTGGGAAGAAGAGGGCTGGGAAGGGAAGAAGAAGGAAGGGCTGGGAAGTTGAGAAGGAAGGATCCCAGAGAAGGAAAAAGTTGGGAAGAAGAGAACTGGGAAGGAGAAAAGAAGGAAGGGCTGGGAAGGAGAGAAGGAAGGAGACTAGAGAAGGAAAGAGCTGGAAAGGGAAGGAAAGATGGAAGGAAAGAGCCGAGAGAAGGAAAAAGCTGGGAAAGAGAGGGGTGGGAAGGAAAGGGGAAAATGTTGGGAGGGAGAGAAGGAAGGTTTGGGAAGGAGAAGGCAGGAGTTCAGAGATGGAAAAAGCTGGAAAGGAGAGGGTTGGGAAGGAAAGGGGGAAGTGCTGGGAAGGAGACCAGGAGAGAAGGAAGGAGACCAGAGAAGGAAAAAGCGGGGAAGGAAAAGGAAGGAGTAAAGAAGGAAGGTCTGGGAAGGAGAGAACGAGCCCAGAGAAGGAAAACGCTGGGAAGAAGAGAGCTGGGAAGGAAAAGGAAGGAGAGAAGGAAAAAGCTAGGAAAGAGAGGTCTGGGAAGGAAAGGAAAAAGTGTTGGGGGAGAGAGGATAAAGAAGGTTTGGGAAGGAGAGAAGGAAGGAGCCCAGAGATGGAAAAAACTGGAAAGGGGAGGGTTGGGAAGGAAGGGGAAATGCTGGGAAGGAGACGGGAAGGAAGGGCTGGGAAGGAGAGAAGGAAGAAGCGAAGAGAAGGAAAAAGCTGGGAAGAAGAGGGCTGAGAAGGAAGGGCTGGGAAGGAGAGCAGGCTTTGCCTTTGGGCTCCAGATTTGGGGAGGAGGGGGGGCGCTCCAGCTTACCTCCTCATAGCAGCAGCAGCAGCGCAGACAAAGGCAGAGCAGGGGCGGGATCCCCAGGCGCAGCTAGAGGAGGAGGAGGAGGAGGAGAAAATGCCTCTCCATGGGCTTGGCGGCGGCTCTGCGGCTGGAAAGAAAGGAAGGAAGGAGACGGAAGGAGCCGCTGCAAGGCGAAGTTGGCCGGAGCGCAAAGTTCCTGCGAGAAGGAAGGCGAGAAGAGGGAGGGAGGCAGGGAGGGGGTCAGAGGCTGGTCTGGCTTCTCCCTCGGAAAGGGAGGAGGAGGCGGAGGAGGAGGAGGGGCTCCCCAGCTGCATTGGAGAGAAAGAGGGAGGCAGACATGGCCGCTCCCGGCTCCGCCAATGAGCGTCTGGGGCTGTAATTAACCAGGCGGCGGCAGCAGCAGCAGGCGCATCATTTCCTCCCGGCGCAAAGCCAGGCGCTCTGGCGCGCCCCCTGCAGGACATACTCTGATTCTCATCCCAGCTGTGTCTCCACTACACAAACTTGGGCCCTCCAGATGTTTGGACTTCAGCTCCCACCATTCCTAACAGGCTGTTAGGAATGGTGGGCGCTGTATTCCAAAACATCTGGAGGGCCCAAGTTTGCCCAGGCCTGCTGTAGAATGTATGCAGTTTAACACCACTTTGACTGCCATCACTCATGGAAACATGTAATACGACTTTTGTTCCTGGGTTGTCAATGTCATTTCCTCATTTCCTCTCTCATAAAAGCATTGGGGGGGGGGGAGTTTATCCAACTACAAAAACTTTGTTTCCATGGGACATCACGCAGCACATTTTGCTATACTTTTTCAATGAACACCTGGAGTTTCTGGAGTAGAACAACTACTTCCAAAGTCAGCCTCACACAATTACACAGGAAATAACACTTTCAAAGCAAGAACAGATTTTTTAAAAATTCAAATTGTGCTCCTTGGTGTCTTGGGAGCTGACCTTTCACAAGATCTTTCGCCTTCTCTGCCAAAGAGTACTGGCGTCTCACCAAAATTACAACTTCATGATTGCAACTCAAATTACAGGAAAGGACATTCCAGCAGAACATTAGGAAGAACATTCAGGCCCTTCCAGGCAGGCCCTATATCCCAAGATCCGATCCCAGGTTTTCTGTTTATCCCAGATTATCAGACTCAGATAATTCAGTTTAAAGCAGAAAACCTGAGTTCAGATCCTGGGATATAGGGCCTGTCTAGAAGGACCCTTCCTGACTGTACAAGCTGTTCAACAGTGGAACTCTCTGCCTCAGAGTGTGGTGAAAGCTCCTTCCTTGGAAACTTTTAAACAGAGGTTGGATGGCCAACTGTCAGGGGCACTTTGTGTTTTTCCTGCATGGCAGGGGGTTGGACTAGATGGCCCATGTGGTCTCTTCCAATTCGATGATTCAGTGATTCCAGAGCATTAATTGAACCATGGCGGTTCAAGTGGGGCCAAACAGTGATCATTCAAGATGCATCCTAAGGCTTTTGCATCCCCATTTATATATCCCGAGCACCGTATATCTAGAAATCGAAATCCAGATAACCTTTATGCCGATGACACCCAACTAAAGCCAAGGATGCCATCCAGGTCCTGAACCAGTGCCTGACATCAGTAATGGATTCAACTTCAACAAATTGAAGTTGAATCCAAGCAAGACAGAGGTACTCCCAGTCAGTCAGAAGGCGGACCAGAGTATAGGATTGCAGCCTGTGTTCGATGGGCTTCACACTCCCCCTGAAGATGCAGGTTCGCAGTCTGGGGGTGATCCTGGACTCATCGTTCACTCTGGAAACCCAAGTGTCAGCAGTGGCCAGGAGCACCTTCGCACAATTAAAAGTTGTGCGCCATCTGCATCCGTACCATGAGATGCTAGATCTGGCCATGATTTACCACGCTTTAGTTACATCCCGTTTGAACTACTGCAATGCTCTCCACATGGACTGTCTTTGAAGACAGTTTGGAAACTTCAACTAGTGCAGAGATCAGCTACCAGACTACTAACCGGGAGCGGATAACTCCCATGCTACGGCAGCTCCACTTTTGAGCTAAATACAAAGTGCTGTCATTGCCTATAAAGCCCTAAATGGTTCAGGCCCAGACTATTTGACAAATCGCACCCCCGAGTATAAACCTGTCAGGACGCTGTGATCAACGGAGGGAGGCCTGCTCTCAGTCCCACCCAATTCTCAAGCATGGCTGGTAGGAACAACAGAGGGGGCCTTCTCCGTGGTTGCCCGTTCCCTCTAGAACTCCCTCCCTAAAGAAATCAGAACGGCCCCATCACTCCTCTCTTTTAAGAAGCAATTAAAAACTCATCTGTGTGAATTAGCCTGTGGAGAAGAGGGAAAGTAGACAACCATCAAGTTTACCTTGTGGCGATGCTGATAACAGATAACTTTTAATTATAGAGATATATAATTATATTTTATATGTATTTTAACCTGTGAAATTTTGACATATGGTATGTCTTGTACTGTATGTTTTGATATTTTGTGACTGTTTTACTAAATCAACTATGTTACTTTGAACAAAGACTACCTTATTTTGGTCTCTTGAGGTCATGATTTAAAGCTAATATATTTTATGGGAGAGTAGATGTCTTTTGGGCAACTGAAATAACACTTCTGAAGATGTGAGAGAAGTGAGAAGAAGACATAAGCAATTTGGCGTGACAATGAACTGACCTGGACTTTGGTTTTGACTGGTGTGTTTTAACAACTGTTTATTTAATGTTGTTTTAATGAATTTGTTAAATGTTTTTATGATTGTGATAGTACCGAATGGTGCTTGCTGTGAGTCCCCCTCTCGGGGTGAGAAAGGTGGGGTACAAGTGTATGAACGAAATAATAAATAAATAAATTTGCTATTTATTTTGTGTATTGGCATAATCTTTGTTACTAACAGTTCAAAGAGATAATCAGGCATATTAGTCCAACAACTGTGAGACCTATTTTGCCTTACATGAATGCTAGTGGATATTTACCACTAAAGAAGAGATTCACTCAAATGAATTTTTAACTCTTCTCAGGAAGATCATACTTTACAAAAGGTTTATGATTTTTCCAAATAATGTGAATGCTAATTAATCTCCTGAGGTCATCCTTTCCAAGTGGCCAGCTACTGGTCAAATAACATTTTCTATAATGCCAGGTTTTAAAACTGTGTGTGTTTTAATACATTGCAACTGTACCCTTGGTTAGCTCCTGATACAATAAATAAAATCCTTTCCAAAAGACTTTGAAAATTCTGGTTTTCCCCAAAGGCTATAGATGCTTTTCCAAAAGGTTATGCCTTTTCCAAACATTATCCATGTGGCAGATAATCAAAAGTGATGGGAGTTGTAATTCAGTAACATCTGGGGACCCGAACTGGGTGAAAACTAAAGAGTATAAGCCATTATGTTTTATATGTTTTAATGTACATTTAATTTTAATTTTAGTTTTAATTTAAGTGTATTCTAACTGTTGTTGTCCAAAGGCATTGAATCGTTGCCATACGTAAAGCTGCCTTAAATCCCCATCAGGGTAGAGAAAGGTGAGATAATTTTTTTTTAATAAACTATATTTTTAAAAATCTAGTTGTCCCTCAGTATCCACGTCTTCCATCTGTGGATTCAACAGTTCTTTGAAGACAACCATGAAGCTGATGTGGCCCTCCATGAAAATGAGTTTGAAGCTTTGCTCTAGAGTCATCCAAAAATGGTCAGCTTAGGACCAGAGACTCCACCAGAGCCTTCCCAATAAAAATAGACACAGAGTTTTAAAAGACGCAAATAGTATCACGTAGGTGATGTTTATATAAAAAATGCAGCCCACTCTCAAGGACAGTATAAAATATTTTTGTGTCGTTCATAACTACGCTTTCTGGGCCTTGTATGTAACTGGTTTCCATGAGCGTTCTTAAAATAATGAACAATTTGTGGGTTGACAGTATAAATCAAATACCTCCGTTCATATTGGTACTGGCTGTTCTCCGTGTATTAGATTGACAGAAGTTTTAAAACAAGAGGAACTATAATAGTACTGCTGGCTTGATTATTTTAAACTGCATTCCTTTATCCATTTACTCTGGAACGAGGCTTAAGCCCAAATAAGCCCCATCTTTCAATAGAAATACTTAGGATTCTTCTATAAATAAACTCTGAAGGTTTGTTAGGTCCAAGGTTTTTATGAATTCGGTTTGTAAGATCAGATTACTTCCAGACGGCAATTGTGAGGGCCTCCAGATGTTATTGAATTGCATCTCCCATCTGCATGAACCAGTGTAGCTGATTATGCTGGGCGTCAACAGTTCAGTAACAATATGAAGGGCCACATAATTCTCGCCTTCAATTATTGATACAATGGAGATGTGATTTATAGTCTGTGGCTAACACTGAATGCTTCTGTTCAGTTTTTTGTACCTGGAAAAGTATATAAAGAATTGCAACCAACATAAGCAGAGGCTGGATGGCCATCTGTCGGAGGTGCTCTGAATGCGATTTTCATACTTCTCGGCAGGGGGGTGGACTGGATGGCCCATGAGTTCTCTTCCAACTCTATGATTCTATGATATCAATTTTCATGGACCAGAATCACTCAGGATGAAGCTCTAACCAACACCACTACCTCGCAAAAATACTTGGAATATAGTTTGCTTCATAATAAACCCTGCTTCTCTTATTTCTTTCATATGAGTGTAGTTCTCCATCTTCATTCATCTTAGGCACCACTCTTTCAATTACTTATACTTAGGCAATCCCTTGTAGCTCGAGGATGATTGTCTTCCAGATGTGGTGTCTTGGCGCTGGGTCGGTAGGTGGCTGTGGAGCCCTATTCTTGATCTGCATCTTCTCCTGCAGTGAGGACATCGGTTTCCAGACAGAAGTCGGTCCTGGTCAGGGTTGGCTTGACGTGCCTTCCTCTTGGCATGTTTCTCCCTTTCACCCTCCATTCGTGCCTCTTCAAATTCTGCAGCACTGTAAGTCACAGCTGACCTCCAGTTAGAGCGCTCAAGGGCCAGGGCTTCCCAGTTCTTGGTGTCGATGTCACAGTTTTTAAGGTTGGCTTTAAGCTCATCTTTAAATCTCTTTTCCTGTCCACCAACATTACGTTTCCCGCTCTTGAGTTCGGAGTAGAGTAACTGGTTTGGGAGATGGTGATTGAGCATTCGGATAATGTGGGAATGAGATATTACCAAAGACCAAAATCTGGAACAGTAGCTTAAAATATTTTTTTAACTATTACGGAGCTTTTAAAATGTATCTGTTAACACAGTTATTTCTCAAAATTACTTTAATTCAACATGCTAATTTTAGGTCACTTCACTGTAAAAACTTCAGCAGACTTTAAAACGGTGCCTTACCTTCAACATCTGATTTCCAGTTGGAGATACAGACAAAACAACTAGTCAAACCAAGGCAGATACTCATATGGCTGGGGGTGCGGGGTGGGAAGGGATAAGAACAAATGTCTTAACTTAAAAACAACAGATTGCGATATTTCTTTTTGTTATCTTTTCTAACAACCTCATCAGATGGGGTGAAATCAGCATCCTGGGATGCTTTCACCCTGCCAATGTATCAAAGGCATGCATGACCAACGAATATGCCCATTGCTGTGATTGGAAACTAGCACTGAGCCAGAGTCCACAGGCTGTGGTTGAGGCTCTCAGATGATCCACTTCTCTTTGAAGGGAATGAGCCAGTATGAATCCGTAGAGCAAAAAATACCATGATATGAATCAAGACATGGTAAGAAGCTGAGAACCTCTCAAAGCATTCCCACAAATGCATCCAGGAAGGGCTGGATCAGGTTTTCCCAGGCCTCTTCTACGCTGCCATATAATCCACATTATCAAACCAGATATTCCACATTATCTGCTTTGAGCTGGATTATATGAGAACCTTATCAGAAAGGCCAGACAAAGTGTCCTGTTCACCTAGCTTCTGGTGAGGAAAGGGAGTAGGGTGGTGAATCTGTTGTCCTGCGCACAATTCCCTTTTTGTGATGCTTCACAAAGTGAAGCATCGGCCTTGCAGGGAAGCTTCCTGTGTTGGGGGCATGGCCTGCGCCAGAAGTCACATGACATCGTGTGATGTCCCGCATCATCCTCCATCCCCCAGAAAGGGTGAAAGCATCCTAGAACACTGATTTTCCCCAACTGATGAGGTTGTGAGTCTACACTACCATATAATCCAGTCTGGATTTTATATGGCAGTGTAGAAGGGTCCTCGGGGCCCAAATCAACACAATTAGCCAGGAACTGAACTGCCGGGGAAGTTCTTAGCCCAAGAAGGCATCATGGAGAGGATTGCATATCATTGAATAACATGAGGCATTTTCTTGCTTGACCAAATGGCAGGTTACACTCACCTTCCTGTTCTATGTATAGATATGGATTGATAAATCTCAAACCATTTTGTATGCCAACACACTTGAAAGAATAGTGTGCTGTGTTGCATTGTAGTATGCTGAAAGGACTGGCTGTGCAGCACGTAGAACTCTGGCTTCAAACAGAGACAAATGCTCAACAAGAATACCATTGCTAGCACCAACTTCTAAAGCTGCAAGGATGAAACAAGTGATCTCTCTTACGCACCAAGCATAATTTGATACCTGCCTAATGGTGTCATCCATCTTCTACATCAGGGGTCCTCAAACTAAGGGCCGAGGGCCGAATATGGCCCTCCAAGGTCATTTACCTGGCCCTTGCTCAGGGTCAACCTAAGTCTGAAATGACTTGAAAGCACAAAACAACAACAACAATCCTATCTCATCAGCAAAAGCAAGCCCACACTCCCCACTGAAATACTAATAAGTTTATACTTGTTAAAATGTTCTTCGTTTTAATTGTTGTATTGTTTTTAAGTGTTTTTGCACTACAAATAAGATATGTGCAGCGTGCATAGGAATTCATTCATTTTTTTTTTCAAATGATAATCTGGCCCTCCAACAGTTTGAAGGATTGTGACCTGGCCCTCCATTTCCTAAAGATCAAAATGCTTTTGCTTTTCCTTGGTTTATCAAAAGCAGGACGCCTCTGAACACCAGTCGCTAGGGAACATGAGCAGACAAATGTTGTTGTGATCATGCCCTCTTTGTGGACTTCTCTGTTTGGCCACTATGGGAGCAGACTGCTTGACAAGACAGGGCTGTATTGTTTTGTTTGCTTTCACGTGGTTTGAGCGTTAGTCTACAGCTCTGGGTGACCTTGGTCAAATCACACTTTCTCAGGCTGGATCTACATGGCCATATAAAATCCAGATTATCTGATTTGAATTATATGACAGTGTAGACTCATATAATCCAGTTCAAATCAGATAATGTGAATTATCTGTTTTGATAATCTGGATTATATGGCAGTGTAGATCCAAACAGACTCAGAGGAAGGCAAAGGCAAACCCCCTCTAAATAAATTTAGCCAGGAAAAAATCCACAGTAGTGGAGTTTTCGTAAGGGTCACCTATGGGTTACCATGAATCAGGAATAGGATGCAACTGCTCTTGGATCATCTTGGTTGTCCTTTTCTGGGCCTGATGAAATCCATTCTAGACAATTTCGCAATTTGACTGGGACTGTGACAAGAGAAGGTTGGGGAAAGCAAATAGATGACTTCCTGCTTCATTCTTCCCTGCTGATTGCAGTTCTGCATCAACAACAACAACAGACCAAAATGACTGGTTTACAGTTTATATTTTTGTAGACTTGACACTGCTGGATCAAGTGCCATGGTAGAATGTCTACCCAAAACCTAAGCTGCCTTATGGAAAATGGTTGTGGGTGTTTTTATGTTTATGATTATGGGCATAAGAAAATACTGAACCTAAATTCAAAGCAGTAGGTGAAAAAAATCACAGTTAAGTTATTGCTTCATGTACAAATATAGAGTGAAATGGGAGAATGACCTTTATAGGGGGGAGCAGAATTTGGACCCAAATTGAACTATAAAGTTTGACTGCTTAAAAATGTTTCAGTGTATATGTGTGTGTGTGCCTTCAAGTTGCCTGTTGAATTTCACAGGGGTTTCTTAAGCAAAGTATACTCAGAGGTGGTTTTGCCCGTTCCTTCTCTAAAATATAGCTTACAGCGCCTGCTATTCATTAATAGTCTCCCATTAAGTATTAATCACAGTTGGCCCTGCTTAGCTTCCAGGGTCAAAAGAGATCTGGTGGTTTTAGGGTAGTTAAGCTTCCAGTCCAAAGCTTAATAATAATAATAATAATAATAATA